>NC_138318.1:2052500-2485000 GCF_965601325.2 Salmo salar
AAAACTGTTTATTTCTGTATTTCATGATTGCAACTTGCTGAAAAGTGTCAACAGTGTTCCTTTCATCAAGTTTTAACAGTACAGCAAAATGGTACTTACAGAGTGACTCAAACATGATTTAGACCTTGTTTATGAAAATCTGTTTATTTCTGTATTTCATGATTGCAACTTTCTGAAAATTGTCAACAGTGTTCCTTTCATCGAGTTTACACAGTACAGCAAAATGGTACTTACAGAGTGACTCAAACATGATTTAGACCTTGTATATGAAAAACTGTTTATTTCTGTATTTCATGATTGCAACTTGCTGAAAAGTGTCAACAGTGTTCCTTTCATCGAGTTTAAACAGTACAGCAAAATGGTACTTACAGAGTGACTCAAACATGATTTAGATCTTGTTTATGAAAATCTGTTTATTTCTGTATTTCATGATTGCAACTTGCTGAAAAGTGTCAACAGTGTTCCTTTCATCAAGTTTAAACAGTACAGCAATATGGTACATACAGAGTGACTCAAACATGATTTAGACCTTGTATATGAAAAACTGTTTATTTCTGTATTTCATGATTGCAACTTGCTGAAAAGTGTCAACAGTGTTCCTGTCATCGTGTTTTAACAGTACAGCAAAATGGTACTTACAGAGTGACTAAAACATGATTTAGACCTTGTTTATGAAAATCTGTTTATTTCTGTATTTCATGATTGCAACTTGCTGAAAAGTGTCAACAGTGTTCCTTTCATCAAGTTTAAACAGTACAGCAATATGGTACATACAGAGTGACTCAAACATGATTTAGACCTTGTTTATGAAAAACTGTTTATTTCTGTATTTCATGATTGCAACTTGCTGAAAAGTGTCAACAGTGTTCCTTTCATCGTGTTTTAACAGTACAGCAAAATGGTACTTACAGAGTGACTCAAACATGATTTAGACCTTGTTTATGAAAAACTGTTTATTTCTGTATTTCATGATTGCAACTTGCTGAAAAGTGTCAACAGTGTTCCTTTCATCAAGTTTAAACAGTACAGCAATATGGTACTTACAGAGTGCATCAAACATGATTTAGACCTTGTTTATGAAAAACTGTTTATTTCTGTATTTCATGATTGCAACTTTCTGAAAATTGTCAACAGTGTTCCTTTCATCGAGTTTAAACAGTACAGCAAAATGGTACTTACTGAGTGACTCAAACATGATTTAGACCTTGTATATGAAAAACTGTTTATTTCTGTATTTCATGATTGCAACTTGCTGAAAAGTGTCAACAGTGTTCCTTTCATCGCGTTTAAACAGTACAGCAAAATGGTACTTACAGAGTGACTCAAACATGATTTAGATCTTGTTTATGAAAATCTGTTTATTTCTGTATTTCATGATTGCAACTTGCTGAAAAGTGTCAACAGTGTTCCTTTCATCAAGTTTAAACAGTACAGCAATATGGTACATACAGAGTGACTCAAACATGATTTAGACCTTGTTTATGAAAAACTGTTTATTTCTGTATTTCATGATTGCAACTTGCTGAAAAGTGTCAACAGTGTTCCTTTCATCGTGTTTTAACAGTACAGCAAAATGGTACTTACAGAGTGACTCAAACATGATTTAGACCTTGTTTATGAAAAACTGTTTATTTCTGTATTTCATGATTGCAACTTGCTGAAAAGTGTCAACAGTGTTCCTTTCATCGTGTTTTAACAGTACAGCAAAATGGTACTTACAGAGTGACTCAAACATGATTTAGACCTTGTTTATGAAAAACTGTTTATTTCTGTATTTCATGATTGCAACTTGCTGAAAAGTGTCAACAGTGTTCCTTTCATCAAGTTTAAACAGTACAGCAATATGGTACTTACAGAGTGACTCAAACATGATTTAGACCTTGTTTATGAAAAACTGTTTATTTCTGTATTTCATGATTGCAACTTGCTGAAAAGTGTCAACAGTGTTCCTTTCATCGCGTTTAAACAGTACAGCAAAATGGTACTTACAGAGTGACTCAAACATGATTTAGATCTTGTTTATGAAAATCTGTTTATTTCTGTATTTCATGATTGCAACTTGCTGAAAAGTGTCAACAGTGTTCCTTTCATCGCGTTTAAACAGTACAGCAAAATGGTACTTACAGAGTGACTCAAACATGATTTAGATCTTGTTTATGAAAATCTGTTTATTTCTGTATTTCATGATTGCAACTTGCTGAAAAGTGTCAACAGTGTTCCTTTCATCGCGTTTAAACAGTACAGCAATATGGTACTTACAGAGTGCATCAAACATGATTTAGACCTTGTTTATGAAAAACTGTTTATTTCTGTATTTCATGATTGCAACTTTCTGAAAATTGTCAACAGTGTTCCTTTCATCGAGTTTAAACAGTACAGCAAAATGGTACTTACTGAGTGACTCAAACATGATTTAGACCTTGTTTATGAAAAACTGTTTATTTCTGTATTTCATGATTGCAACTTGCTGAAAAGTGTCAACAGTGTTCCTTTCATCAAGTTTAAACAGTACAGCAATATGGTACATACAGAGTGACTCAAACATGATTTAGACCTTGTTTATGAAAAACTGTTTATTTCTGTATTTCATGATTGCAACTTGCTGAAAAGTGTCAACAGTGTTCCTTTCATCGTGTTTTAACAGTACAGCAAAATGGTACTTACAGAGTGACTCAAACATGATTTAGACCTTGTTTATGAAAAACTGTTTATTTCTGTATTTCATGATTGCAACTTTCTGAAAATTGTCAACAGTGTTCCTTTCATCGAGTTTAAACAGTACAGCAAAATGGTACTTACAGAGTGACTCAAACATGATTTAGACCTTGTATATGAAAAACTGTTTATTTCTGTATTTCATGATTGCAATTTGCTGAAAAGTGTCAACAGTGTTCCTTTCATCGAGTTTAAACAGTACAGCAAAATGGTACTTACAGAGTGACTCAAACATGATTTAGATCTTGTTTATGAAAATCTGTTTATTTCTGTATTTCATGATTGCAACTTGCTGAAAAGTGTCAACAGTGTTCCTTTCATCAAGTTTAAACAGTACAGCAATATGGTACATACAAAGTGACTCAAACATGATTTAGACCTTGTTTATGAAAAACTGTTTATTTCTGTATTTCATGATTGCAACTTGCTGAAAAGTGTCAACAGTGTTCCTTTCATCGTGTTTTAACAGTACAGCAAAATGGTACTTACAGAGTGACTCAAACATGATTTAGACCTTGTTTATGAAAAACTGTTTATTTCTGTATTTCATGATTGCAACTTGCTGAAAAGTGTCAACAGTGTTCCTTTCATCAAGTTTAAACAGTACAGCAATATGGTACTTACAGAGTGACTCAAACATGATTTAGACCTTGTTTATGAAAAACTGTTTATTTCTGTATTTCATGATTGCAACTTGCTGAAAAGTGTCAACAGTGTTCCTTTCATCGCGTTTAAACAGTACAGCAAAATGGTACTTACAGAGTGACTCAAACATGATTTAGATCTTGTTTATGAAAATCTGTTTATTTCTGTATTTCATGATTGCAACTTGCTGAAAAGTGTCAACAGTGTTCCTTTCATCGCGTTTAAACAGTACAGCAAAATGGTACTTACAGAGTGACTCAAACATGATTTAGATCTTGTTTATGAAAATCTGTTTATTTCTGTATTTCATGATTGCAACTTGCTGAAAAGTGTCAACAGTGTTCCTTTCATCGCGTTTAAACAGTACAGCAATATGGTACTTACAGAGTGCATCAAACATGATTTAGACCTTGTTTATGAAAAACTGTTTATTTCTGTATTTCATGATTGCAACTTTCTGAAAATTGTCAACAGTGTTCCTTTCATCGAGTTTAAACAGTACAGCAAAATGGTACTTACTGAGTGACTCAAACATGATTTAGACCTTGTTTATGAAAAACTGTTTATTTCTGTATTTCATGATTGCAACTTGCTGAAAAGTGTCAACAGTGTTCCTTTCATCAAGTTTAAACAGTACAGCAATATGGTACATACAGAGTGACTCAAACATGATTTAGACCTTGTATATGAAAAACTGTTTATTTCTGTATTTCATGATTGCAACTTGCTGAAAAGTGTCAACAGTGTTCCTTTCATCGTGTTTTAACAGTACAGCACAATGGTACTTACAGAGTGACTAAAACATGATTTAGACCTTGTTTATGAAAATCTGTTTATTTCTGTATTTCATGATTGCAACTTGCTGAAAAGTGTCAACAGTGTTCCTTTCATCGAGTTTAAACAGTACAGCAAAATGGTACTTACAGAGTGACTCAAATATGATTTAGATCTTGTTTATGAAAATCTGTTTATTTCTGTATTTCATGATTGCAACTTGCTGAAAAGTGTCAACAGTGTTCCTTTCATCGTGTTTTAACAGTACAGCAAAATGGTACTTACAGAGTGACTCAAACATGATTTAGACCTTGTTTATGAAAAACTGTTTATTTCTGTATTTCATGATTGCAACTTGCTGAAAAGTGTCAACAGTGTTCCTTTCATCAAGTTTAAACAGTACAGCAATATGGTACTTACAGAGTGCATCAAACATGATTTAGACCTTGTTTATGAAAAACTGTTTATTTCTGTATTTCATGATTGCAACTTTCTGAAAATTGTCAACAGTGTTCCTTTCATCGAGTTTAAACAGTACAGCAAAATGGTACTTACTGAGTGACTCAAACATGATTTAGACCTTGTATATGAAAAACTGTTTATTTCTGTATTTCATGATTGCAACTTGCTGAAAAGTGTCAACAGTGTTCCTTTCATCGCGTTTAAACAGTACAGCAAAATGGTACTTACAGAGTGACTCAAACATGATTTAGATCTTGTTTATGAAAATCTGTTTATTTCTGTATTTCATGATTGCAACTTGCTGAAAAGTGTCAACAGTGTTCCTTTCATCGCGTTTAAACAGTACAGCAAAATGGTACTTACAGAGTGACTCAAACATGATTTAGATCTTGTTTATGAAAATCTGTTTATTTCTGTATTTCATGATTGCAACTTGCTGAAAAGTGTCAACAGTGTTCCTTTCATCGCGTTTAAACAGTACAGCAATATGGTACTTACAGAGTGCATCAAACATGATTTAGACCTTGTTTATGAAAAACTGTTTATTTCTGTATTTCATGATTGCAACTTTCTGAAAATTGTCAACAGTGTTCCTTTCATCGAGTTTAAACAGTACAGCAAAATGGTACTTACTGAGTGACTCAAACATGATTTAGACCTTGTTTATGAAAAACTGTTTATTTCTGTATTTCATGATTGCAACTTGCTGAAAAGTGTCAACAGTGTTCCTTTCATCAAGTTTAAACAGTACAGCAATATGGTACATACAGAGTGACTCAAACATGATTTAGACCTTGTTTATGAAAAACTGTTTATTTCTGTATTTCATGATTGCAACTTGCTGAAAAGTGTCAACAGTGTTCCTTTCATCGTGTTTTAACAGTACAGCAAAATGGTACTTACAGAGTGACTCAAACATGATTTAGACCTTGTTTATGAAAAACTGTTTATTTCTGTATTTCATGATTGCAACTTTCTGAAAATTGTCAACAGTGTTCCTTTCATCGAGTTTAAACAGTACAGCAAAATGGTACTTACAGAGTGACTCAAACATGATTTAGACCTTGTATATGAAAAACTGTTTATTTCTGTATTTCATGATTGCAATTTGCTGAAAAGTGTCAACAGTGTTCCTTTCATCGAGTTTAAACAGTACAGCAAAATGGTACTTACAGAGTGACTCAAACATGATTTAGATCTTGTTTATGAAAATCTGTTTATTTCTGTATTTCATGATTGCAACTTGCTGAAAAGTGTCAACAGTGTTCCTTTCATCAAGTTTAAACAGTACAGCAATATGGTACATACAAAGTGACTCAAACATGATTTAGACCTTGTTTATGAAAAACTGTTTATTTCTGTATTTCATGATTGCAACTTGCTGAAAAGTGTCAACAGTGTTCCTTTCATCGTGTTTTAACAGTACAGCAAAATGGTACTTACAGAGTGACTCAAACATGATTTAGACCTTGTTTATGAAAAACTGTTTATTTCTGTATTTCATGATTGCAACTTGCTGAAAAGTGTCAACAGTGTTCCTTTCATCAAGTTTAAACAGTACAGCAATATGGTACTTACAGAGTGACTCAAACATGATTTAGACCTTGTTTATGAAAAACTGTTTATTTCTGTATTTCATGATTGCAACTTGCTGAAAAGTGTCAACAGTGTTCCTTTCATCGCGTTTAAACAGTACAGCAAAATGGTACTTACAGAGTGACTCAAACATGATTTAGATCTTGTTTATGAAAATCTGTTTATTTCTGTATTTCATGATTGCAACTTGCTGAAAAGTGTCAACAGTGTTCCTTTCATCGCGTTTAAACAGTACAGCAAAATGGTACTTACAGAGTGACTCAAACATGATTTAGATCTTGTTTATGAAAATCTGTTTATTTCTGTATTTCATGATTGCAACTTGCTGAAAAGTGTCAACAGTGTTCCTTTCATCGCGTTTAAACAGTACAGCAATATGGTACTTACAGAGTGCATCAAACATGATTTAGACCTTGTTTATGAAAAACTGTTTATTTCTGTATTTCATGATTGCAACTTTCTGAAAATTGTCAACAGTGTTCCTTTCATCGAGTTTAAACAGTACAGCAAAATGGTACTTACTGAGTGACTCAAACATGATTTAGACCTTGTTTATGAAAAACTGTTTATTTCTGTATTTCATGATTGCAACTTGCTGAAAAGTGTCAACAGTGTTCCTTTCATCAAGTTTAAACAGTACAGCAATATGGTACATACAGAGTGACTCAAACATGATTTAGACCTTGTATATGAAAAACTGTTTTTTTCTGTATTTCATGATTGCAACTTGCTGAAAAGTGTCAACAGTGTTCCTTTCATCGTGTTTTAACAGTACAGCACAATGGTACTTACAGAGTGACTAAAACATGATTTAGACCTTGTTTATGAAAATCTGTTTATTTCTGTATTTCATGATTGCAACTTGCTGAAAAGTGTCAACAGTGTTCCTTTCATCAAGTTTAAACAGTACAGCAATATGGTACATACAGAGTGACTCAAACATGATTTAGACCTTGTTTATGAAAAACTGTTTATTTCTGTATTTCATGATTGCAACTTGCTGAAAAGTGTCAACAGTGTTCCTTTCATCGAGTTTAAACAGTACAGCAAAATGGTACTTACAGAGTGACTCAAATATGATTTAGATCTTGTTTATGAAAATCTGTTTATTTCTGTATTTCATGATTGCAACTTGCTGAAAAGTGTCAACAGTGTTCCTTTCATCAAGTTTAAACAGTACAGCAATATGGTACATACAGAGTGACTCAAACATGATTTAGACCTTGTTTATGAAAAACTGTTTATTTCTGTATTTCATGATTGCAACTTGCTGAAAAGTGTCAACAGTGTTCCTTTCATCAAGTTTAAACAGTACAGCAATATGGTACATACAGAGTGACTCAAACATGATTTAGACCTTGTTTATGAAAAACTGTTTATTTCTGTATTTCATGATTGCAACTTGCTGAAAAGTGTCAACAGTGTTCCTTTCATCGTGTTTTAACAGTACAGCAAAATGGTACTTACAGAGTGACTCAAACATGATTTAGACCTTGTTTATGAAAAACTGTTTATTTCTGTATTTCATGATTGCAACTTGCTGAAAAGTGTCAACAGTGTTCCTTTCATCGAAGTTTAAACAGTACAGCAATATGGTACTTACAGAGTGCATCAAACATGATTTAGACCTTGTTTATGAAAAACTGTTTATTTCTGTATTTCATGATTGCAACTTTCTGAAAATTGTCAACAGTGTTCCTTTCATCGAGTTTAAACAGTACAGCAAAATGGTACTTACTGAGTGACTCAAACATGATTTAGACCTTGTATATGAAAAACTGTTTATTTCTGTATTTCATGATTGCAACTTGCTGAAAAGTGTCAACAGTGTTCCTTTCATCGCGTTTAAACAGTACAGCAAAATGGTACTTACAGAGTGACTCAAACATGATTTAGATCTTGTTTATGAAAATCTGTTTATTTCTGTATTTCATGATTGCAACTTGCTGAAAAGTGTCAACAGTGTTCCTTTCATCAAGTTTAAACAGTACAGCAATATGGTACATACAGAGTGACTCAAACATGATTTAGACCTTGTTTATGAAAAACTGTTTATTTCTGTATTTCATGATTGCAACTTGCTGAAAAGTGTCAACAGTGTTCCTTTCATCGTGTTTTAACAGTACAGCAAAATGGTACTTACAGAGTGACTCAAACATGATTTAGACCTTGTTTATGAAAAACTGTTTATTTCTGTATTTCATGATTGCAACTTTCTGAAAATTGTCAACAGTGTTCCTTTCATCGAGTTTAAACAGTACAGCAAAATGGTACTTACAGAGTGACTCAAACATGATTTAGACCTTGTATATGAAAAACTGTTTATTTCTGTATTTCATGATTGCAACTTGCTGAAAAGTGTCAACAGTGTTCCTTTCATCGAGTTTAAACAGTACAGCAAAATGGTACTTACAGAGTGACTCAAACATGATTTAGATCTTGTTTATGAAAATCTGTTTATTTCTGTATTTCATGATTGCAACTTGCTGAAAAGTGTCAACAGTGTTCCTTTCATCAAGTTTAAACAGTACAGCAATATGGTACATACAAAGTGACTCAAACATGATTTAGACCTTGTTTATGAAAAACTGTTTATTTCTGTATTTCATGATTGCAACTTGCTGAAAAGTGTCAACAGTGTTCCTTTCATCGCGTTTTAACAGTACAGCAAAATGGTACTTACAGAGTGACTCAAACATGATTTAGATCTTGTTTATGAAAAACTGTTTATTTCTGTATTTCATGATTGCAACTTGCTGAAAAGTGTCAACAGTGTTCCTTTCATCGCGTTTAAACAGTACAGCAATATGGTACTTACAGAGTGCATCAAACATGATTTAGACCTTGTTTATGAAAAACTGTTTATTTCTGTATTTCATGATTGCAACTTTCTGAAAATTGTCAACAGTGTTCCTTTCATCGAGTTTAAACAGTACAGCAAAATGGTACTTACTGAGTGACTCAAACATGATTTAGACCTTGTTTATGAAAAACTGTTTATTTCTGTATTTCATGATTGCAACTTGCTGAAAAGTGTCAACAGTGTTCCTTTCATCAAGTTTAAACAGTTCAGCAATATGGTACTTACAGAGTGACTCAAACATGATTTAGACCTTGTTTATGAAAAACTGTTTATTTCTGTATTTCATGATTGCAACTTGCTGAAAAGTGTCAACAGTGTTCCTTTCATCGCGTTTAAACAGTACAGCAAAATGGTACTTACAGAGTGATTCAAACATGATTTAGATCTTGTTTATGAAAATCTGTTTATTTCTGTATTTCATGATTGCAACTTGCTGAAAAGTGTCAACAGTGTTCCTTTCATCAAGTTTAAACAGTACAGCAATATGGTATTTACAGAGTGCATCAAACATGATTTAGACCTTGTTTATGAAAAACTGTTTATTTCTGTATTTCATGATTGCAACTTTCTGAAAATTGTCAACAGTGTTCCTTTCATCGAGTTTAAACAGTACAGCAAAATGCTACTTACTGAGTGACTCAAACATGATTTAGACCTTGTATATGAAAAACTGTTTATTTCTGTATTTCATGATTGCAACTTGCTGAAAAGTGTCAACAGTGTTCCTTTCATCGCGTTTTAACAGTACAGCAAAATGGTACTTACAGATTGACTCAAACATGATTTAGATCTTGTTTATGAAAAACTGTTTATTTCTGTATTTCATGATTGCAACTTTCTGAAAATTGTCAACAGTGTTCCTTTCATCGAGTTTAAACAGTACAGCAAAATGGTACTTACTGAGTGACTCAAACATGATTTAGACCTTGTATATGAAAAACTGTTTATTTCTGTATTTCATGATTGCAACTTGCTGAAAAGTGTCAACAGTGTTCCTTTCATCGCGTTTAAACAGTACAGCAAAATGGTACTTACAGAGTGACTCAAACATGATTTAGATCTTGTTTATGAAAATCTGTTTATTTCTGTATTTCATGATTGCAACTTGCTGAAAAGTGTCAACAGTGTTCCTTTCATCAAGTTTAAACAGTACAGCAATATGGTACATACAGAGTGACTCAAACATGATTTAGACCTTGTTTATGAAAAACTGTTTATTTCTGTATTTCATGATTGCAACTTGCTGAAAAGTGTCAACAGTGTTCCTTTCATCGTGTTTTAACAGTACAGCAAAATGGTACTTACAGAGTGACTCAAACATGATTTAGACCTTGTTTATGAAAAACTGTTTATTTCTGTATTTCATGATTGCAACTTTCTGAAAATTGTCAACAGTGTTCCTTTCATCGAGTTTAAACAGTACAGCAAAATGGTACTTACAGAGTGACTCAAACATGATTTAGACCTTGTATATGAAAAACTGTTTATTTCTGTATTTCATGATTGCAACTTGCTGAAAAGTGTCAACAGTGTTCCTTTCATCGAGTTTAAACAGTACAGCAAAATGGTACTTACAGAGTGACTCAAACATGATTTAGATCTTGTTTATGAAAATCTGTTTATTTCTGTATTTCATGATTGCAACTTGCTGAAAAGTGTCAACAGTGTTCCTTTCATCAAGTTTAAACAGTACAGCAATATGGTACATACAGAGTGACTCAAACATGATTTAGACCTTGTTTATGAAAAACTGTTTATTTCTGTATTTTATGATTGCAACTTGCTGAAAAGTGTCAACAGTGTTCCTTTCATCGCGTTTTAACAGTACAGCAAAATGGTACTTACAGAGTGACTCAAACATGATTTAGACCTTGTTTACCAAAAACTGTTTATTTCTGTATTTCATGATTGCAACTTGCTGTAAAGTGTCAACAGTGTTCCTTTCTTCGCGTTTAAACAATACAGCAAAATGGTACTTACAGAGTGACTCAAACATGATTTAGATCTTGTTTATGAAAATCTGTTTATTTCTGTATTTCATGATTGCAAGTTGCTGAAAAGTGTCAACAGTGTTCCTTTCATCAAGTTTAAACAGTACAGCAATATGGTACTTACAGAGTGACTCAAACATGATTTAGACCTTGTATATGAAAAACTGTTTATTTCTGTATTTCATGATTGCAACTTGCTGAAAAGTGTCAACAGTGTTCCTTTCATCGCGTTTAAACAGTACAGCAAAATGGTACTTACAGAGTGACTCAAACATGATTTAGATCTTGTTTATGAAAATCTGTTTATTTCTGTATTTCATGATTGCAACTTTCTGAAAAGTGTCAACAGTGTTCCTTTCATCAAGTTTAAACAGTACAGCAATATGGTACTTACAGAGTGCATGAAACATGATTTAGACCTTGTTTATGAAAAACTGTTTATTTCTGTATTTCATGAATGCAACTTTCTGAAAATTGTCAACAGTGTTCCTTTCATCGAGTTTAAACAGTACAGCAATATGGTACTTACAGAGTGCATCAAACATGATTTAGACCTTGTTTATTTAAAACTGTTTATTTCTGTATTTCATGATTGCAACTTTCTGAAAATTGTCAACAGTGTTCCTTTCATCGAGTTTAAACAGTACAGCAAAATGCTACTTACTGAGTGACTCAAACATGATTTAGACCTTGTATATGAAAAACTGTTTATTTCTGTATTTCATGATTGCAACTTGCTGAAAATTGTCAACAGTGTTCCTTTCATCGAGTTTAAACAGTACAGCAAAATGCTACTTACAGAGTGACTCAAACATGATTTAGACCTTGTATATGAAAAACTGTTTATTTCTGTATTTCATGATTGCAACTTGCTGAAAAGTGTCAACAGTGTTCCTTTCATCGAGTTTAAACAGTACAGCAAAATGGTACTTACAGAGTGACTCAAACATGATTTAGATCTTGTTTATGAAAATCTGTTTATTTCTGTATTTCATGATTGCAACTTGCTGAAAAGTGTCAACAGTGTTCCTTTCATCAAGTTTAAACAGTACAGCAATATGGTACTTACAGAGTGACTCAAACATGATTTAGACCTTGTATATGAAAAACTGTTTATTTCTGTATTTCATGATTGCAACTTGCTGAAAAGTGTCAACAGTGTTCCTTTCATCGCGTTTAAACAGTACAGCAAAATGGTACTTACAGAGTGACTCAAACATGATTTAGATCTTGTTTATGAAAATCTGTTTATTTCTGTATTTCATGATTGCAACTTTCTGAAAAGTGTCAACAGTGTTCCTTTCATCAAGTTTAAACAGTACAGCAATATGGTACTTACAGAGTGCATGAAACATGATTTAGACCTTGTTTATGAAAAACTGTTTATTTCTGTATTTCATGAATGCAACTTTCTGAAAATTGTCAACAGTGTTCCTTTCATCGAGTTTAAACAGTACAGCAATATGGTACTTACAGAGTGCATCAAACATGATTTAGACCTTGTTTATTTAAAACTGTTTATTTCTGTATTTCATGATTGCAACTTTCTGAAAATTGTCAACAGTGTTCCTTTCATCGAGTTTAAACAGTACAGCAAAATGCTACTTACTGAGTGACTCAAACATGATTTAGACCTTGTATATGAAAAACTGTTTATTTCTGTATTTCATGATTGCAACTTGCTGAAAATTGTCAACAGTGTTCCTTTCATCGAGTTTAAACAGTACAGCAAAATGCTACTTACAGAGTGACTCAAACATGATTTAGACCTTGTATATGAAAAACTGTTTATTTCTGTATTTCATGATTGCAACTTGCTGAAAAGTGTCAACAGTGTTCCTTTCATCGAGTTTAAACAGTACAGCAAAATGGTACTTACAGAGTGACTCAAACATGATTTAGATCTTGTTTATGAAAATCTGTTTATTTCTGTATTTCATGATTGCAACTTGCTGAAAAGTGTCAACAGTGTTCCTTTCATCAAGTTTAAACAGTACAGCAATATGGTACATACAGAGTGACTCAAACATGATTTAGACCTTGTTTATGAAAAACTGTTTATTTCTGTATTTCATGATTGCAACTTGCTGAAAAGTGTCAACAGTGTTCCTTTCATCGCGTTTTAACAGTACAGCAAAATGGTACTTACAGAGTGACTCAAACATGATTTAGACCTTGTTTACCAAAAACTGTTTATTTCTGTATTTCATGATTGCAACTTGCTGTAAAGTGTCAACAGTGTTCCTTTCTTCGCGTTTAAACAATACAGCAAAATGGTACTTACAGAGTGACTCAAACATGATTTAGATCTTGTTTATGAAAATCTGTTTATTTCTGTATTTCATGATTGCAAGTTGCTGAAAAGTGTCAACAGTGTTCCTTTCATCAAGTTTAAACAGTACAGCAATATGGTACATACAGAGTGACTCAAACATGATTTAGACCTTGTTTATGAAAAACTGTTTATTTCTGTATTTCATGATTGCAACTTGCTGAAAAGTGTCAACAGTGTTCCTTTCATCGCGTTTTAACAGTACAGCAAAATGGTACTTACAGAGTGACTCAAACATGATTTAGACCTTGTATATGAAAAACTGTTTATTTCTGTATTTCATGATTGCAACTTGCTGAAAAGTGTCAACAGTGTTCCTTTCATCGCGTTTAAACAGTACAGCAAAATGGTACTTACAGAGTGACTCAAACATGATTTAGATCTTGTTTATGAAAATCTGTTTATTTCTGTATTTCATGATTGCAACTTTCTGAAAAGTGTCAACAGTGTTCCTTTCATCAAGTTTAAACAGTACAGCAATATGGTACTTACAGAGTGCATGAAACATGATTTAGACCTTGTTTATGAAAAACTGTTTATTTCTGTATTTCATGAATGCAACTTTCTGAAAATTGTCAACAGTGTTCCTTTCATCGAGTTTAAACAGTACAGCAATATGGTACTTACAGAGTGCATCAAACATGATTTAGACCTTGTTTATTTAAAACTGTTTATTTCTGTATTTCATGATTGCAACTTTCTGAAAATTGTCAACAGTGTTCCTTTCATCGAGTTTAAACAGTACAGCAAAATGCTACTTACTGAGTGACTCAAACATGATTTAGACCTTGTATATGAAAAACTGTTTATTTCTGTATTTCATGATTGCAACTTGCTGAAAATTGTCAACAGTGTTCCTTTCATCGAGTTTAAACAGTACAGCAAAATGCTACTTACAGAGTGACTCAAACATGATTTAGACCTTGTATATGAAAAACTGTTTATTTCTGTATTTCATGATTGCAACTTGCTGAAAAGTGTCAACAGTGTTCCTTTCATCGAGTTTAAACAGTACAGCAAAATGGTACTTACAGAGTGACTCAAACATGATTTAGATCTTGTTTATGAAAATCTGTTTATTTCTGTATTTCATGATTGCAACTTGCTGAAAAGTGTCAACAGTGTTCCTTTCATCAAGTTTAAACAGTACAGCAATATGGTACATACAGAGTGACTCAAACATGATTTAGACCTTGTTTATGAAAAACTGTTTATTTCTGTATTTCATGATTGCAACTTGCTGAAAAGTGTCAACAATGTTCCTTTCATCGCGTTTTAACAGTACAGCAAAATGGTACTTACAGAGTGACTCAAACATGATTTAGACCTTGTTTACCAAAAACTGTTTATTTCTGTATTTCATGATTGCAACTTGCTGAAAAGTGTCAACAGTGTTCCTTTCATCGCGTTTAAACAGTACAGCAATATGGTACTTACAGAGTGCATCAAACATGATTTAGACCTTGTTTATGAAAAACTGTTTATTTCTGTATTTCATGATTGCAACTTTCTGAAAATTGTCAACAGTGTTCCTTTCATCGAGTTTAAACAGTACAGCAAAATGGTACTTACTGAGTGACTCAAACATGATTTAGACCTTGTTTATGAAAAACTGTTTATTTCTGTATTTCATGATTGCAACTTGCTGAAAAGTGTCAACAGTGTTCCTTTCATCAAGTTTAAACAGTACAGCAATATGGTACTTACAGAGTGACTCAAACATGATTTAGACCTTGTTTATGAAAAACTGTTTATTTCTGTATTTCATGATTGCAACTTGCTGAAAAGTGTCAACAGTGTTCCTTTCATCGCGTTTAAACAGTACAGCAAAATGGTACTTACAGAGTGACTCAAACATGATTTAGATGTTGTTTATGAAAATCTGTTTATTTCTGTATTTCATGATTGCAACTTGCTGAAAAGTGTCAACAGTGTTCCTTTCATCAAGTTTAAACAGTACAGCAATATGGTATTTACAGAGTGCATCAAACATGATTTAGACCTTGTTTATGAAAAACTGTTTATTTCTGTATTTCATGATTGCAACTTTCTGAAAATTGTCAACAGTGTTCCTTTCATCGAGTTTAAACAGTACAGCAAAATGCTACTTACTGAGTGACTCAAACATGATTTAGACCTTGTATATGAAAAACTGTTTATTTCTGTATTTCATGATTGCAACTTGCTGAAAAGTGTCAACAGTGTTCCTTTCATCGCGTTTTAACAGTACAGCAAAATGGTACTTACAGATTGACTCAAACATGATTTAGATCTTGTTTATGAAAAACTGTTTATTTCTGTATTTCATGATTGCAACTTTCTGAAAATTGTCAACAGTGTTCCTTTCATCGAGTTTAAACAGTACAGCAAAATGGTACTTACTGAGTGACTCAAACATGATTTAGACCTTGTATATGAAAAACTGTTTATTTCTGTATTTCATGATTGCAACTTGCTGAAAAGTGTCAACAGTGTTCCTTTCATCGCGTTTAAACAGTACAGCAAAATGGTACTTACAGAGTGACTCAAACATGATTTAGATCTTGTTTATGAAAATCTGTTTATTTCTGTATTTCATGATTGCAACTTGCTGAAAAGTGTCAACAGTGTTCCTTTCATCAAGTTTAAACAGTACAGCAATATGGTACATACAGAGTGACTCAAACATGATTTAGACCTTGTTTATGAAAAACTGTTTATTTCTGTATTTCATGATTGCAACTTGCTGAAAAGTGTCAACAGTGTTCCTTTCATCGTGTTTTAACAGTACAGCAAAATGGTACTTACAGAGTGACTCAAACATGATTTAGACCTTGTTTATGAAAAACTGTTTATTTCTGTATTTCATGATTGCAACTTTCTGAAAATTGTCAACAGTGTTCCTTTCATCGAGTTTAAACAGTACAGCAAAATGGTACTTACAGAGTGACTCAAACATGATTTAGACCTTGTATATGAAAAACTGTTTATTTCTGTATTTCATGATTGCAACTTGCTGAAAAGTGTCAACAGTGTTCCTTTCATCGAGTTTAAACAGTACAGCAAAATGGTACTTACAGAGTGACTCAAACATGATTTAGATCTTGTTTATGAAAATCTGTTTATTTCTGTATTTCATGATTGCAACTTGCTGAAAAGTGTCAACAGTGTTCCTTTCATCAAGTTTAAACAGTACAGCAATATGGTACATACAGAGTGACTCAAACATGATTTAGACCTTGTTTATGAAAAACTGTTTATTTCTGTATTTCATGATTGCAACTTGCTGAAAAGTGTCAACAGTGTTCCTTTCATCGCGTTTTAACAGTACAGCAAAATGGTACTTACAGAGTGACTCAAACATGATTTAGACCTTGTTTACCAAAAACTGTTTATTTCTGTATTTCATGATTGCAACTTGCTGTAAAGTGTCAACAGTGTTCCTTTCTTCGCGTTTAAACAATACAGCAAAATGGTACTTACAGAGTGACTCAAACATGATTTAGATCTTGTTTATGAAAATCTGTTTATTTCTGTATTTCATGATTGCAAGTTGCTGAAAAGTGTCAACAGTGTTCCTTTCATCAAGTTTAAACAGTACAGCAATATGGTACTTACAGAGTGACTCAAACATGATTTAGACCTTGTATATGAAAAACTGTTTATTTCTGTATTTCATGATTGCAACTTGCTGAAAAGTGTCAACAGTGTTCCTTTCATCGCGTTTAAACAGTACAGCAAAATGGTACTTACAGAGTGACTCAAACATGATTTAGATCTTGTTTATGAAAATCTGTTTATTTCTGTATTTCATGATTGCAACTTTCTGAAAAGTGTCAACAGTGTTCCTTTCATCAAGTTTAAACAGTACAGCAATATGGTACTTACAGAGTGCATGAAACATGATTTAGACCTTGTTTATGAAAAACTGTTTATTTCTGTATTTCATGAATGCAACTTTCTGAAAATTGTCAACAGTGTTCCTTTCATCGAGTTTAAACAGTACAGCAATATGGTACTTACAGAGTGCATCAAACATGATTTAGACCTTGTTTATGAAAAACTGTTTATTTCTGTATTTCATGATTGCAACTTTCTGAAAATTGTCAACAGTGTTCCTTTCATCGAGTTTAAACAGTACAGCAAAATGCTACTTACTGAGTGACTCAAACATGATTTAGACCTTGTATATGAAAAACTGTTTATTTCTGTATTTCATGATTGCAACTTGCTGAAAATTGTCAACAGTGTTCCTTTCATCGAGTTTAAACAGTACAGCAAAATGCTACTTACAGAGTGACTCAAACATGATTTAGACCTTGTATATGAAAAACTGTTTATTTCTGTATTTCATGATTGCAACTTGCTGAAAAGTGTCAACAGTGTTCCTTTCATCGAGTTTAAACAGTACAGCAAAATGGTACTTACAGAGTGACTCAAACATGATTTAGATCTTGTTTATGAAAATCTGTTTATTTCTGTATTTCATGATTGCAACTTGCTGAAAAGTGTCAACAGTGTTCCTTTCATCAAGTTTAAACAGTACAGCAATATGGTACATACAGAGTGACTCAAACATGATTTAGACCTTGTTTATGAAAAACTGTTTATTTCTGTATTTCATGATTGCAACTTGCTGAAAAGTGTCAACAGTGTTCCTTTCATCGCGTTTTAACAGTACAGCAAAATGGTACTTACAGAGTGACTCAAACATGATTTAGACCTTGTTTACCAAAAACTGTTTATTTCTGTATTTCATGATTGCAACTTGCTGTAAAGTGTCAACAGTGTTCCTTTCTTCGCGTTTAAACAATACAGCAAAATGGTACTTACAGATTGACTCAAACATGATTTAGATCTTGTTTATGAAAATCTGTTTATTTCTGTATTTCATGATTGCAAGTTGCTGAAAAGTGTCAACAGTGTTCCTTTCATCAAGTTTAAACAGTACAGCAATATGGTACTTACAGAGTGACTCAAACATGATTTAGACCTTGTATATGAAAAACTGTTTATTTCTGTATTTCATGATTGCAACTTGCTGAAAAGTGTCAACAGTGTTCCTTTCATCGCGTTTAAACAGTACAGCAAAATGGTACTTACAGAGTGACTCAAACATGATTTAGATCTTGTTTATGAAAATCTGTTTATTTCTGTATTTCATGATTGCAACTTTCTGAAAAGTGTCAACAGTGTTCCTTTCATCAAGTTTAAACATTACAGCAATATGGTACTTACAGAGTGCATGAAACATGATTTAGACCTTGTTTATGAAAAACTGTTTATTTCTGTATTTCATGAATGCAACTTTCTGAAAATTGTCAACAGTGTTCCTTTCATCGAGTTTAAACAGTACAGCAATATGGTACTTACAGAGTGCATCAAACATGATTTAGACCTTGTTTATGAAAAACTGTTTATTTCTGTATTTCATGATTGCAACTTTCTGAAAATTGTCAACAGTGTTCCTTTCATCGAGTTTAAACAGTACAGCAAAATGCTACTTACTGAGTGACTCAAACATGATTTAGACCTTGTATATGAAAAACTGTTTATTTCTGTATTTCATGATTGCAACTTGCTGAAAATTGTCAACAGTGTTCCTTTCATCGAGTTTAAACAGTACGCAAAATGGTACTTACAGAGTGACTCAAACATGATTCAGACCTTGTATATGAAAAACTGTTTATTTCTGTATTTCATGATTGCAACTTGCTGAAAAGTGTCAACAGTGTTCCTTTCATCGAGTTTAAACAGTACAGCAAAATGGTACTTACAGAGTGACTCAAACATGATTTAGATCTTGTTTATGAAAATCTGTTTATTTCTGTATTTCATGATTGCAACTTGCTGAAAAGTGTCAACAGTGTTCCTTTCATCGAGTTTAAACAGTACAGCAAAATGGTACTTACAGAGTGACTCAAACATGATTTAGATCTTGTTTATGAAAATCTGTTTATTTCTGTATTTCATGATTGCAACTTGCTGAAAAGTGTCAACAGTGTTCCTTTCATCAAGTTTAAACAGTACAGCAATATGGTACATACAGAGTGACTCAAACATGATTTAGACCTTGTTTATGAAAAACTGTTTATTTCTGTATTTCATGATTGCAACTTGCTGAAAAGTGTCAACAGTGTTCCTTTCATCGCGTTTTAACAGTACAGCAAAATGGTACTTACAGAGTGACTCAAACATGATTTAGACCTTGTTTACCAAAAACTGTTTATTTCTGTATTTCATGATTGCAACTTGCTGTAAAGTGTCAACAGTGTTCCTTTCTTCGCGTTTAAACAATACAGCAAAATGGTACTTACAGAGTGACTCAAACATGATTTAGATCTTGTTTATGAAAATCTGTTTATTTCTGTATTTCATGATTGCAAGTTGCTGAAAAGTGTCAACAGTGTTCCTTTCATCAAGTTTAAACAGTACAGCAATATGGTACTTACAGAGTGACTCAAACATGATTTAGACCTTGTATATGAAAAACTGTTTATTTCTGTATTTCATGATTGCAACTTGCTGAAAAGTGTCAACAGTGTTCCTTTCATCGCGTTTAAACAGTACAGCAAAATGGTACTTACAGAGTGACTCAAACATGATTTAGATCTTGTTTATGAAAATCTGTTTATTTCTGTATTTCATGATTGCAACTTTCTGAAAAGTGTCAACAGTGTTCCTTTCATCAAGTTTAAACAGTACAGCAATATGGTACTTACAGAGTGCATGAAACATGATTTAGACCTTGTTTATGAAAAACTGTTTATTTCTGTATTTCATGAATGCAACTTTCTGAAAATTGTCAACAGTGTTCCTTTCATCGAGTTTAAACAGTACAGCAATATGGTACTTACAGAGTGCATCAAACATGATTTAGACCTTGTTTATGAAAAACTGTTTATTTCTGTATTTCATGATTGCAACTTTCTGAAAATTGTCAACAGTGTTCCTTTCATCGAGTTTAAACAGTACAGCAAAATGCTACTTACTGAGTGACTCAAACATGATTTAGACCTTGTATATGAAAAACTGTTTATTTCTGTATTTCATGATTGCAACTTGCTGAAAATTGTCAACAGTGTTCCTTTCATCGAGTTTAAACAGTACAGCAAAATGCTACTTACAGAGTGACTCAAACATGATTTAGACCTTGTATATGAAAAACTGTTTATTTCTGTATTTCATGATTGCAACTTGCTGAAAAGTGTCAACAGTGTTCCTTTCATCGAGTTTAAACAGTACAGCAAAATGGTACTTACAGAGTGACTCAAACATGATTTAGATCTTGTTTATGAAAATCTGTTTATTTCTGTATTTCATGATTGCAACTTGCTGAAAAGTGTCAACAGTGTTCCTTTCATCAAGTTTAAACAGTACAGCAATATGGTACATACAGAGTGACTCAAACATGATTTAGACCTTGTTTATGAAAAACTGTTTATTTCTGTATTTCATGATTGCAACTTGCTGAAAAGTGTCAACAGTGTTCCTTTCATCGCGTTTTAACAGTACAGCAAAATGGTACTTACAGAGTGACTCAAACATGATTTAGACCTTGTTTACCAAAAACTGTTTATTTCTGTATTTCATGATTGCAACTTGCTGTAAAGTGTCAACAGTGTTCCTTTCTTCGCGTTTAAACAATACAGCAAAATGGTACTTACAGAGTGACTCAAACATGATTTAGATCTTGTTTATGAAAATCTGTTTATTTCTGTATTTCATGATTGCAAGTTGCTGAAAAGTGTCAACAGTGTTCCTTTCATCAAGTTTAAACAGTACAGCAATATGGTACTTACAGAGTGACTCAAACATGATTTAGACCTTGTATATGAAAAACTGTTTATTTCTGTATTTCATGATTGCAACTTGCTGAAAAGTGTCAACAGTGTTCCTTTCATCGCGTTTAAACAGTACAGCAAAATGGTACTTACAGAGTGACTCAAACATGATTTAGATCTTGTTTATGAAAATCTGTTTATTTCTGTATTTCATGATTGCAACTTTCTGAAAAGTGTCAACAGTGTTCCTTTCATCAAGTTTAAACAGTACAGCAATATGGTACTTACAGAGTGCATGAAACATGATTTAGACCTTGTTTATGAAAAACTGTTTATTTCTGTATTTCATGAATGCAACTTTCTGAAAATTGTCAACAGTGTTCCTTTCATCGAGTTTAAACAGTACAGCAATATGGTACTTACAGAGTGCATCAAACATGATTTAGACCTTGTTTATGAAAAACTGTTTATTTCTGTATTTCATGATTGCAACTTTCTGAAAATTGTCAACAGTGTTCCTTTCATCGAGTTTAAACAGTACAGCAAAATGCTACTTACTGAGTGACTCAAACATGATTTAGACCTTGTATATGAAAAACTGTTTATTTCTGTATTTCATGATTGCAACTTGCTGAAAATTGTCAACAGTGTTCCTTTCATCGAGTTTAAACAGTACAGCAAAATGGTACTTACAGAGTGACTCAAACATGATTTAGATCTTGTTTATGAAAATCTGTTTATTTCTGTATTTCATGATTGCAACTTGCTGAAAAGTGTCAACAGTGTTCCTTTCATCGAGTTTAAACAGTACAGCAAAATGGTACTTACAGAGTGACTCAAACATGATTTAGATCTTGTTTATGAAAATCTGTTTATTTCTGTATTTCATGATTGCAACTTGCTGAAAAGTGTCAACAGTGTTCCTTTCATCAAGTTTAAACAGTACAGCAATATGGTAGATACAGAGTGACTCAAACATGATTTAGACCTTGTTTATGAAAAACTGTTTATTTCTGTATTTCATGATTGCAACTTGCTGAAAAGTGTCAACAGTGTTCCTTTCATCGCGTTTTAACAGTACAGCAAAATGGTACTTACAGAGTGACTCAAACATGATTTAGACCTTGTTTACCAAAAACTGTTTATTTCTGTATTTCATGATTGCAACTTGCTGTAAAGTGTCAACAGTGTTCCTTTCTTCGCGTTTAAACAATACAGCAAAATGGTACTTACAGAGTGACTCAAACATGATTTAGATCTTGTTTATGAAAATCTGTTTATTTCTGTATTTCATGATTGCAAGTTGCTGAAAAGTGTCAACAGTGTTCCTTTCATCAAGTTTAAACAGTACAGCAATATGGTACTTACAGAGTGACTCAAACATGATTTAGACCTTGTATATGAAAAACTGTTTATTTCTGTATTTCATGATTGCAACTTGCTCAAAAGTGTCAACAGTGTTCCTTTCATCGCGTTTAAACAGTACAGCAAAATGGTACTTACAGAGTGACTCAAACATGATTTAGATCTTGTTTATGAAAATCTGTTTATTTCTGTATTTCATGATTGCAACTTTCTGAAAAGTGTCAACAGTGTTCCTTTCATCAAGTTTAAACAGTACAGCAATATGGTACTTACAGAGTGCATGAAACATGATTTAGACCTTGTTTATGAAAAACTGTTTATTTCTGTATTTCATGAATGCAACTTTCTGAAAATTGTCAACAGTGTTCCTTTCATCGAGTTTAAACAGTACAGCAATATGGTACTTACAGAGTGCATCAAACATGATTTAGACCTTGTTTATGAAAAACTGTTTATTTCTGTATTTCATGATTGCAACTTTCTGAAAATTGTCAACAGTGTTCCTTTCATCGAGTTTAAACAGTACAGCAAAATGCTACTTACTGAGTGACTCAAACATGATTTAGACCTTGTATATGAAAAACTGTTTATTTCTGTATTTCATGATTGCAACTTGCTGAAAATTGTCAACAGTGTTCCTTTCATCGAGTTTAAACAGTACAGCAAAATGCTACTTACAGAGTGACTCAAACATGATTTAGACCTTGTATATGAAAAACTGTTTATTTCTGTATTTCATGATTGTAACTTGCTGAAAAGTGTCAACAGTGTTCCTTTCATCGAGTTTAAACAGTACAGCAAAATGGTACTTACAGAGTGACTCAAACATGATTTAGATCTTGTTTATGAAAATCTGTTTATTTCTGTATTTCATGATTGCAACTTGCTGAAAAGTGTCAACAGTGTTCCTTTCATCAAGTTTAAACAGTACAGCAATATGGTACATACAGAGTGACTCAAACATGATTTAGACCTTGTTTATGAAAAACTGTTTATTTCTGTATTTCATGATTGCAACTTGCTGAAAAGTGTCAACAGTGTTCCTTTCATCGCGTTTTAACAGTACAGCAAAATGGTACTTACAGAGTGACTCAAACATGATTTATACCTTGTTTACCAAAAACTGTTTATTTCTGTATTTCATGATTGCAACTTGCTGTAAAGTGTCAACAGTGTTCCTTTCTTCGCGTTTAAACAATACAGCAAAATGGTACTTACAGAGTGACTCAAACATGATTTAGATCTTGTTTATGAAAATCTGTTTATTTCTGTATTTCATGATTGCAAGTTGCTGAAAAGTGTCAACAGTGTTCCTTTCATCAAGTTTAAACAGTACAGCAATATGGTACTTACAGAGTGACTCAAACATGATTTAGACCTTGTATATGAAAAACTGTTTATTTCTGTATTTCATGATTGCAACTTGCTGAAAAGTGTCAACAGTGTTCCTTTCATCGCGTTTAAACAGTACAGCAAAATGGTACTTACAGAGTGACTCAAACATGATTTAGATCTTGTTTATGAAAATCTGTTTATTTCTGTATTTCATGATTGCAACTTTCTGAAAAGTGTCAACAGTGTTCCTTTCATCGAGTTTAAACAGTACAGCAATATGGTACTTACAGAGTGCATGAAACATGATTTAGACCTTGTTTATGAAAAACTGTTTATTTCTGTATTTCATGAATGCAACTTGCTGAAAATTGTCAACAGTGTTCCTTTCATCGAGTTTAAACAGTACAGCAAAATGGTACTTACAGAGTGACTCAAACATGATTCAGACCTTGTATATGAAAAACTGTTTATTTCTGTATTTCATGATTGCAACTTGCTGAAAAGTGTCAACAGTGTTCCTTTCATCGAGTTTAAACAGTACAGCAAAATGGTACTTACAGAGTGACTCAAACATGATTTAGATCTTGTTTATGAAAATCTGTTTATTTCTGTATTTCATGATTGCAAGTTGCTGAAAAGTGTCAACAGTGTTCCTTTCATCAAGTTTAAACAGTACAGCAATATGGTACTTACAGAGTGACTCAAACATGATTTAGACCTTGTATATGAAAAACTGTTTATTTCTGTATTTCATGATTGCAACTTGCTGAAAAGTGTCAACAGTGTTCCTTTCATCGCGTTTAAACAGTACAGCAAAATGGTACTTACAGAGTGACTCAAACATGATTTAGATCTTGTTTATGAAAATCTGTTTATTTCTGTATTTCATGATTGCAACTTTCTGAAAAGTGTCAACAGTGTTCCTTTCATCAAGTTTAAACAGTACAGCAATATGGTACTTACAGAGTGCATGAAACATGATTTAGACCTTGTTTATGAAAAACTGTTTATTTCTGTATTTCATGAATGCAACTTTCTGAAAATTGTCAACAGTGTTCCTTTCATCGAGTTTAAACAGTACAGCAATATGGTACTTACAGAGTGCATCAAACATGATTTAGACCTTGTTTATGAAAAACTGTTTATTTCTGTATTTCATGATTGCAACTTTCTGAAAATTGTCAACAGTGTTCCTTTCATCGAGTTTAAACAGTACAGCAAAATGCTACTTACTGAGTGACTCAAACATGATTTAGACCTTGTATATGAAAAACTGTTTATTTCTGTATTTCATGATTGCAACTTGCTGAAAATTGTCAACAGTGTTCCTTTCATCGAGTTTAAACAGTACAGCAAAATGGTACTTACAGAGTGACTCAAACATGATTCAGACCTTGTATATGAAAAACTGTTTATTTCTGTATTTCATGATTGCAACTTGCTGAAAAGTGTCAACAGTGTTCCTTTCATCGAGTTTAAACAGTACAGCAAAATGGTACTTACAGAGTGACTCAAACATGATTTAGATCTTGTTTATGAAAATCTGTTTATTTCTGTATTTCATGATTGCAACTTGCTGAAAAGTGTCAACAGTGTTCCTTTCATCAAGTTTAAACAGTACAGCAATATGGTACATACAGAGTGACTCAAACATGATTTAGACCTTGTTTATGAAAAACTGTTTATTTCTGTATTTCATGATTGCAACTTGCTGAAAAGTGTCAACAGTGTTCCTTTCATCGCGTTTTAACAGTACAGCAAAATGGTACTTACAGAGTGACTCAAACATGATTTAGACCTTGTTTACCAAAAACTGTTTATTTCTGTATTTCATGATTGCAACTTGCTGTAAAGTGTCAACAGTGTTCCTTTCTTCGCGTTTAAACAATACAGCAAAATGGTACTTACAGAGTGACTCAAACATGATTTAGATCTTGTTTATGAAAATCTGTTTATTTCTGTATTTCATGATTGCAAGTTGCTGAAAAGTGTCAACAGTGTTCCTTTCATCAAGTTTAAACAGTACAGCAATATGATACTTACAGAGTGACTCAAACATGATTTAGACCTTGTATATGAAAAACTGTTTATTTCTGTATTTCATGATTGCAACTTGCTGAAAAGTGTCAACAGTGTTCCTTTCATCGCGCTTAAACAGTACAGCAAAATGGTACTTACAGAGTGACTCAAACATGATTTAGATCTTGTTTATGAAAATCTGTTTATTTCTGTATTTCATGATTGCAACTTTCTGAAAAGTGTCAACAGTGTTCCTTTCATCAAGTTTAAACAGTACAGCAATATGGTACTTACAGAGTGCATGAAACATGATTTAGACCTTGTTTATGAAAAACTGTTTATTTCTGTATTTCATGAATGCAACTTTCTGAAAATTGTCAACAGTGTTCCTTTCATCGAGTTTAAACAGTACAGCAAAATGGTACTTACTGAGTGACTCAAACATGATTTAGACCTTGTATATGAAAAACTGTTTATTTCTGTATTTCATGATTGCAACTTGCTGAAAAGTGTCAACAGTGTTCCTTTCATCACGTTTTAACAGTACAGCAAAATGGTACTTACAGAGTGACTCAAACATGATTTAGATCTTGTTTATGAAAAACTGTTTATTTCTGTATTTCATGATTGCAACTTGCTGAAAAGTGTCAACAGTGTTCCTTTCATCGCGTTTAAACAGTATAGCAAAATGGTACTTACTGAGTGACTCAAACATGATTTAGATCTTGTTTATGAAAATCTGTTTATTTCTGTATTTCATGATTGCAACTTGCTGAAAAGTGTCAACAGTGTTCCTTTCATCAAGTTTAAACAGTACAGCAATATAGTACTTACAGAGTGCATAAAACATGATATAGACGTTGTTTATGAAAATCTGTTTATTTCTGTATTTCATGATTGCAACTTTCTGAAAATTGTCAACAGTGTTCCTTTCATCGAGTTTAAACAGTACAGCAAAATGGTACTTACAGAGTGACTCAAACATGATTTAGACCTTGTATATGAAAAACTGTTTATTTCTGTATTTCATGATTGCAACTTGCTGAAAAGTGTCAACAGTGTTCCTTTCATCGAGTTTAAACAGTACAGCAAAATGGTACTTACAGAGTGACTCAAACATGATTTAGATCTTGTTTATGAAAATCTGTTTATTTCTGTATTTCATGATTGCAACTTGCTGAAAAGTGTCAACAGTGTTCCTTTCATCAAGTTTAAACAGTACAGCAATATGGTACATACAGAGTGACTCAAACATGATTTAGACCTTGTTTATGAAAATCTGTTTATTTCTGTATTTCATGATTGCAACTTGCTGAAAAGTGTCAACAGTGTTCCTTTCAATGCGTTTTAACAGTACAGCAAAATGGTACTTACAGAGTGACTCAAACATGATTTAGACCTTGTATATGAAAAACTGTTTATTTCTGTATTTCATGATTGCAAATTGCTGAAAAGTGTCAACAGTGTTCCTTTCATCGAGTTTAAACAGTACAGCAAAATGGTACTTACAGAGTGACTCAAACATGATTTAGATCTTGTTTATGAAAATCTGTTTATTTCTGTATTTCATTATTTTAACTTGCTGAAAAGTGTCAACAGTGTTCCTTTCATCGCGTTTTAACAGTACAGCAAAATGGTACTTACAGAGTGACTCAAACATGATTTAGATCTTGTTTATGAAAAACTGTTTATTTCTGTATTTCATGATTGCAACTTGCTGAAAAGTGTCAACAGTGTTCCTTTCATCGCATTTAAACAGTATAGCAAAATGGTACTTACTGAGTGACTCAAACATGATTTAGATCTTGTTTATGAAAATCTGTTTATTTCTGTATTTCTTGATTGCAACTTGCTGAAAAGTGTCAACAGTGTCCCTTTCATCAAGTTTAAACAGTACAGCAATATGGTACATACAGAGTGACTCAAACATGATTTAGACCTTGTTTATGAAAAACTGTTTATTTCTGTATTTCATGATTGCAACTTGCTGAAAAGTGTCAACAGTGTTCCTTTCATCGTTTTTTAACAGTTCAGCAAAATGGTACTTACAGAGTGACTCAAACATGATTTAGACCTTGTTTATGAAAAACTGTTTATTTCTGTATTTCATGATTGCAACTTGCTGAAAAGTGTCAACAGTGTTCCTTTCATCGAGTTTAAACAGTACAGCAAAATGGTACTTACAGAGTGACTCAAACATGATTTAGATCTTGTTTATGAAAATCTGTTTATTTCTGTATTTCATTATTGCAACTTGCTGAAAAGTGTCAACACTGTTCCTTTCATCAAGTTTAAACAGTACAGCAATATGGTACATACAGAGTGACTCAAACATGATTTAGACCTTGTTTATGAAAAACTGTTTATTTCTGTATTTCATGATTGCAACTTGCTGAAAAGTGTCAACAGTGTTCCTTTCATCAAGTTTAAACAGTACAGCAATATGGTACTTACAGAGTGACTCAAACATGATTTAGACCTTGTTTATGAAAAACTGTTTATTTCTTTATTTCATGA
The DNA here is from genome assembly GCF_965601325.2 of Salmo salar. NCBI lineage: Eukaryota > Metazoa > Chordata > Actinopteri > Salmoniformes > Salmonidae > Salmo > Salmo salar. Next base: position 2,080,878 of record NC_138318.1, read on the forward strand.
TTGCAAGTTGCTGAAAAGTGTCAACAGTGTTCCTTTCATCGCGTTTTAACAGTACAGCAAAATGGTACTTACAGAGTGACTCAAACATGATTTAGACCTTGTTTACCAAAAACTGTTTATTTCTGTATTTCATGATTGCAACTTGCTGAAAAGTGTCAACAGTGTTCCTTTCTTCGCGTTTAAACAGTACAGCAAAATGGTACTTACTGAGTGACTCAAACATGATTTAGATCTTGTTTATGAAAATCTGTTGATTTCTGTATTTCATGATTGCATGTTGCTGAAAAGTGTCAACAGTGTTCCTTTCATCAAGTTTAAACAGTACAGCAATATGGTACTTACAGAGTGACTCAAACATGATTTAGACCTTGTATATGAAAAACTGTTTATTTCTGTATTTCATGATTGCAACTTGCTGAAAAGTGTCAACAGTGTTCCTTTCTTCGCGTTTAAACAGTACAGCAAAATGGTACTTACAGAGTGACTCAAACATGATTTAGATCTTGTTTATGAAAATCTGTTTATTTCTGTATTTCATGATTGCAAGTTGCTGAAAAGTGTCAACAGTGTTCCTTTCATCAAGTTTAAACAGTACAGCAATATGGTACTTACAGAGTGACACAAACATGATTTAGACCTTGTATATGAAAAACTGTTTATTTCTGTATTTCATGATTGCAACTTGCTGAAAAGTGTCAACAGTGTTCCTTTCATCGAGTTTAAACAGTACAGCAAAATGGTACTTACAGAGTGACTCAAACATGATTTAGATCTTGTTTATGAAAATCTGTTTATTTCTGTATTTCATGATTGCAACTTGCTGAAAAGTGTCAACAGTGTTCCTTTCATCAAGTTTAAACAGTACAGCAATATGGTACATACAAAGTGACTCAAACATGATTTAGACCTTGTTTATGAAAAACTGTTTATTTCTGTATTTCATGATTGCAACTTGCTGAAAAGTGTCAACAGGGTTCCTTTCATCGCGTTTAAACAGTACAGCAAAATGGTACTTACAGAGTGACTCAAACATGATTTAGACCTTGTTTATGAAAATCTGTTTATTTCTGTATTTCATGATTGCAACTTGCTGAAAAGTGTCAACAGTGTTCCTTTCATCGAGTTTAAACAGTACAGCAAAATGGTACTTACAGAGTGACTCAAACATGATTTAGATCTTGTTTATGAAAATCTGTTTATTTCTGTATTTCATGATTGCAACTTGCTGAAAAGTGTCAACAGTGTTCCTTTCATCAAGTTTAAACAGTACAGCAATATGGTACTTACAGAGTGCATGAAACATGATTTAGACCTTGTTTAAGAAAAACTGTTTATTTCTGTATTTCATGATTGCAACTTTCTGAAAATTGTCAACAGTGTTCCTTTCATCGAGTTTAAACAGTACAGCAAAATGGTACTTACAGAGTGACTCAAACATGATTTAGACCTTGTATATGAAAAACTGTTTATTTCTGTATTTCATGATTGCAACTTGCTGAAAAGTGTCAACAGTGTTCCTTTCATCGAGTTTAAACAGTACAGCAAAATGGTACTTACAGAGTGACTCAAACATGATTTAGATCTTGTTTATGAAAATCTGTTTATTTCTGTATTTCATTATTGCAACTTGCTGAAAAGTGTCAACACTGTTCCTTTCATCAAGTTTAAACAGTACAGCAATATGGTACATACAGAGTGACTCAAACATGATTTAGACCTTGTTTATGAAAATCTGTTTATTTCTGTATTTCATGATTGCAACCTGCTGAAAAGTGTCAACAGTGTTCCTTTCATCAAGTTTAAACAGTACAGCAATATGGTACTTACAGAGTGACTCAAACATGATTTAGACCTTGTTTATGAAAAACTGTTTATTTCTTTATTTCATGATTGCAAGTTGCTGAAAAGTGTCAACAGTGTTCCTTTCATCGCGTTTTAACAGTACAGCAAAATGGTACTTACAGAGTGACTCAAACATGATTTAGACCTTGTTTACCAAAAACTGTTTATTTCTGTATTTCATGATTGCAACTTGCTGAAAAGTGTCAACAGTGTTCCTTTCTTCGCGTTTAAACAGTACAGCAAAATGGTACTTACAGAGTGACTCAAACATGATTTAGATCTTGTTTATGAAAATCTGTTGATTTCTGTATTTCATGATTGCATGTTGCTGAAAAGTGTCAACAGTGTTCCTTTCATCAAGTTTAAACAGTACAGCAATATGGTACTTACAGAGTGACTCAAACATGATTTAGACCTTGTATATGAAAAACTGTTTATTTCTGTATTTCATGATTGCAACTTGCTGAAAAGTGTCAACAGTGTTCCTTTCTTCGCGTTTAAACAGTACAGCAAAATGGTACTTACAGAGTGACTCAAACATGATTTAGATCTTGTTTATGAAAATCTGTTTATTTCTGTATTTCATGATTGCAAGTTGCTGAAAAGTGTCAACAGTGTTCCTTTCATCAAGTTTAAACAGTACAGCAATATGGTACTTACAGAGTGACTCAAACATGATTTAGACCTTGTATATGAAAAACTGTTTATTTCTGTATTTCATGATTGCAACTTGCTGAAAAGTGTCAACAGTGTTCCTTTCATCGAGTTTAAACAGTACAGCAAAATGGTACTTACAGAGTGACTCAAACATGATTTAGATCTTGTTTATGAAAATCTGTTTATTTCTGTATTTCATGATTGCAACTTGCTGAAAAGTGTCAACAGTGTTCCTTTCATCAAGTTTAAACAGTACAGCAATATGGTACATACAAAGTGACTCAAACATGATTTAGACCTTGTTTATGAAAAACTGTTTATTTCTGTATTTCATGATTGCAACTTGCTGAAAAGTGTCAACAGGGTTCCTTTCATCGCGTTTAAACAGTACAGCAAAATGGTACTTACAGAGTGACTCAAACATGATTTAGATCTTGTTTATGAAAATCTGTTTATTTCTGTATTTCATGATTGCAACTTGCTGAAAAGTGTCAACAGTGTTCCTTTCATCAAGTTTAAACAGTACAGCAATATGGTACTTACAGAGTCCATGAAACATGATTTAGACCTTGTTTAAGAAAAACTGTTTATTTCTGTATTTCATGATTGCAACTTTCTGAAAATTGTCAACAGTGTTCCTTTCATCGAGTTTAAACAGTACAGCAATATGGTACTTACAGAGTGACTCAAACATGATTTAGACCTTGTTTATGAAAAACTGTTTATTTCTTTATTTCATGATTGCAAGTTGCTGAAAAGTGTCAACAGTGTTCCTTTCATCGCGTTTTAACAGTACAGCAAAATGGTACTTACAGAGTGACTCAAACATGATTTAGACCTTGTTTACCAAAAACTGTTTATTTCTGTATTTCATGATTGCAACTTGCTGAAAAGTGTCAACAGTGTTCCTTTCTTCGCGTTTAAACAGTACAGCAAAATGGTACTTACAGAGTGACTCAAACATGATTTAGATCTTGTTTATGAAAATCTGTTGATTTCTGTATTTCATGATTGCATGTTGCTGAAAAGTGTCAACAGTGTTCCTTTCATCAAGTTTAAACAGTACAGCAATATGGTACTTACAGAGTGACTCAAACATGATTTAGACCTTGTATATGAAAAACTGTTTATTTCTGTATTTCATGATTGCAACTTGCTGAAAAGTGTCAACAGTGTTCCTTTCTTCGCGTTTAAACAGTACAGCAAAATGGTACTTACAGAGTGACTCAAACATGATTTAGATCTTGTTTATGAAAATCTGTTTATTTCTGTATTTCATGATTGCAAGTTGCTGAAAAGTGTCAACAGTGTTCCTTTCATCAAGTTTAAACAGTACAGCAATATGGTACTTACAGAGTGACTCAAACATGATTTAGACCTTGTATATGAAAAACTGTTTATTTCTGTATTTCATGATTGCAACTTGCTGAAAAGTGTCAACAGTGTTCCTTTCATCGAGTTTAAACAGTACAGCAAAATGGTACTTACAGAGTGACTCAAACATGATTTAGATCTTGTTTATGAAAATCTGTTTATTTCTGTATTTCATGATTGCAACTTGCTGAAAAGTGTCAACAGTGTTCCTTTCATCAAGTTTAAACAGTACAGCAATATGGTACTTACAGAGTGACTCAAACATGATTTAGACCTTGTATATGAAAAACTGTTTATTTCTGTATTTCATGATTGCAACTTGCTGAAAAGTGTCAACAGTGTTCCTTTCATCGAGTTTAAACAGTACAGCAAAATGGTACTTACAGAGTGACTCAAACATGATTTAGATCTTGTTTATGAAAATCTGTTTATTTCTGTATTTCATGATTGCAACTTGCTGAAAAGTGTCAACAGTGTTCCTTTCATCAAGTTTAAACAGTACAGCAATATGGTACATACAAAGTGACTCAAACATGATTTAGACCTTGTTTATGAAAAACTGTTTATTTCTGTATTTCATGATTGCAACTTGCTGAAAAGTGTCAACAGTGTTCCTTTCATCGCGTTTTAACAGTACAGCAAAATGGTACTTACAGAGTGACTCAAACATGATTTAGATCTTGTTTATGAAAAACTGTTAATTTCTGTATTTCATGATTGCAAGTTGCTGAAAAGTGTCAACAGTGTTCCTTTCATCGCGTTTTAACAGTACAGCAAAATGGTACTTACAGAGTGACTCAAACATGATTTAGATCTTGTTTATGAAAATCTGTTTATTTCTGTATTTCATGATTGCAAGTTGCTGAAAAGTGTCAACAGTGTTCCTTTCATCAAGTTTAAACAGTACAGCAATATGGTACTTACAGAGTGACTCAAACATAATTTAGACCTTGTATATGAAAAACTGTTTATTTCTGTATTTCATGATTGCAACTTGCTGAAAAGTGTCAACAGTGTTCCTTTCATCGAGTTTAAACAGTACAGCAAAATGGTACTTACAGAGTGACTCAAACATGATTTAGACCTTGTTTATGAAAAACTGTTTATTTCTGTATTTCATTATTGCAACTTGCTGAAAAGTGTCAACAGTGTTCCTTTCATCGTGTTTTAACAGTACAGCAAAATGGTACTTACAGAGTGACTCAAACATGATTTAGACCTTGTTTATGAAAAACTGTTTATTTCTGTATTTCATGATTGCAACTTGCTGAAAAGTGTCAACAGTGTTCCTTTCATCAAGTTTAAACTGTACAGCAATATGGTACTTACAGAGTGACTCAAACATGATTTAGACCTTGTTTATGAAAAACTGTTTATTTCTGTATTTCATGATTGCAACTTGCTGAAAAGTGTCAACAGTGTTCCTTTCATCGAGTTTAAACAGTACAGCAAAATGGTACTTACAGAGTGACTCAAACATGATTTAGACCTTGTTTATGAAAAACTGTTTATTTCTGTATTTCATTATTGCAACTTGCTGAAAAGTGTCAACAGTGTTCCTTTCATCGTGTTTTAACAGTACAGCAAAATGGTACTTACAGAGTGACTCAAACATGATTTAGACCTTGTTTATGAAAAACTGTTTATTTCTGTATTTCATGATTGCAACTTGCTGAAAAGTGTCAACAGTGTTCCTTTCATCAAGTTTAAACTGTACAGCAATATGGTACTTACAGAGTGACTCAAACATGATTTAGACCTTGTTTATGAAAAACTGTTTATTTCTGTATTTCATGATTGCAACTTGCTGAAAAGTGTCAACAGGGTTCCTTTCATCGCGTTTAAACAGTACAGCAAAATGGTACTTACAGAGTGACTCAAACATGATTTAGATCTTGTTTATGAAAATCTGTTTATTTCTGTATTTCATGATTGCAACTTGCTGAAAAGTGTCAACAGTGTTCCTTTCTTCGCGTTTAAACAGTACAGCAAAATGGTACTTACAGAGTGACTCAAACATGATTTAGACCTTGTTTACCAAAAACTGTTTATTTCTGTATTTCATGATTGCAACTTGCTGTAAAGTGTCAACAGTGTTCCTTTATTCGCGTTTAAACAATACAGCAAAATGGTACTTACAGAGTGACTCAAACATGATTTAGACAATGTATATGAAAAACTGTTTATTTCTGTATTTCATGATTGCAACTTGCTGAAAAGTGTCAACAGTGTTCCTTTCATCGAGTTTAAACAGTACAGCAAAATGGTACTTACAGAGTGACTCAAACATGATTTAGATCTTGTTTATGAAAATCTGTTTATTTCTGTATTTCATGATTGCAACTTGCTGAAAAGTGTCAACAGTGTTCCTTTCATCAAGTTTAAACAGTACAGCAATATGGTACTTACAGAGTGACTCAAACATGATTTAGACCTTGTTTACCAAAAACAGTTTATTTCTGTATTTCATGATTGCAACTTGCTGAAAAGTGTCAACAGTGTTCCTTTCTTCGCGTTTAAACAGTACAGCAAAATGGTACTTACAGAGTGACTCAAACATGATTTAGACCTTGTTTACCAAAAACTGTTTATTTCTGTATTTCATGATTGCAACTTGCTGAAAAGTGTCAACAGTGTTCCTTTATTCGTGTTTAAACAATACAGCAAAATGGTACTTACAGAGTGACTCAAACATGATTTAGACCTTGTATATGAAAAACTGTTTATTTCTGTATTTCATGATTGCAACTTGCTGAAAAGTGTCAACAGTGTTCCTTTCATCGAGTTTAAACAGTACAGCAAAATGGTACTTACAGAGTGACTCAAACATGATTTAGATCTTGTTTATGAAAATCTGTTTATTTCTGTATTTCATGATTGCAACTTGCTGAAAAGTGTCAACAGTGTTCCTTTCATCAAGTTTAAACAGTACAGCAATATGGTACATACAGAGTGACTCAAACATGATTTAGACCTTGTTTATGAAAAACTGTTTATTTCTGTATTTCATGATTGCAACTTGCTGAAAAGTGTCAACAGTGTTCCTTTCATCAAGTTTAAACAGTACAGCAATATGGTACTTACAGAGTGACTCAAACATGATTTAGACCTTGTTTATGAAAATCTGTTTATTTCTGTATTTCATGATTGCAAGTTGCTGAAAAGTGTCAACAGTGTTCCTTTCAACGCGTTTTAACAGTACAGCAAAATGGTACTTACAGAGTGACTCAAACATGATTTAGACCTTGTATATGAAAAACTGTTTATTTCTGTATTTCATGATTGCAACTTGCTGAAAAGTGTCAACAGTGTTCCTTTCATCGAGTTTAAACAGTACAGCAAAATGGTACTTACAGAGTGACTCAAACATGATTTAGATCTTGTTTATGAAAATCTGTTTATTTCTGTATTTCATTATTGCAACTTGCTGAAAAGTGTCAACAGTGTTCCTTTCATCGCGTTTTAACAGTACAGCAAAATGGTACTTACAGAGTGACTCAAACATGATTTAGATCTTGTTTATGAAAAACTGTTTATTTCTGTATTTCATAATTGCAACTTGCTGAAAAGTGTCAACAGTGTTCCTTACATCGCGTTTAAACAGTATAGCAAAATGGTACTTACTGAGTGACTCAAACATGATTTAGATCTTGTTTATGAAAATCTGTTTATTTCTGTATTTCTTGATTGCAACTTGCTGAAAAGTGTCAACAGTGTTCCTTTCATCAAGTTTAAACAGTACAGCAATATGGTACATACAGAGTGACTCAAACATGATTTAGACCTTGTTTATGAAAAACTGTTTATTTCTGTATTTCATGATTGCAACTTGCTGAAAAGTGTCAACAGTGTTCCTTTCATCGTGTTTTAACAGTTCAGCAAAATGGTACTTACAGAGTGACTCAAACATGATTTAGACCTTGTTTATGAAAAACTGTTTATTTCTGTATTTCATGATTGCAACTTGCTGAAAAGTGTCAACAGTGTTCCTTTCATCAAGTTTAAACTGTACAGCAATATGGTACTTACAGAGTGACTCAAACATGATTTAGACCTTGTTTATGAAAAACTGTTTATTTCTGTATTTCATGATTGCAACTTTCTGAAAAGTGTCAACAGGGTTCCTTTCATCGAGTTTAAACAGTACAGCAATATGGTACATACAGAGTGACTCAAACATGATTTAGACCTTGTTTATGAAAAACTGTTTATTTCTGTATTTCATGATTGCAACTTGCTGAAAAGTGTCAACAGTGTTCCTTTCATCAAGTTTAAACTGTACAGCAATATGGTACTTACAGAGTGACTCAAACATGATTTAGACCTTGTTTATGAAAAACTGTTTATTTCTGTATTTCATGATTGCAACTTGCTGAAAAGTGTCAACAGGGTTCCTTTCATCGCGTTTAAACAGTACAGCAAAATGGTACTTACAGAGTGACTCAAACATGATTTAGATCTTGTTTATGAAAATCTGTTTATTTCTGTATTTCATGATTGCAACTTGCTGAAAAGTGTCAACAGTGTTCCTTTCTTCGCGTTTAAACAGTACAGCAAAATGGTACTTACAGAGTGACTCAAACATGATTTAGACCTTGTTTACCAAAAACTGTTTATTTCTGTATTTCATGATTGCAACTTGCTGTAAAGTGTCAACAGTGTTCCTTTATTCGCGTTTAAACAATACAGCAAAATGGTACTTACAGAGTGACTCAAACATGATTTAGACAATGTATATGAAAAACTGTTTATTTCTGTATTTCATGATTGCAACTTGCTGAAAAGTGTCAACAGTGTTCCTTTCATCGAGTTTAAACAGTACAGCAAAATGGTACTTACAGAGTGACTCAAACATGATTTAGATCTTGTTTATGAAAATCTGTTTATTTCTGTATTTCATGATTGCAACTTGCTGAAAAGTGTCAACAGTGTTCCTTTCATCAAGTTTAAACAGTACAGCAATATGGTACTTACAGAGTGACTCAAACATGATTTAGACCTTGTTTACCAAAAACAGTTTATTTCTGTATTTCATGATTGCAACTTGCTGAAAAGTGTCAACAGTGTTCCTTTCTTCGCGTTTAAACAGTACAGCAAAATGGTACTTACAGAGTGACTCAAACATGATTTAGACCTTGTTTACCAAAAACTGTTTATTTCTGTATTTCATGATTGCAACTTGCTGAAAAGTGTCAACAGTGTTCCTTTATTCGTGTTTAAACAATACAGCAAAATGGTACTTACAGAGTGACTCAAACATGATTTAGACCTTGTATATGAAAAACTGTTTATTTCTGTATTTCATGATTGCAACTTGCTGAAAAGTGTCAACAGTGTTCCTTTCATCGAGTTTAAACAGTACAGCAAAATGGTACTTACAGAGTGACTCAAACATGATTTAGATCTTGTTTATGAAAATCTGTTTATTTCTGTATTTCATGATTGCAACTTGCTGAAAAGTGTCAACAGTGTTCCTTTCATCAAGTTTAAACAGTACAGCAATATGGTACATACAGAGTGACTCAAACATGATTTAGACCTTGTTTATGAAAAACTGTTTATTTCTGTATTTCATGATTGCAACTTGCTGAAAAGTGTCAACAGTGTTCCTTTCATCAAGTTTAAACAGTACAGCAATATGGTACTTACAGAGTGACTCAAACATGATTTAGACCTTGTTTATGAAAATCTGTTTATTTCTGTATTTCATGATTGCAAGTTGCTGAAAAGTGTCAACAGTGTTCCTTTCAACGCGTTTTAACAGTACAGCAAAATGGTACTTACAGAGTGACTCAAACATGATTTAGACCTTGTATATGAAAAACTGTTTATTTCTGTATTTCATGATTGCAACTTGCTGAAAAGTGTCAACAGTGTTCCTTTCATCGAGTTTAAACAGTACAGCAAAATGGTACTTACAGAGTGACTCAAACATGATTTAGATCTTGTTTATGAAAATCTGTTTATTTCTGTATTTCATTATTGCAACTTGCTGAAAAGTGTCAACAGTGTTCCTTTCATCGCGTTTTAACAGTACAGCAAAATGGTACTTACAGAGTGACTCAAACATGATTTAGATCTTGTTTATGAAAAACTGTTTATTTCTGTATTTCATAATTGCAACTTGCTGAAAAGTGTCAACAGTGTTCCTTACATCGCGTTTAAACAGTATAGCAAAATGGTACTTACTGAGTGACTCAAACATGATTTAGATCTTGTTTATGAAAATCTGTTTATTTCTGTATTTCTTGATTGCAACTTGCTGAAAAGTGTCAACAGTGTTCCTTTCATCAAGTTTAAACAGTACAGCAATATGGTACATACAGAGTGACTCAAACATGATTTAGACCTTGTTTATGAAAAACTGTTTATTTCTGTATTTCATGATTGCAACTTGCTGAAAAGTGTCAACAGTGTTCCTTTCATCGTGTTTTAACAGTTCAGCAAAATGGTACTTACAGAGTGACTCAAACATGATTTAGACCTTGTTTATGAAAAACTGTTTATTTCTGTATTTCATGATTGCAACTTGCTGAAAAGTGTCAACAGTGTTCCTTTCATCAAGTTTAAACTGTACAGCAATATGGTACTTACAGAGTGACTCAAACATGATTTAGACCTTGTTTATGAAAAACTGTTTATTTCTGTATTTCATGATTGCAACTTTCTGAAAAGTGTCAACAGGGTTCCTTTCATCGAGTTTAAACAGTACAGCAATATGGTACATACAGAGTGACTCAAACATGATTTAGACCTTGTTTATGAAAAACTGTTTATTTCTGTATTTCATGATTGCAACTTGCTGAAAAGTGTCAACAGTGTTCCTTTCATCGCGTTTAAACAGTACAGCAAAATGGTACTTACAGAGTGACTCAAACATGATTTAGATCTTGTTTATGAAAATCTGTTTATTTCTGTATTTCATGATTGCAACTTGCTGAAAAGTGTCAACAGTGTTCCTTTCATCAAGTTTAAACAGTACAGCAATATGGTACTTACAGAGTGCATGAAACATGATTTAGACCTTGTTTAAGAAAAACTGTTTATTTCTGTATTTCATGATTGCAACTTTCTGAAAATTGTCAACAGTGTTCCTTTCATCGAGTTTAAACAGTACAGCAAAATGGTACTTACAGAGTGACTCAAACATGATTTAGACCTTGTATATGAAAAACTGTTTATTTCTGTATTTCATGATTGCAACTTGCTGAAAAGTGTCAACAGTGTTCCTTTCATCGAGTTTAAACAGTACAGCAAAATGGTACTTACAGAGTGACTCAAACATGATTTAGATCTTGTTTATGAAAATCTGTTTATTTCTGTATTTCATTATTGCAACTTGCTGAAAAGTGTCAACACTGTTCCTTTCATCAAGTTTAAACAGTACAGCAATATGGTACATACAGAGTGACTCAAACATGATTTAGACCTTGTTTATGAAAAACTGTTTATTTCTGTATTTCATTATTGCAACTTGCTGAAAAGTGTCAACAATGTTCCTTTCATCGCGTTTTAACAGTACAGCAAAATGGTACTCACAGAGTGACTCAAACATGATTTAGATCTTGTTTATGAAAAACTGTTTATTTCTGTATTTCATGATTGCAACTTGCTGAAAAGTGTCAACAGTGTTCCTTTCATCGCGTTTAAACAGTATAGCAAAATGGTACTTACTGAGTGACTCAAACATGATTTAGATCTTGTTTATGAAAATCAGTTTATTTCTGTATTTCTTGATTGCAACTTGCTGAAAAGTGTCAACAGTGTTCCTTTCATCAAGTTTAAACTGTACAGCAATATGGTACTTACAGAGTGACTCAAACATGATTTAGACCTTGTTTATGAAAAACTGTTTATTTCTGTATTTCATGATTGCAACTTTCTGAAAAGTGTCAACAGGGTTCCTTTCATCGAGTTTAAACAGTACAGCAATATGGTACATACAGAGTGACTCAAACATGATTTAGACCTTGTTTATGAAAAACTGTTTATTTCTGTATTTCATGATTGCAACTTGCTGAAAAGTGTCAACAGTGTTCCTTTCATCGCGTTTAAACAGTACAGCAAAATGGTACTTACAGAGTGACTCAAACATGATTTAGATCTTGTTTATGAAAATCTGTTTATTTCTGTATTTCATGATTGCAACTTGCTGAAAAGTGTCAACAGTGTTCCTTTCATCAAGTTTAAACAGTACAGCAATATGGTACTTACAGAGTGCATGAAACATGATTTAGACCTTGTTTAAGAAAAACTGTTTATTTCTGTATTTCATGATTGCAACTTTCTGAAAATTGTCAACAGTGTTCCTTTCATCGAGTTTAAACAGTACAGCAAAATGGTACTTACAGAGTGACTCAAACATGATTTAGACCTTGTATATGAAAAACTGTTTATTTCTGTATTTCATGATTGCAACTTGCTGAAAAGTGTCAACAGTGTTCCTTTCATCGAGTTTAAACAGTACAGCAAAATGGTACTTACAGAGTGACTCAAACATGATTTAGATCTTGTTTATGAAAATCTGTTTATTTCTGTATTTCATTATTGCAACTTGCTGAAAAGTGTCAACACTGTTCCTTTCATCAAGTTTAAACAGTACAGCAATATGGTACATACAGAGTGACTCAAACATGATTTAGACCTTGTTTATGAAAAACTGTTTATTTCTGTATTTCATTATTGCAACTTGCTGAAAAGTGTCAACAATGTTCCTTTCATCGCGTTTTAACAGTACAGCAAAATGGTACTCACAGAGTGACTCAAACATGATTTAGATCTTGTTTATGAAAAACTGTTTATTTCTGTATTTCATGATTGCAACTTGCTGAAAAGTGTCAACAGTGTTCCTTTCATCGCGTTTAAACAGTATAGCAAAATGGTACTTACTGAGTGACTCAAACATGATTTAGATCTTGTTTATGAAAATCTGTTTATTTCTGTATTTCTTGATTGCAACTTGCTGAAAAGTGTCAACAGTGTTCCTTTCATCAAGTTTAAACAGTACAGCAATATGGTACATACAGAGTGACTCAAACATGATTTAGACCTTGTATATGAAAAACTGTTTATTTCTGTATTTCATGATTGCAACTTGCTGAAAAGTGTCAACAGTGTTCCTTTCATCGCGTTTAAACAGTACAGCAAAATGGTACTTACAGAGTGACTCAAACATGATTTAGATCTCGTTTATGAAAATCTGTTTATTTCTGTATTTCATGATTGCAACTTGCTGAAAAGTGTCAACAGTGTTCCTTTCATCAAGTTTAAACAGTACAGCAATATGGTACTTACAGAATGCATGAAACATGATTTAGACCTTGTTTATGAAAAACTGTTTATTTCTGTATTTCATGAATGCAACTTTCTGAAAATTGTCAACAGTGTTCCTTTCATCGAGTTTAAACAGTACAGCAATATGGTACTTACAGAGTGCATCAAACATGATTTAGACCTTGTTTATGAAAAACTGTTTATTTCTGTATTTCATGATTGCAACTTTCTGAAAATTGTCAACAGTGTTCCTTTCATCGAGTTTAAACAGTACAGCAAAATGGTACTTACAGAGTGACTCAAACATGATTTAGACCTTGTATATGAAAAACTGTTTATTTCTGTATTTCATGATTGCAACTTGCTGAAAAGTGTCAACAGTGTTCCTTTCATCGAGTTTAAACAGTACAGCAAAATGGTACTTACAGAGTGACTCAAACATGATTTAGATCTTGTTTATGAAAATCTGTTTATTTCTGTATTTCATGATTGCAACTTGCTGAAAAGTGTCAACAGTGTTCCTTTCATCAAGTTTAAACAGTACAGCAATATGGTACATACAGAGTGACTCAAACATGATTTAGACCTTGTTTATGAAAAACTGTTTATTTCTGTATTTCATGATTGCAACTTGCTGAAAAGTGTCAACAGTGTTCCTTTCATCAAGTTTAAACAGTACAGCAATATGGTACTTACAGAGTGACTCAAACATGATTTAGACCTTGTTTATGAAAATCTGTTTATTTCTGTATTTCATGATTGCAAGTTGCTGAAAAGTGTCAACAGTGTTCCTTTCAACGCGTTTTAACAGTACAGCAAAATGGTACTTACAGAGTGACTCAAACATGATTTAGACCTTGTATATGAAAAACTGTTTATTTCTGTATTTCATGATTGCAACTTGCTGAAAAGTGTCAACAGTGTTCCTTTCATCGAGTTTAAACAGTACAGCAAAATGGTACTTACAGAGTGACTCAAACATGATTTAGATCTTGTTTATGAAAATCTGTTTATTTCTGTATTTCATTATTGCAACTTGCTGAAAAGTGTCAACAGTGTTCCTTTCATCGCGTTTTAACAGTACAGCAAAATGGTACTTACAGAGTGACTCAAACATGATTTAGATCTTGTTTATGAAAAACAGTTTATTTCTGTATTTCATGATTGCAACTTGCTGAAAAGTGTCAACAGTGTTCCTTTCATCAAGTTTAAACTGTACAGCAATATGGTACTTACAGAGTGACTCAAACATGATTTAGACCTTGTTTATGAAAAACTGTTTATTTCTGTATTTCATGATTGCAACTTTCTGAAAAGTGTCAACAGGGTTCCTTTCATCGCGTTTAAACAGTACAGCAAAATGGTACTTACAGAGTGACTCAAACATGATTTAGATCTTGTTTATGAAAATCTGTTTATTTCTGTATTTCATGATTGCAACTTGCTGAAAAGTGTCAACAGTGTTCCTTTCATCAAGTTTAAACAGTACAGCAATATGGTACTTACAGAGTGCATGAAACATGATTTAGACCTTGTTTAAGAAAAACTGTTTATTTCTGTATTTCATGATTGCAACTTTCTGAAAATTGTCAACAGTGTTCCTTTCATCGAGTTTAAACAGTACAGCAAAATGGTACTTACAGAGTGACTCAAACATGATTTAGACCTTGTATATGAAAAACTGTTTATTTCTGTATTTCATGATTGCAACTTGCTGAAAAGTGTCAACAGTGTTCCTTTCATCGAGTTTAAACAGTACAGCAAAATGGTACTTACAGAGTGACTCAAACATGATTTAGATCTTGTTTATGAAAATCTGTTTATTTCTGTATTTCATTATTGCAACTTGCTGAAAAGTGTCAACACTGTTCCTTTCATCAAGTTTAAACAGTACATCAATATGATACATACAGAGTGACTCAAACATGATTTAGACCTTGTTTATGAAAAACTGTTTATTTCTGTATTTCATTATTGCAACTTGCTGAAAAGTGTCAACAATGTTCCTTTCATCGCGTTTTAACAGTACAGCAAAATGGTACTTACAGAGTGACTCAAACATGATTTAGATCTTGTTTATGAAAAACTGTTTATTTCTGTATTTCATGATTGCAACTTGCTGAAAAGTGTCAACAGTGTTCCTTTCATCGCGTTTAAACAGTATAGCAAAATGGTACTTACTGAGTGACTCAAACATGATTTAGATCTTGTTTATGAAAATCTGTTTATTTCTGTATTTCTTGATTGCAACTTGCTGAAAAGTGTCAACAGTGTTCCTTTCATCAAGTTTAAACAGTACAGCAATATGGTACATACAGAGTGACTCAAACATGATTTAGACCTTGTTTATGAAAAACTGTTTATTTCTGTATTTCATGATTGCAACTTGCTGAAAAGTGTCAACAGTGTTCCTTTCATCGTGTTTTAACAGTTCAGCAAAATGGTACTTACAGAGTGACTCAAACATGATTTAGACCTTGTTTATGAAAAACTGTTTATTTCTGTATTTCATGATTGCAACTTGCTGAAAAGTGTCAACAGTGTTCCTTTCATCAAGTTTAAACTGTACAGCAATATGGTACTTACAGAGTGACTCAAACATGATTTAGACCTTGTTTATGAAAAACTGTTTATTTCTGTATTTCATGATTGCAACTTGCTGAAAAGTGTCAACAGGGTTCCTTTCATCGCGTTTAAACAGTACAGCAAAATGGTACTTACAGAGTGACTCAAACATGATTTAGATCTTGTTTATGAAAATCTGTTTATTTCTGTATTTCATGATTGCAACTTGCTGAAAAGTGTCAACAGTGTTCCTTTCATCAAGTTTAAACAGTACAGCAATATGGTACTTACAGAGTGCATGAAACATGATTTAGACCTTGTTTAAGAAAAACTGTTTATTTCTGTATTTCATGATTGCAACTTTCTGAAAATTGTCAACAGTGTTCCTTTCATCGAGTTTAAACAGTACAGCAAAATGGTACTTACAGAGTGACTCAAACATGATTTAGATCTTGTTTATGAAAATCTGTTTATTTCTGTATTTCATTATTGCAACTTGCTGAAAAGTGTCAACACTGTTCCTTTCATCAAGTTTAAACAGTACTGCAATATGGTACATACAGAGTGACTCAAACATGATTTAGACCTTGTTTATGAAAAACTGTTTATTTCTGTATTTCATGATTGCAACTTGCTGAAAAGTGTCAACAGTGTTCCTTTCATCGTGTTTTAACAGTTCAGCAAAATGGTACTTACAGAGTGACTCAAACATGATTTAGATCTTGTTTATGAAAAACTGTTTATTTCTGTATTTCATGATTGCAACTTGCTGAAAAGTGTCAACAGTGTTCCTTTCATCAAGTTTAAACTGTACAGCAATATGGTACTTACAGAGTGACTCAAACATGATTTAGACCTTGTTTATGAAAAACTGTTTATTTCTGTATTTCATGATTGCAACTTGCTGAAAAGTGTCAACAGGGTTCCTTTCATCGCGTTTAAACAGTACAGCAAAATGGTACTTACAGAGTGACTCAAACATGATTTAGATCTTGTTTATGAAAATCTGTTTATTTCTGTATTTCATGATTGCAACTTGCTGAAAAGTGTCAACAGTGTTCCTTTCATCAAGTTTAAACAGTACAGCAATATGGTACTTACAGAGTGCATGAAACATGATTTAGACCTTGTTTAAGAAAAACTGTTTATTTCTGTATTTCATGATTGCAACTTTCTGAAAATTGTCAACAGTGTTCCTTTCATCGAGTTTAAACAGTACAGCAAAATGGTACTTACAGAGTGACTCAAACATGATTTAGACCTTGTATATGAAAAACTGTTTATTTCTGTATTTCATGATTGCAACTTGCTGAAAAGTGTCAACAGTGTTCCTTTCATCGCGTTTTAACAGTACAGCAAAATGGTACTTACAGAGTGACTCAAACATGATTTAGACCTTGTTTACCAAAAACTGTTTATTTCTGTATTTCATGATTGCAACTTGCTGAAAAGTGTCAACAGTGTTCCTTTCTTCGCGTTTAAACAGTACAGCAAAATGGTACTTACAGAGTGACTCAAACATGATTTAGATCTTGTTTATGAAAATCTGTTTATTTCTGTATTTCATGATTGCAAGTTGCTGAAAAGTGTCAACAGTGTTCCTTTCATCAAGTTTAAACAGTACAGCAATATGGTACTTACAGAGTGACTCAAACATGATTTAGACCTTGTATATGAAAAACTGTTTATTTCTGTATTTCATGATTGCAACTTGCTGAAAAGTGTCAACAGTGTTCCTTTCTTCGCGTTTAAACAGTACAGCAAAATGGTACTTACAGAGTGACTCAAACATGATTTAGATCTTGTTTATGAAAATCTGTTTATTTCTGTATTTCATGATTGCAAGTTGCTGAAAAGTGTCAACAGTGTTCCTTTCATCAAGTTTAAACAGTACAGCAATATGGTACTTACAGAGTGACTCAAACATGATTTAGACCTTGTATATGAAAAACTGTTTATTTCTGTATTTCATGATTGCAACTTGCTGAAAAGTGTCAACAGTGTTCCTTTCATCGAGTTTAAACAGTACAGCAAAATGGTACTTACAGAGTGACTCAAACATGATTTAGATCTTGTTTATGAAAATCTGTTTATTTCTGTATTTCATGATTGCAACTTGCTGAAAAGTGTCAACAGTGTTCCTTTCATCAAGTTTAAACAGTACAGCAATATGGTACATACAGAGTGACTCAAACATGATTTAGACCTTGTTTATGAAAAACTGTTTATTTCTGTATTTCATGATTGCAACTTGCTGAAAAGTGTCAACAGTGTTCCTTTCATCGCGTTTTAACAGTACAGCAAAATGGTACTTACAGAGTGACTCAAACATGATTTAGACCTTGTTTACCAAAAACTGTTTATTTCTGTATTTCATGATTGCAACTTGCTGAAAAGTGTCAACAGTGTTCCTTTCTTCGCGTTTAAACAGTACAGCAAAATGGTACTTACAGAGTGACTCAAACATGATTTAGATCTTGTTTATGAAAATCTGTTTATTTCTGTATTTCATGATTGCAAGTTGCTGAAAAGTGTCAACAGTGTTCCTTTCATCAAGTTTAAACAGTACAGCAATATGGTACTTACAGAGTGACTCAAACATGATTTAGACCTTGTATATGAAAAACTGTTTATTTCTGTATTTCATGATTGCAACTTGCTGAAAAGTGTCAACAGTGTTCCTTTCATCGAGTTTAAACAGTACAGCAAAATGGTACTTACAGAGTGACTCAAACATGATTTAGATCTTGTTTATGAAAATCTGTTTATTTCTGTATTTCATGATTGCAACTTGCTGAAAAGTGTCAACAGTGTTCCTTTCATCGCGTTTAAACAGTATAGCAAAATGGTACTTACTGAGTGACTCAAACATGATTTAGATCTTGTTTATGAAAATCTGTTTATTTCTGTATTTCTTGATTGCAACTTGCTGAAAAGTGTCAACAGTGTTCCTTTCATCAAGTTTAAACAGTACAGCAATATGGTACATACAGAGTGACTCAAACATGATTTAGACCTTGTTTATGAAAAACTGTTTATTTCTGTATTTCATGATTGCAACTTGCTGAAAAGTGTCAACAGTGTTCCTTTCATCGTGTTTTAACAGTTCAGCAAAATGGTACTTACAGAGTGACTCAAACATGATTTAGACCTTGTTTATGAAAAACTGTTTATTTCTGTATTTCATGATTGCAACTTGCTGAAAAGTGTCAACAGTGTTCCTTTCATCAAGTTTAAACAGTACAGCAATATGGTACTTACAGAGTGCATGAAACATGATTTAGACCTTGTTTAAGAAAAACTGTTTATTTTTGTATTTCATTATTGCAACTTGCTGAAAAGTGTCAACACTGTTCCTTTCATCAAGTTTAAACAGTACAGCAATATGGTACATACAGAGTGACTCAAACATGATTTAGACCTTGTTTATGAAAAACTGTTTATTTCTGTATTTCATGATTGCAACCTGCTGAAAAGTGTCAACAGTGTTCCTTTCATCAAGTTTAAACAGTACAGCAATATGGTACTTACAGAGTGACTCAAACATGATTTAGACCTTGTATATGAAAAACTGTTTATTTCTGTATTTCATGATTGCAACTTGCTGAAAAGTGTCAACAGTGTTCCTTTCATCGAGTTTAAACAGTACAGCAAAATGGTACTTACAGAGTGACTCAAACATGATTTAGATCTTGTTTATGAAAATCTGTTTATTTCTGTATTTCATGATTGCAACTTGCTGAAAAGTGTCAACAGTGTTCCTTTCATCAAGTTTAAACAGTACAGCAATATGGTACATACAGAGTGACTCAAACATGATTTAGACCTTGTTTATGAAAAACTGTTTATTTCTGTATTTCATGATTGCAACTTGCTGAAAAGTGTCAACAGTGTTCCTTTCATCAAGTTTAAACAGTACAGCAATATGGTACTTACAGAGTGACTCAAACATGATTTAGACCTTGTTTATGAAAATCTGTTTATTTCTGTATTTCATGATTGCAAGTTGCTGAAAAGTGTCAACAGTGTTCCTTTCAACGCGTTTTAACAGTACAGCAAAATGGTACTTACAGAGTGACTCAAACATGATTTAGACCTTGTATATGAAAAACTGTTTATTTCTGTATTTCATGATTGCAACTTGCTGAAAAGTGTCAACAGTGTTCCTTTCATCGAGTTTAAACAGTACAGCAAAATGGTACTTACAGAGTGACTCAAACATGATTTAGATCTTGTTTATGAAAAACAGTTTATTTCTGTATTTCATGATTGCAACTTGCTGAAAAGTGTCAACAGTGTTCCTTTCATCGCGTTTAAACAGTATAGCAAAATGGTACTTACTGAGTGACTCAAACATGATTTAGATCTTGTTTATGAAAATCTGTTTATTTCTGTATTTCTTGATTGCAACTTGCTGAAAAGTGTCAACAGTGTTCCTTTCATCAAGTTTAAACAGTACAGCAATATGGTACATACAGAGTGACTCAAACATGATTTAGACCTTGTTTATGAAAAACTGTTTATTTCTGTATTTCATGATTGCAACTTGCTGAAAAGTGTCAACAGTGTTCCTTTCATCGTGTTTTAACAGTTCAGCAAAATGGTACTTACAGAGTGACTCAAACATGATTTAGACCTTGTTTATGAAAAACTGTTTATTTCTGTATTTCATGATTGCAACTTGCTGAAAAGTGTCAACAGTGTTCCTTTCATCAAGTTTAAACTGTACAGCAATATGGTACTTACAGAGTGACTCAAACATGATTTAGACCTTGTTTATGAAAAACTGTTTATTTCTGTATTTCATGATTGCAACTTTCTGAAAAGTGTCAACAGGGTTCCTTTCATCGCGTTTAAACAGTACAGCAAAATGGTACTTACAGAGTGACTCAAACATGATTTAGATCTTGTTTATGAAAATCTGTTTATTTCTGTATTTCATGATTGCAACTTGCTGAAAAGTGTCAACAGTGTTCCTTTCATCAAGTTTAAACAGTACAGCAATATGGTACTTACAGAGTGCATGAAACATGATTTAGACCTTGTTTAAGAAAAACTGTTTATTTCTGTATTTCATGATTGCAACTTTCTGAAAATTGTCAACAGTGTTCCTTTCATCGAGTTTAAACAGTACAGCAAAATGGTACTTACAGAGTGACTCAAACATGATTTAGACCTTGTATATGAAAAACTGTTTATTTCTGTATTTCATGATTGCAACTTGCTGAAAAGTGTCAACAGTGTTCCTTTCATCGAGTTTAAACAGTACAGCAAAATGGTACTTACAGAGTGACTCAAACATGATTTAGATCTTGTTTATGAAAATCTGTTTATTTCTGTATTTCATTATTGCAACTTGCTGAAAAGTGTCAACACTGTTCCTTTCATCAAGTTTAAACAGTACAGCAATATGGTACATACAGAGTGACTCAAACATGATTTAGACCTTGTTTATGAAAAACTGTTTATTTCTGTATTTCATTATTGCAACTTGCTGAAAAGTGTCAACAATGTTCCTTTCATCGCGTTTTAACAGTACAGCAAAATGGTACTTACAGAGTGACTCAAACATGATTTAGATCTTGTTTATGAAAAACTGTATATTTCTGTATTTCATGATTGCAACTTGCTGAAAAGTGTCAACAGTGTTCCTTTCATCGCGTTTAAACAGTACAGCAAAATGGTACTTACAGAGTGACTCAAACATGATTTAGATCTTGTTTATGAAAATCTGTTTATTTCTGTATTTCATTATTGCAACTTGCTGAAAAGTGTCAACACTGTTCCTTTCATCAAGTTTAAACAGTACAGCAATATGATACATACAGAGTGACTCAAACATGATTTAGACCTTGTTTATGAAAAACTGTTTATTTCTGTATTTCATTATTGCAACTTGCTGAAAAGTGTCAACAATGTTCCTTTCATCGCGTTTTAACAGTACAGCAAAATGGTACTTACAGAGTGACTCAAACATGATTTAGATCTTGTTTATGAAAAACTGTTTATTTCTGTATTTCATGATTGCAACTTGCTGAAAAGTGTCAACAGTGTTCCTTTCATCGCGTTTAAACAGTATAGCAAAATGGTACTTACTGAGTGACTCAAACATGATTTAGATCTTGTTTATGAAAATCTGTTTATTTCTGTATTTCTTGATTGCAACTTGCTGAAAAGTGTCAACAGTGTTCCTTTCATCAAGTTTAAACAGTACAGCAATATGGTACATACAGAGTGACTCAAACATGATTTAGACCTTGTTTATGAAAAACTGTTTATTTCTGTATTTCATGATTGCAACTTGCTGAAAAGTGTCAACAGTGTTCCTTTCATCGTGTTTTAACAGTTCAGCAAAATGGTACTTACAGAGTGACTCAAACATGATTTAGACCTTGTTTATGAAAAACTGTTTATTTCTGTATTTCATGATTGCAACTTGCTGAAAAGTGTCAACAGTGTTCCTTTCATCAAGTTTAAACTGTACAGCAATATGGTACTTACAGAGTGACTCAAACATGATTTAGACCTTGTTTATGAAAAACTGTTTATTTCTGTATTTCATGATTGCAACTTGCTGAAAAGTGTCAACAGGGTTCCTTTCATCGCGTTTAAACAGTACAGCAAAATGGTACTTACAGAGTGACTCAAACATGATTTAGATCTTGTTTATGAAAATCTGTTTATTTCTGTATTTCATGATTGCAACTTGCTGAAAAGTGTCAACAGTGTTCCTTTCATCAAGTTTAAACAGTACAGCAATATGGTACTTACAGAGTGCATGAAACATGATTTAGACCTTGTTTAAGAAAAACTGTTTATTTCTGTATTTCATGATTGCAACTTTCTGAAAATTGTCAACAGTGTTCCTTTCATCGAGTTTAAACAGTACAGCAAAATGGTACTTACAGAGTGACTCAAACATGATTTAGACCTTGTATATGAAAAACTGTTTATTTCTGTATTTCATGATTGCAACTTGCTGAAAAGTGTCAACAGTGTTCCTTTCATCGAGTTTAAACAGTACAGCAAAATGGTACTTACAGAGTGACTCAAACATGATTTAGATCTTGTTTATGAAAATCTGTTTATTTCTGTATTTCATGATTGCAACTTGCTGAAAAGTGTCAACAGTGTTCCTTTCATCAAGTTTAAACAGTACAGCAATATGGTACATACAGAGTGACTCAAACATGATTTAGACCTTGTTTATGAAAAACTGTTTATTTCTGTATTTCATGATTGCAACTTGCTGAAAAGTGTCAACAGTGTTCCTTTCATCGCGTTTTAACAGTACAGCAAAATGGTACTTACAGAGTGACTCAAACATGATTTAGACCTTGTTTACCAAAAACTGTTTATTTCTGTATTTCATGATTGCAACTTGCTGAAAAGTGTCAACAGTGTTCCTTTCTTCGCGTTTAAACAGTACAGCAAAATGGTACTTACAGAGTGACTCAAACATGATTTAGATCTTGTTTATGAAAATCTGTTTATTTCTGTATTTCATGATTGCAAGTTGCTGAAAAGTGTCAACAGTGTTCCTTTCATCAAGTTTAAACAGTACAGCAATATGGTACTTACAGAGTGACTCAAACATGATTTAGACCTTGTATATGAAAAACTGTTTATTTCTGTATTTCATGATTGCAACTTGCTGAAAAGTGTCAACAGTGTTCCTTTCATCGAGTTTAAACAGTACAGCAAAATGGTACTTACAGAGTGACTCAAACATGATTTAGATCTTGTTTATGAAAATCTGTTTATTTCTGTATTTCATGATTGCAACTTGCTGAAAAGTGTCAACAGTGTTCCTTTCATCGCGTTTAAACAGTATAGCAAAATGGTACTTACTGAGTGACTCAAACATGATTTAGATCTTGTTTATGAAAATCTGTTTATTTCTGTATTTCTTGATTGCAACTTGCTGAAAAGTGTCAACAGTGTTCCTTTCATCAAGTTTAAACAGTACAGCAATATGGTACATACAGAGTGACTCAAACATGATTTAGACCTTGTTTATGAAAAACTGTTTATTTCTGTATTTCATGATTGCAACTTGCTGAAAAGTGTCAACAGTGTTCCTTTCATCGTGTTTTAACAGTTCAGCAAAATGGTACTTACAGAGTGACTCAAACATGATTTAGACCTTGTTTATGAAAAACTGTTTATTTCTGTATTTCATGATTGCAACTTGCTGAAAAGTGTCAACAGTGTTCCTTTCATCAAGTTTAAACAGTACAGCAATATGGTACTTACAGAGTGCATGAAACATGATTTAGACCTTGTTTAAGAAAAACTGTTTATTTCTGTATTTCATTATTGCAACTTGCTGAAAAGTGTCAACACTGTTCCTTTCATCAAGTTTAAACAGTACAGCAATATGGTACATACAGAGTGACTCAAACATGATTTAGACCTTGTTTATGAAAAACTGTTTATTTCTGTATTTCATGATTGCAACCTGCTGAAAAGTGTCAACAGTGTTCCTTTCATCAAGTTTAAACAGTACAGCAATATGGTACTTACAGAGTGACTCAAACATGATTTAGACCTTGTATATGAAAAACTGTTTATTTCTGTATTTCATGATTGCAACTTGCTGAAAAGTGTCAACAGTGTTCCTTTCATCGAGTTTAAACAGTACAGCAAAATGGTACTTACAGAGTGACTCAAACATGATTTAGATCTTGTTTATGAAAATCTGTTTATTTCTGTATTTCATGATTGCAACTTGCTGAAAAGTGTCAACAGTGTTCCTTTCATCAAGTTTAAACAGTACAGCAATATGGTACATACAGAGTGACTCAAACATGATTTAGACCTTGTTTATGAAAAACTGTTTATTTCTGTATTTCATGATTGCAACTTGCTGAAAAGTGTCAACAGTGTTCCTTTCATCAAGTTTAAACAGTACAGCAATATGGTACTTACAGAGTGACTCAAACATGATTTAGACCTTGTTTATGAAAATCTGTTTATTTCTGTATTTCATGATTGCAAGTTGCTGAAAAGTGTCAACAGTGTTCCTTTCAACGCGTTTTAACAGTACAGCAAAATGGTACTTACAGAGTGACTCAAACATGATTTAGACCTTGTATATGAAAAACTGTTTATTTCTGTATTTCATGATTGCAACTTGCTGAAAAGTGTCAACAGTGTTCCTTTCATCGAGTTTAAACAGTACAGCAAAATGGTACTTACAGAGTGACTCAAACATGATTTAGATCTTGTTTATGAAAAACAGTTTATTTCTGTATTTCATGATTGCAACTTGCTGAAAAGTGTCAACAGTGTTCCTTTCATCGCGTTTAAACAGTATAGCAAAATGGTACTTACTGAGTGACTCAAACATGATTTAGATCTTGTTTATGAAAATCTGTTTATTTCTGTATTTCTTGATTGCAACTTGCTGAAAAGTGTCAACAGTGTTCCTTTCATCAAGTTTAAACAGTACAGCAATATGGTACATACAGAGTGACTCAAACATGATTTAGACCTTGTTTATGAAAAACTGTTTATTTCTGTATTTCATGATTGCAACTTGCTGAAAAGTGTCAACAGTGTTCCTTTCATCGTGTTTTAACAGTTCAGCAAAATGGTACTTACAGAGTGACTCAAACATGATTTAGACCTTGTTTATGAAAAACTGTTTATTTCTGTATTTCATGATTGCAACTTGCTGAAAAGTGTCAACAGTGTTCCTTTCATCAAGTTTAAACTGTACAGCAATATGGTACTTACAGAGTGACTCAAACATGATTTAGACCTTGTTTATGAAAAACTGTTTATTTCTGTATTTCATGATTGCAACTTTCTGAAAAGTGTCAACAGGGTTCCTTTCATCGCGTTTAAACAGTACAGCAAAATGGTACTTACAGAGTGACTCAAACATGATTTAGATCTTGTTTATGAAAATCTGTTTATTTCTGTATTTCATGATTGCAACTTGCTGAAAAGTGTCAACAGTGTTCCTTTCATCAAGTTTAAACAGTACAGCAATATGGTACTTACAGAGTGCATGAAACATGATTTAGACCTTGTTTAAGAAAAACTGTTTATTTCTGTATTTCATGATTGCAACTTTCTGAAAATTGTCAACAGTGTTCCTTTCATCGAGTTTAAACAGTACAGCAAAATGGTACTTACAGAGTGACTCAAACATGATTTAGACCTTGTATATGAAAAACTGTTTATTTCTGTATTTCATGATTGCAACTTGCTGAAAAGTGTCAACAGTGTTCCTTTCATCGAGTTTAAACAGTACAGCAAAATGGTACTTACAGAGTGACTCAAACATGATTTAGATCTTGTTTATGAAAATCTGTTTATTTCTGTATTTCATTATTGCAACTTGCTGAAAAGTGTCAACACTGTTCCTTTCATCAAGTTTAAACAGTACAGCAATATGGTACATACAGAGTGACTCAAACATGATTTAGACCTTGTTTATGAAAAACTGTTTATTTCTGTATTTCATTATTGCAACTTGCTGAAAAGTGTCAACAATGTTCCTTTCATCGCGTTTTAACAGTACAGCAAAATGGTACTTACAGAGTGACTCAAACATGATTTAGATCTTGTTTATGAAAAACTGTATATTTCTGTATTTCATGATTGCAACTTGCTGAAAAGTGTCAACAGTGTTCCTTTCATCGCGTTTAAACAGTACAGCAAAATGGTACTTACAGAGTGACTCAAACATGATTTAGATCTTGTTTATGAAAATCTGTTTATTTCTGTATTTCATTATTGCAACTTGCTGAAAAGTGTCAACACTGTTCCTTTCATCAAGTTTAAACAGTACAGCAATATGATACATACAGAGTGACTCAAACATGATTTAGACCTTGTTTATGAAAAACTGTTTATTTCTGTATTTCATTATTGCAACTTGCTGAAAAGTGTCAACAATGTTCCTTTCATCGCGTTTTAACAGTACAGCAAAATGGTACTTACAGAGTGACTCAAACATGATTTAGATCTTGTTTATGAAAAACTGTTTATTTCTGTATTTCATGATTGCAACTTGCTGAAAAGTGTCAACAGTGTTCCTTTCATCGCGTTTAAACAGTATAGCAAAATGGTACTTACTGAGTGACTCAAACATGATTTAGATCTTGTTTATGAAAATCTGTTTATTTCTGTATTTCTTGATTGCAACTTGCTGAAAAGTGTCAACAGTGTTCCTTTCATCAAGTTTAAACAGTACAGCAATATGGTACATACAGAGTGACTCAAACATGATTTAGACCTTGTTTATGAAAAACTGTTTATTTCTGTATTTCATGATTGCAACTTGCTGAAAAGTGTCAACAGTGTTCCTTTCATCGTGTTTTAACAGTTCAGCAAAATGGTACTTACAGAGTGACTCAAACATGATTTAGACCTTGTTTATGAAAAACTGTTTATTTCTGTATTTCATGATTGCAACTTGCTGAAAAGTGTCAACAGTGTTCCTTTCATCAAGTTTAAACTGTACAGCAATATGGTACTTACAGAGTGACTCAAACATGATTTAGACCTTGTTTATGAAAAACTGTTTATTTCTGTATTTCATGATTGCAACTTGCTGAAAAGTGTCAACAGGGTTCCTTTCATCGCGTTTAAACAGTACAGCAAAATGGTACTTACAGAGTGACTCAAACATGATTTAGATCTTGTTTATGAAAATCTGTTTATTTCTGTATTTCATGATTGCAACTTGCTGAAAAGTGTCAACAGTGTTCCTTTCATCAAGTTTAAACAGTACAGCAATATGGTACTTACAGAGTGCATGAAACATGATTTAGACCTTGTTTAAGAAAAACTGTTTATTTCTGTATTTCATGATTGCAACTTTCTGAAAATTGTCAACAGTGTTCCTTTCATCGAGTTTAAACAGTACAGCAAAATGGTACTTACAGAGTGACTCAAACATGATTTAGACCTTGTATATGAAAAACTGTTTATTTCTGTATTTCATGATTGCAACTTGCTGAAAAGTGTCAACAGTGTTCCTTTCATCGAGTTTAAACAGTACAGCAAAATGGTACTTACAGAGTGACTCAAACATGATTTAGATCTTGTTTATGAAAATCTGTTTATTTCTGTATTTCATTATTGCAACTTGCTGAAAAGTGTCAACACTGTTCCTTTCATCAAGTTTAAACAGTACAGCAATATGGTACATACAGAGTGACTCAAACATGATTTAGACCTTGTTTATGAAAAACTGTTTATTTCTGTATTTCATGATTGCAACTTGCTGAAAAGTGTCAACAGTGTTCCTTTCATCAAGTTTAAACAGTACAGCAATATGGTACTTACAGAGTGACTCAAACATGATTTAGACCTTGTTTATGAAAAACTGTTTATTTCTTTATTTCATGATTGCAAGTTGCTGAAAAGTGTCAACAGTGTTCCTTTCATCGCGTTTTAACAGTACAGCAAAATGGTACTTACAGAGTGACTCAAACATGATTTAGACCTTGTTTACCAAAAACTGTTTATTTCTGTATTTCATGATTGCAACTTGCTGAAAAGTGTCAACAGTGTTCCTTTCTTCGCGTTTAAACAGTACAGCAAAATGGTACTTACAGAGTGACTCAAACATGATTTAGATCTTGTTCATGAAAATCTGTTTATTTCTGTATTTCATGATTGCAAGTTGCTGAAAAGTGTCAACAGTGTTCCTTTCATCAAGTTTAAACAGTACAGCAATATGGTACTTACAGAGTGACTCAAACATGATTTAGACCTTGTATATGAAAAACTGTTTATTTCTGTATTTCATGATTGCAACTTGCTGAAAAGTGTCAACAGTGTTCCTTTCTTCGCGTTTAAACAGTACAGCAAAATGGTACTTACAGAGTGACTCAAACATGATTTAGATCTTGTTTATGAAAATCTGTTTATTTCTGTATTTCATGATTGCAAGTTGCTGAAAAGTGTCAACAGTGTTCCTTTCATCAAGTTTAAACAGTACAGCAATATGGTACTTACAGAGTGACTCAAACATGATTTAGACCTTGTATATGAAAAACTGTTTATTTCTGTATTTCATGATTGCAACTTGCTGAAAAGTGTCAACAGTGTTCCTTTCATCGAGTTTAAACAGTACAGCAAAATGGTACTTACAGAGTGACTCAAACATGATTTAGATCTTGTTTATGAAAATCTGTTTATTTCTGTATTTCATGATTGCAACTTGCTGAAAAGTGTCAACAGTGTTCCTTTCATCGCGTTTAAACAGTATAGCAAAATGGTACTTACTGAGTGACTCAAACATGATTTAGATCTTGTTTATGAAAATCTGTTTATTTCTGTATTTCTTGATTGCAACTTGCTGAAAAGTGTCAACAGTGTTCCTTTCATCAAGTTTAAACAGTACAGCAATATGGTACATACAGAGTGACTCAAACATGATTTAGACCTTGTTTATGAAAAACTGTTTATTTCTGTATTTCATGATTGCAACTTGCTGAAAAGTGTCAACAGTGTTCCTTTCATCGTGTTTTAACAGTTCAGCAAAATGGTACTTACAGAGTGACTCAAACATGATTTAGACCTTGTTTATGAAAAACTGTTTATTTCTGTATTTCATGATTGCAACTTGCTGAAAAGTGTCAACAGTGTTCCTTTCATCAAGTTTAAACTGTACAGCAATATGGTACTTACAGAGTGACTCAAACATGATTTAGACCTTGTTTATGAAAAACTGTTTATTTCTGTATTTCATGATTGCAACTTGCTGAAAAGTGTCAACAGGGTTCCTTTCATCGCGTTTAAACAGTACAGCAAAATGGTACTTACAGAGTGACTCAAACATGATTTAGATCTTGTTTATGAAAATCTGTTTATTTCTGTATTTCATGATTGCAACTTGCTGAAAAGTGTCAACAGTGTTCCTTTCATCAAGTTTAAACAGTACAGCAATATGGTACTTACAGAGTGCATGAAACATGATTTAGACCTTGTTTAAGAAAAACTGTTTATTTCTGTATTTCATGATTGCAACTTTCTGAAAATTGTCAACAGTGTTCCTTTCATCGAGTTTAAACAGTACAGCAAAATGGTACTTACAGAGTGACTCAAACATGATTTAGACCTTGTATATGAAAAACTGTTTATTTCTGTATTTCATGATTGCAACTTGCTGAAAAGTGTCAACAGTGTTCCTTTCATCGCGTTTTAACAGTACAGCAAAATGGTACTTACAGAGTGACTCAAACATGATTTAGACCTTGTTTACCAAAAACTGTTTATTTCTGTATTTCATGATTGCAACTTGCTGAAAAGTGTCAACAGTGTTCCTTTCTTCGCGTTTAAACAGTACAGCAAAATGGTACTTACAGAGTGACTCAAACATGATTTAGATCTTGTTTATGAAAATCTGTTTATTTCTGTATTTCATGATTGCAAGTTGCTGAAAAGTGTCAACAGTGTTCCTTTCATCAAGTTTAAACAGTACAGCAATATGGTACATACAGAGTGACTCAAACATGATTTAGACCTTGTTTATGAAAAACTGTTTATTTCTGTATTTCATGATTGCAACTTGCTGAAAAGTGTTAACAGTGTTCCTTTCATCGCGTTTTAACAGTACAGCAAAATGGTACTTACAGAGTGACTCAAACATGATTTAGACCTTGTTTACCAAAAACTGTTTATTTCTGTATTTCATGATTGCAACTTGCTGAAAAGTGTCAACAGTGTTCCTTTCTTCGCGTTTAAACAGTACAGCAAAATGGTACTTACAGAGTGACTCAAACATGATTTAGATCTTGTTTATGAAAATCTGTTTATTTCTGTATTTCATGATTGCAAGTTGCTGAAAAGTGTCAACAGTGTTCCTTTCATCAAGTTTAAACAGTACAGCAATATGGTACTTACAGAGTGACTCAAACATGATTTAGACCTTGTATATGAAAAACTGTTTATTTCTGTATTTCATGATTGCAACTTGCTGAAAAGTGTCAACAGTGTTCCTTTCATCGAGTTTAAACAGTACAGCAAAATGGTACTTACAGAGTGACTCAAACATGATTTAGATCTTGTTTATGAAAATCTGTTTATTTCTGTATTTCATGATTGCAACTTGCTGAAAAGTGTCAACAGTGTTCCTTTCATCGCGTTTAAACAGTATAGCAAAATGGTACTTACTGAGTGACTCAAACATGATTTAGATCTTGTTTATGAAAATCTGTTTATTTCTGTATTTCTTGATTGCAACTTGCTGAAAAGTGTCAACAGTGTTCCTTTCATCAAGTTTAAACAGTACAGCAATATGGTACATACAGAGTGACTCAAACATGATTTAGACCTTGTTTATGAAAAACTGTTTATTTCTGTATTTCATGATTGCAACTTGCTGAAAAGTGTCAACAGTGTTCCTTTCATCGTGTTTTAACAGTTCAGCAAAATGGTACTTACAGAGTGACTCAAACATGATTTAGACCTTGTTTATGAAAAACTGTTTATTTCTGTATTTCATGATTGCAACTTGCTGAAAAGTGTCAACAGTGTTCCTTTCATCAAGTTTAAACAGTACAGCAATATGGTACTTACAGAGTGCATGAAACATGATTTAGACCTTGTTTAAGAAAAACTGTTTATTTCTGTATTTCATGATTGCAAATTTCTGAAAATTGTCAACAGTGTTCCTTTCATCGAGTTTAAACAGTACAGCAAAATGGTACTTACAGAGTGACTCAAACATGATTTAGATCTTGTTTATGAAAATCTGTTTATTTCTGTATTTCATTATTGCAACTTGCTGAAAAGTGTCAACACTGTTCCTTTCATCAAGTTTAAACAGTACAGCAATATGGTACATACAGAGTGACTCAAACATGATTTAGACCTTGTTTATGAAAAACTGTTTATTTCTGTATTTCATGATTGCAACCTGCTGAAAAGTGTCAACAGTGTTCCTTTCATCAAGTTTAAACAGTACAGCAATATGGTACTTACAGAGTGACTCAAACATGATTTAGACCTTGTTTATGAAAAACTGTTTATTTCTTTATTTCATGATTGCAAGTTGCTGAAAAGTGTCAACAGTGTTCCTTTCATCGCGTTTTAACAGTACAGCAAAATGGTACTTACAGAGTGACTCAAACATGATTTAGACCTTGTTTACCAAAAACTGTTTATTTCTGTATTTCATGATTGCAACTTGCTGAAAAGTGTCAACAGTGTTCCTTTCTTCGCGTTTAAACAGTACAGCAAAATGGTACTTACAGAGTGACTCAAACATGATTTAGATCTTGTTTATGAAAATCTGTTGATTTCTGTATTTCATGATTGCATGTTGCTGAAAAGTGTCAACAGTGTTCCTTTCATCAAGTTTAAACAGTACAGCAATATGGTACTTACAGAGTGACTCAAACATGATTTAGACCTTGTATATGAAAAACTGTTTATTTCTGTATTTCATGATTGCAACTTGCTGAAAAGTGTCAACAGTGTTCCTTTCTTCGCGTTTAAACAGTACAGCAAAATGGTACTTACAGAGTGACTCAAACATGATTTAGATCTTGTTTATGAAAATCTGTTTATTTCTGTATTTCATGATTGCAAGTTGCTGAAAAGTGTCAACAGTGTTCCTTTCATCAAGTTTAAACAGTACAGCAATATGGTACTTACAGAGTGACTCAAACATGATTTAGACCTTGTATATGAAAAACTGTTTATTTCTGTATTTCATGATTGCAACTTGCTGAAAAGTGTCAACAGTGTTCCTTTCATCGAGTTTAAACAGTACAGCAAAATGGTACTTACAGAGTGACTCAAACATGATTTAGATCTTGTTTATGAAAATCTGTTTATTTCTGTATTTCATTATTGCAACTTGCTGAAAAGTGTCAACAGTGTTCCTTTCATCAAGTTTAAACAGTACAGCAATATGGTACATACAAAGTGACTCAAACATGATTTAGACCTTGTTTATGAAAAACTGTTTATTTCTGTATTTCATGATTGCAACTTGCTGAAAAGTGTCAACAGTGTTCCTTTCATCGCGTTTTAACAGTACAGCAAAATGGTACTTACAGAGTGACTCAAACATAATTTAGACCTTGTATATGAAAAACTGTTTATTTCTGTATTTCATGATTGCAACTTGCTGAAAAGTGTCAACAGTGTTCCTTTCATCGAGTTTAAACAGTACAGCAAAATGGTACTTACAGAGTGACTCAAACATGATTTAGATCTTGTTTATGAAAATCTGTTTATTTCTGTATTTCATGATTGCAACTTGCTGAAAAGTGTCAACAGTGTTCCTTTCATCAAGTTTAAACAGTACAGCAATATGGTACATACAGAGTGACTCAAACATGATTTAGACCTTGTTTATGAAAAACTGTTTATTTCTGTATTTCATTATTGCAACTTGCTGAAAAGTGTCAACAGTGTTCCTTTCATCGTGTTTTAACAGTACAGCAAAATGGTACTTACAGAGTGACTCAAACATGATTTAGACCTTGTTTATGAAAAACTGTTTATTTCTGTATTTCATGATTGCAACTTGCTGAAAAGTGTCAACAGTGTTCCTTTCATCAAGTTTAAACTGTACAGCAATATGGTACTTACAGAGTGACTCAAACATGATTTAGACCTTGTTTATGAAAAACTGTTTATTTCTGTATTTCATGATTGCAACTTGCTGAAAAGTGTCAACAGGGTTCCTTTCATCGCGTTTAAACAGTACAGCAAAATGGTACTTACAGAGTGACTCAAACATGATTTAGATCTTGTTTATGAAAATCTGTTTATTTCTGTATTTCATGATTGCAACTTGCTGAAAAGTGTCAACAGTGTTCCTTTCATCGCGTTTTAACAGTACAGCAAAATGGTACTTACAGAGTGACTCAAACATGATTTAGACCATGTTTACCAAAAACAGTTTATTTCTGTATTTCATGATTGCAACTTGCTGAAAAGTGTCAACAGTGTTCCTTTCTTCGCGTTTAAACAGTACAGCAAAATGGTACTTACAGAGTGACTCAAACATGATTTAGACCTTGTTTACCAAAAACTGTTTATTTCTGTATTTCATGATTGCAACTTGCTGTAAAGTGTCAACAGTGTTCCTTTATTCGCGTTTAAACAATACAGCAAAATGGTACTTACAGAGTGACTCAAACATGATTTAGACAATGTATATGAAAAACTGTTTATTTCTGTATTTCATGATTGCAACTTGCTGAAAAGTGTCAACAGTGTTCCTTTCATCGAGTTTAAACAGTACAGCAAAATGGTACTTACAGAGTGACTCAAACATGATTTAGATCTTGTTTATGAAAATCTGTTTATTTCTGTATTTCATGATTGCAACTTGCTGAAAAGTGTCAACAGTGTTCCTTTCATCAAGTTTAAACAGTACAGCAATATGGTACATACAGAGTGACTCAAACATGATTTAGAGCTTGTTTACCAAAAACAGTTTATTTCTGTATTTCATGATTGCAACTTGCTGAAAAGTGTCAACAGTGTTCCTTTCTTCGCGTTTAAACAGTACAGCAAAATGGTACTTACAGAGTGACTCAAACATGATTTAGACCTTGTTTACCAAAAACTGTTTATTTCTGTATTTCATGATTGCAACTTGCTGTAAAGTGTCAACAGTGTTCCTTTATTCGCGTTTAAACAATACAGCAAAATGGTACTTACAGAGTGACTCAAACATGATTTAGACCTTGTATATGAAAAACTGTTTATTTCTGTATTTCATGATTGCAACTTGCTGAAAAGTGTCAACAGTGTTCCTTTCATCGAGTTTAAACAGTACAGCAAAATGGTACTTACAGAGTGACTCAAACATGATTTAGATCTTGTTTATGAAAATCTGTTTATTTCTGTATTTCATGATTGCAACTTGCTGAAAAGTGTCAACAGTGTTCCTTTCATCAAGTTTAAACAGTACAGCAATATGGTACATACAGAGTGACTCAAACATGATTTAGACCTTGTTTATGAAAAACTGTTTATTTCTGTATTTCATGATTGCAACTTGCTGAAAAGTGTCAACAGTGTTCCTTTCATCAAGTTTAAACAGTACAGCAATATGGTACTTACAGAGTGACTCAAACATGATTTAGACCTTGTTTATGAAAATCTGTTTATTTCTGTATTTCATGATTGCAAGTTGCTGAAAAGTGTCAACAGTGTTCCTTTCAACGCGTTTTAACAGTACAGCAAAATGGTACTTACAGAGTGACTCAAACATGATTTAGACCTTGTATATGAAAAACTGTTTATTTCTGTATTTCATGATTGCAACTTGCTGAAAAGTGTCAACAGTGTTCCTTTCATCGAGTTTAAACAGTACAGCAAAATGGTACTTACAGAGTGACTCAAACATGATTTAGATCTTGTTTATGAAAATCTGTTTATTTCTGTATTTCATTATTGCAACTTGCTGAAAAGTGTCAACAGTGTTCCTTTCATCGCGTTTTAACAGTACAGCAAAATGGTACTTACAGAGTGACTCAAACATGATTTAGATCTTGTTTATGAAAAACAGTTTATTTCAGTATTTCATGATTGCAACTTGCTGAAAAGTGTCAACAGTGTTCCTTTCATCGCGTTTAAACAGTATAGCAAAATGGTACTTACTGAGTGACTCAAACATGATTTAGATCTTGTTTATGAAAATCTGTTTATTTCTGTATTTCTTGATTGCAACTTGCTGAAAAGTGTCAACAGTGTTCCTTTCATCAAGTTTAAACAGTACAGCAATATGGTACATACAGAGTGACTCAAACATGATTTAGACCTTGTTTATGAAAAACTGTTTATTTCTGTATTTCATGATTGCAACTTGCTGAAAAGTGTCAACAGTGTTCCTTTCATCGTGTTTTAACAGTTCAGCAAAATGGTACTTACAGAGTGACTCAAACATGATTTAGACCTTGTTTATGAAAAACTGTTTATTTCTGTATTTCATGATTGCAACTTGCTGAAAAGTGTCAACAGTGTTCCTTTCATCAAGTTTAAACTGTACAGCAATATGGTACTTACAGAGTGACTCAAACATGATTTAGACCTTGTTTATGAAAAACTGTTTATTTCTGTATTTCATGATTGCAACTTTCTGAAAAGTGTCAACAGGGTTCCTTTCATCGCGTTTAAACAGTACAGCAAAATGGTACTTACAGAGTGACTCAAACATGATTTAGATCTTGTTTATGAAAATCTGTTTATTTCTGTATTTCATGATTGCAACTTGCTGAAAAGTGTCAACAGTGTTCCTTTCATCAAGTTTAAACAGTACAGCAATATGGTACTTACAGAGTGCATGAAACATGATTTAGACCTTGTTTAAGAAAAACTGTTTATTTCTGTATTTCATGATTGCAACTTTCTGAAAATTGTCAACAGTGTTCCTTTCATCGAGTTTAAACAGTACAGCAAAATGGTACTTACAGAGTGACTCAAACATGATTTAGACCTTGTATATGAAAAACTGTTTATTTCTGTATTTCATGATTGCAACTTGCTGAAAAGTGTCAACAGTGTTCCTTTCATCGAGTTTAAACAGTACAGCAAAATGGTACTTACAGAGTGACTCAAACATGATTTAGATCTTGTTTATGAAAATCTGTTTATTTCTGTATTTCATTATTGCAACTTGCTGAAAAGTGTCAACAGTGTTCCTTTCATCGCGTTTAAACAGTATAGCAAAATGGTACTTACTGAGTGACTCAAACATGATTTAGATCTTGTTTATGAAAATCTGTTTATTTCTGTATTTCTTGATTGCAACTTGCTGAAAAGTGTCAACAGTGTTCCTTTCATCAAGTTTAAACAGTACAGCAATATGGTACATACAGAGTGACTCAAACATGATTTAGACCTTGTTTATGAAAAACTGTTTATTTCTGTATTTCATGATTGCAACTTGCTGAAAAGTGTCAACAGTGTTCCTTTCATCGTGTTTTAACAGTTCAGCAAAATGGTACTTACAGAGTGACTCAAACATGATTTAGACCTTGTTTATGAAAAACTGTTTATTTCTGTATTTCATGATTGCAACTTGCTGAAAAGTGTCAACAGTGTTCCTTTCATCAAGTTTAAACTGTACAGCAATATGGTACTTACAGAGTGACTCAAACATGATTTAGACCTTGTTTATGAAAAACTGTTTATTTCTGTATTTCATGATTGCAACTTTCTGAAAAGTGTCAACAGGGTTCCTTTCATCGCGTTTAAACAGTACAGCAAAATGGTACTTACAGAGTGACTCAAACATGATTTAGATCTTGTTTATGAAAATCTGTTTATTTCTGTATTTCATGATTGCAACTTGCTGAAAAGTGTCAACAGTGTTCCTTTCATCAAGTTTAAACAGTACAGCAATATGGTACTTACAGAGTGCATGAAACATGATTTAGACCTTGTTTAAGAAAAACTGTTTATTTCTGTATTTCATGATTGCAACTTTCTGAAAATTGTCAACAGTGTTCCTTTCATCGAGTTTAAACAGTACAGCAAAATGGTACTTACAGAGTGACTCAAACATGATTTAGACCTTGTATATGAAAAACTGTTTATTTCTGTATTTCATGATTGCAACTTGCTGAAAAGTGTCAACAGTGTTCCTTTCATCGAGTTTAAACAGTACAGCAAAATGGTACTTACAGAGTGACTCAAACATGATTTAGATCTTGTTTATGAAAATCTGTTTATTTCTGTATTTCATTATTGCAACTTGCTGAAAAGTGTCAACAATGTTCCTTTCATCAAGTTTAAACAGTACAGCAATATGGTACATACAGAGTGACTCAAACATGATTTAGACCTTGTTTATGAAAAACTGTTTATTTCTGTATTTCATTATTGCAACTTGCTGAAAAGTGTCAACAATGTTCCTTTCATCGCGTTTTAACAGTACAGCAAAATGGTACTTACAGAGTGACTCAAACATGATTTAGATCTTGTTTATGAAAAACTGTTTATTTCTGTATTTCATGATTGCAACTTGCTGAAAAGTGTCAACAGTGTTCCTTTCATCGCGTTTAAACAGTATAGCAAAATGGTACTTACTGAGTGACTCAAACATGATTTAGATCTTGTTTATGAAAATCTGTTTATTTCTGTATTTCTTGATTGCAACTTGCTGAAAAGTGTCAACAGTGTTCCTTTCATCAAGTTTAAACAGTACAGCAATATGGTACATACAGAGTGACTCAAACATGATTTAGACCTTGTTTATGAAAAACTGTTTATTTCTGTATTTCATGATTGCAACTTGCTGAAAAGTGTCAACAGTGTTCCTTTCATCGTGTTTTAACAGTTCAGCAAAATGGTACTTACAGAGTGACTCAAACATGATTTAGACCTTGTTTATGAAAAACTGTTTATTTCTGTATTTCATGATTGCAACTTGCTGAAAAGTGTCAACAGTGTTCCTTTCATCAAGTTTAAACTGTACAGCAATATGGTACTTACAGAGTGACTCAAACATGATTTAGACCTTGTTTATGAAAAACTGTTTATTTCTGTATTTCATGATTGCAACTTTCTGAAAAGTGTCAACAGGGTTCCTTTCATCGCGTTTAAACAGTACAGCAAAATGGTACTTACAGAGTGACTCAAACATGATTTAGATCTTGTTTATGAAAATCTGTTTATTTCTGTATTTCATGATTGCAACTTGCTGAAAAGTGTCAACAGTGTTCCTTTCATCAAGTTTAAACAGTACAGCAATATGGTACTTACAGAGTGCATGAAACATGATTTAGACCTTGTTTAAGAAAAACTGTTTATTTCTGTATTTCATGATTGCAACTTTCTGAAAATTGTCAACAGTGTTCCTTTCATCGAGTTTAAACAGTACAGCAAAATGGTACTTACAGAGTGACTCAAACATGATTTAGACCTTGTATATGAAAAACTGTTTATTTCTGTATTTCATGATTGCAACTTGCTGAAAAGTGTCAACAGTGTTCCTTTCATCGAGTTTAAACAGTACAGCAAAATGGTACTTACAGAGTGACTCAAACATGATTTAGATCTTGTTTATGAAAATCTGTTTATTTCTGTATTTCATTATTGCAACTTGCTGAAAAGTGTCAACAATGTTCCTTTCATCAAGTTTAAACAGTACAGCAATATGGTACATACAGAGTGACTCAAACATGATTTAGACCTTGTTTCTGAAAAACTGTTTATTTCTGTATTTCATTATTGCAACTTGCTGAAAAGTGTCAACAATGTTCCTTTCATCGCGTTTTAACAGTACAGCAAAATGGTACTTACAGAGTGACTCAAACATGATTTAGATCTTGTTTATGAAAAACTGTTTATTTCTGTATTTCATGATTGCAACTTGCTGAAAAGTGTCAACAGTGTTCCTTTCATCGCGTTTAAACAGTATAGCAAAATGGTACTTACTGAGTGACTCAAACATGATTTAGATCTTGTTTATGAAAATCTGTTTATTTCTGTATTTCTTGATTGCAACTTGCTGAAAAGTGTCAACAGTGTTCCTTTCATCAAGTTTAAACAGTACAGCAATATGGTACATACAGAGTGACTCAAACATGATTTAGACCTTGTTTATGAAAAACTGTTTATTTCTGTATTTCATGATTGCAACTTGCTGAAAAGTGTCAACAGTGTTCCTTTCATCGTGTTTTAACAGTTCAGCAAAATGGTACTTACAGAGTGACTCAAACATGATTTAGACCTTGTTTATGAAAAACTGTTTATTTCTGTATTTCATGATTGCAACTTGCTGAAAAGTGTCAACAGTGTTCCTTTCATCAAGTTTAAACTGTACAGCAATATGGT
This sequence comes from Salmo salar, assembly GCF_965601325.2. Taxonomy (NCBI): domain Eukaryota; kingdom Metazoa; phylum Chordata; class Actinopteri; order Salmoniformes; family Salmonidae; genus Salmo; species Salmo salar. The sequence continues at coordinate 2,120,364 of NC_138318.1, forward strand.
ACTTACAGAGTGCATGAAACATGATTTAGACCTTGTTTAAGAAAAACTGTTTATTTCTGTATTTCATGATTGCAACTTTCTGAAAATTGTCAACAGTGTTCCTTTCATCGAGTTTAAACAGTACAGCAAAATGGTACTTACAGAGTGACTCAAACATGATTTAGACCTTGTATATGAAAAACTGTTTATTTCTGTATTTCATGATTGCAACTTGCTGAAAAGTGTCAACAGTGTTCCTTTCATCGAGTTTAAACAGTACAGCAAAATGGTACTTACAGAGTGACTCAAACATGATTTAGATCTTGTTTATGAAAATCTGTTTATTTCTGTATTTCATTATTGCAACTTGCTGAAAAGTGTCAACACTGTTCCTTTCATCAAGTTTAAACAGTACAGCAATATGGTACATACAGAGTGACTCAAACATGATTTAGACCTTGTTTATGAAAAACTGTTTATTTCTGTATTTCATGATTGCAACTTGCTGAAAAGTGTCAACAGTGTTCCTTTCATCAAGTTTAAACAGTACAGCAATATGGTACTTACAGAGTGACTCAAACATGATTTAGACCTTGTTTATGAAAAACTGTTTATTTCTTTATTTCATGATTGCAAGTTGCTGAAAAGTGTCAACAGTGTTCCTTTCATCGCGTTTTAACAGTACAGCAAAATGGTACTTACAGAGTGACTCAAACATGATTTAGACCTTGTTTACCAAAAACTGTTTATTTCTGTATTTCATGATTACAACTTGCTGAAAAGTGTCAACAGTGTTCCTTTCTTCGCGTTTAAACAGTACAGCAAAATGGTACTTACAGAGTGACTCAAACATGATTTAGATCTTGTTTATGAAAATCTGTTTATTTCTGTATTTCATGATTGCAAGTTGCTGAAAAGTGTCAACAGTGTTCCTTTCATCAAGTTTAAACAGTACAGCAATATGGTACTTACAGAGTGACTCAAACATGATTTAGACCTTGTATGTGAAAAACTGTTTATTTCTGTATTTCATGATTGCAACTTGCTGAAAAGTGTCAACAGTGTTCCTTTCTTCGCGTTTAAACAGTACAGCAAAATGGTACTTACAGAGTGACTCAAACATGATTTAGATCTTGTTTATGAAAATCTGTTTATTTCTGTATTTCATGATTGCAAGTTGCTGAAAAGTGTCAACAGTGTTCCTTTCATCAAGTTTAAACAGTACAGCAATATGGTACTTACAGAGTGACTCAAACATGATTTAGACCTTGTATATGAAAAACTGTTTATTTCTGTATTTCATGATTGCAACTTGCTGAAAAGTGTCAACAGTGTTCCTTTCATCGAGTTTAAACAGTACAGCAAAATGGTACTTACAGAGTGACTCAAACATGATTTAGATCTTGTTTATGAAAATCTGTTTATTTCTGTATTTCATGATTGCAACTTGCTGAAAAGTGTCAACAGTGTTCCTTTCATCGCGTTTAAACAGTATAGCAAAATGGTACTTACTGAGTGACTCAAACATGATTTAGATCTTGTTTATGAAAATCTGTTTATTTCTGTATTTCTTGATTGCAACTTGCTGAAAAGTGTCAACAGTGTTCCTTTCATCAAGTTTAAACAGTACAGCAATATGGTACATACAGAGTGACTCAAACATGATTTAGACCTTGTTTATGAAAAACTGTTTATTTCTGTATTTCATGATTGCAACTTGCTGAAAAGTGTCAACAGTGTTCCTTTCATCGTGTTTTAACAGTTCAGCAAAATGGTACTTACAGAGTGACTCAAACATGATTTAGACCTTGTTTATGAAAAACTGTTTATTTCTGTATTTCATGATTGCAACTTGCTGAAAAGTGTCAACAGTGTTCCTTTCATCAAGTTTAAACTGTACAGCAATATGGTACTTACAGAGTGACTCAAACATGATTTAGACCTTGTTTATGAAAAACTGTTTATTTCTGTATTTCATGATTGCAACTTGCTGAAAAGTGTCAACAGGGTTCCTTTCATCGCGTTTAAACAGTACAGCAAAATGGTACTTACAGAGTGACTCAAACATGATTTAGATCTTGTTTATGAAAATCTGTTTATTTCTGTATTTCATGATTGCAACTTGCTGAAAAGTGTCAACAGTGTTCCTTTCATCAAGTTTAAACAGTACAGCAATATGGTACTTACAGAGTGCATGAAACATGATTTAGACCTTGTTTAAGAAAAACTGTTTATTTCTGTATTTCATGATTGCAACTTTCTGAAAATTGTCAACAGTGTTCCTTTCATCGAGTTTAAACAGTACAGCAAAATGGTACTTACAGAGTGACTCAAACATGATTTAGACCTTGTATATGAAAAACTGTTTATTTCTGTATTTCATGATTGCAACTTGCTGAAAAGTGTCAACAGTGTTCCTTTCATCGCGTTTTAACAGTACAGCAAAATGGTACTTACAGAGTGACTCAAACATGATTTAGACCTTGTTTACCAAAAACTGTTTATTTCTGTATTTCATGATTGCAACTTGCTGAAAAGTGTCAACAGTGTTCCTTTCTTCGCGTTTAAACAGTACAGCAAAATGGTACTTACAGAGTGACTCAAACATGATTTAGATCTTGTTTATGAAAATCTGTTTATTTCTGTATTTCATGATTGCAAGTTGCTGAAAAGTGTCAACAGTGTTCCTTTCATCAAGTTTAAACAGTACAGCAATATGGTACTTACAGAGTGACTCAAACATGATTTAGACCTTGTATATGAAAAACTGTTTATTTCTGTATTTCATGATTGCAACTTGCTGAAAAGTGTCAACAGTGTTCCTTTCTTCGCGTTTAAACAGTACAGCAAAATGGTACTTACAGAGTGACTCAAACATGATTTAGATCTTGTTTATGAAAATCTGTTTATTTCTGTATTTCATGATTGCAAGTTGCTGAAAAGTGTCAACAGTGTTCCTTTCATCAAGTTTAAACAGTACAGCAATATGGTACTTACAGAGTGACTCAAACATGATTTAGACCTTGTATATGAAAAACTGTTTATTTCTGTATTTCATGATTGCAACTTGCTGAAAAGTGTCAACAGTGTTCCTTTCATCGAGTTTAAACAGTACAGCAAAATGGTACTTACAGAGTGACTCAAACATGATTTAGACCTTGTTTACCAAAAACTGTTTATTTCTGTATTTCATGATTGCAACTTGCTGAAAAGTGTCAACAGTGTTCCTTTCTTCGCGTTTAAACAGTACAGCAAAATGGTACTTACAGAGTGACTCAAACATGATTTAGATCTTGTTTATGAAAATCTGTTTATTTCTGTATTTCATGATTGCAAGTTGCTGAAAAGTGTCAACAGTGTTCCTTTCATCAAGTTTAAACAGTACAGCAATATGGTACTTACAGAGTGACTCAAACATGATTTAGACCTTGTATATGAAAAACTGTTTATTTCTGTATTTCATGATTGCAACTTGCTGAAAAGTGTCAACAGTGTTCCTTTCATCGCGTTTAAACAGTATAGCAAAATGGTACTTACTGAGTGACTCAAACATGATTTAGACCTTGTTTAAGAAAAACTGTTTATTTCTGTATTTCATGATTGCAACTTTCTGAAAATTGTCAACAGTGTTCCTTTCATCGAGTTTAAACAGTACAGCAAAATGGTACTTACAGAGTGACTCAAACATGATTTAGACCTTGTATATGAAAAACTGTTTATTTCTGTATTTCATGATTGCAACTTGCTGAAAAGTGTCAACAGTGTTCCTTTCATCGAGTTTAAACAGTACAGCAAAATGGTACTTACAGAGTGACTCAAACATGATTTAGATCTTGTTTATGAAAATCTGTTTATTTCTGTATTTCATTATTGCAACTTGCTGAAAAGTGTCAACAATGTTCCTTTCATCAAGTTTAAACAGTACAGCAATATGGTACATACAGAGTGACTCAAACATGATTTAGACCTTGTTTATGAAAAACTGTTTATTTCTGTATTTCATTATTGCAACTTGCTGAAAAGTGTCAACAATGTTCCTTTCATCGCGTTTTAACAGTACAGCAAAATGGTACTTACAGAGTGACTCAAACATGATTTAGATCTTGTTTATGAAAAACTGTTTATTTCTGTATTTCATGATTGCAACTTGCTGAAAAGTGTCAACAGTGTTCCTTTCATCGCGTTTAAACAGTATAGCAAAATGGTACTTACTGAGTGACTCAAACATGATTTAGATCTTGTTTATGAAAATCTGTTTATTTCTGTATTTCTTGATTGCAACTTGCTGAAAAGTGTCAACAGTGTTCCTTTCATCAAGTTTAAACAGTACAGCAATATGGTACATACAGAGTGACTCAAACATGATTTAGACCTTGTTTATGAAAAACTGTTTATTTCTGTATTTCATGATTGCAACTTGCTGAAAAGTGTCAACAGTGTTCCTTCCATCGTGTTTTAACAGTTCAGCAAAATGGTACTTACAGAGTGACTCAAACATGATTTAGACCTTGTTTATGAAAAACTGTTTATTTCTGTATTTCATGATTGCAACTTGCTGAAAAGTGTCAACAGTGTTCCTTTCATCAAGTTTAAACTGTACAGCAATATGGTACTTACAGAGTGCATGAAACATGATTTAGACCTTGTTTAAGAAAAACTGTTTATTTCTGTATTTCATGATTGCAACTTTCTGAAAATTGTCAACAGTGTTCCTTTCATCGAGTTTAAACAGTACAGCAAAATGGTACTTACAGAGTGACTCAAACATGATTTAGACCTTGTATATGAAAAACTGTTTATTTCTGTATTTCATGATTGCAACTTGCTGAAAAGTGTCAACAGTGTTCCTTTCATCGAGTTTAAACAGTACAGCAAAATGGTACTTACAGAGTGACTCAAACATGATTTAGATCTTGTTTATGAAAATCTGTTTATTTCTGTATTTCATTATTGCAACTTGCTGAAAAGTGTCAACACTGTTCCTTTCATCAAGTTTAAACAGTACAGCAATATGGTACATACAGAGTGACTCAAACATGATTTAGACCTTGTTTATGAAAAACTGTTTATTTCTGTATTTCATGATTGCAACTTGCTGAAAAGTGTCAACAGTGTTCCTTTCATCAAGTTTAAACAGTACAGCAATATGGTACTTACAGAGTGACTCAAACATGATTTAGACCTTGTTTATGAAAAACTGTTTATTTCTTTATTTCATGATTGCAAGTTGCTGAAAAGTGTCAACAGTGTTCCTTTCATCGCGTTTTAACAGTACAGCAAAATGGTACTTACAGAGTGACTCAAACATGATTTAGACCTTGTTTACCAAAAACTGTTTATTTCTGTATTTCATGATTACAACTTGCTGAAAAGTGTCAACAGTGTTCCTTTCTTCGCGTTTAAACAGTACAGCAAAATGGTACTTACAGAGTGACTCAAACATGATTTAGATCTTGTTTATGAAAATCTGTTTATTTCTGTATTTCATGATTGCAAGTTGCTGAAAAGTGTCAACAGTGTTCCTTTCATCAAGTTTAAACAGTACAGCAATATGGTACTTACAGAGTGACTCAAACATGATTTAGACCTTGTATGTGAAAAACTGTTTATTTCTGTATTTCATGATTGCAACTTGCTGAAAAGTGTCAACAGTGTTCCTTTCTTCGCGTTTAAACAGTACAGCAAAATGGTACTTACAGAGTGACTCAAACATGATTTAGATCTTGTTTATGAAAATCTGTTTATTTCTGTATTTCATGATTGCAAGTTGCTGAAAAGTGTCAACAGTGTTCCTTTCATCAAGTTTAAACAGTACAGCAATATGGTACTTACAGAGTGACTCAAACATGATTTAGACCTTGTATATGAAAAACTGTTTATTTCTGTATTTCATGATTGCAACTTGCTGAAAAGTGTCAACAGTGTTCCTTTCATCGAGTTTAAACAGTACAGCAAAATGGTACTTACAGAGTGACTCAAACATGATTTAGATCTTGTTTATGAAAATCTGTTTATTTCTGTATTTCATGATTGCAACTTGCTGAAAAGTGTCAACAGTGTTCCTTTCATCGCGTTTAAACAGTATAGCAAAATGGTACTTACTGAGTGACTCAAACATGATTTAGATCTTGTTTATGAAAATCTGTTTATTTCTGTATTTCTTGATTGCAACTTGCTGAAAAGTGTCAACAGTGTTCCTTTCATCAAGTTTAAACAGTACAGCAATATGGTACATACAGAGTGACTCAAACATGATTTAGACCTTGTTTATGAAAAACTGTTTATTTCTGTATTTCATGATTGCAACTTGCTGAAAAGTGTCAACAGTGTTCCTTTCATCGTGTTTTAACAGTTCAGCAAAATGGTACTTACAGAGTGACTCAAACATGATTTAGACCTTGTTTATGAAAAACTGTTTATTTCTGTATTTCATGATTGCAACTTGCTGAAAAGTGTCAACAGTGTTCCTTTCATCAAGTTTAAACTGTACAGCAATATGGTACTTACAGAGTGACTCAAACATGATTTAGACCTTGTTTATGAAAAACTGTTTATTTCTGTATTTCATGATTGCAACTTGCTGAAAAGTGTCAACAGGGTTCCTTTCATCGCGTTTAAACAGTACAGCAAAATGGTACTTACAGAGTGACTCAAACATGATTTAGATCTTGTTTATGAAAATCTGTTTATTTCTGTATTTCATGATTGCAACTTGCTGAAAAGTGTCAACAGTGTTCCTTTCATCAAGTTTAAACAGTACAGCAATATGGTACTTACAGAGTGCATGAAACATGATTTAGACCTTGTTTAAGAAAAACTGTTTATTTCTGTATTTCATGATTGCAACTTTCTGAAAATTGTCAACAGTGTTCCTTTCATCGAGTTTAAACAGTACAGCAAAATGGTACTTACAGAGTGACTCAAACATGATTTAGACCTTGTATATGAAAAACTGTTTATTTCTGTATTTCATGATTGCAACTTGCTGAAAAGTGTCAACAGTGTTCCTTTCATCGCGTTTTAACAGTACAGCAAAATGGTACTTACAGAGTGACTCAAACATGATTTAGACCTTGTTTACCAAAAACTGTTTATTTCTGTATTTCATGATTGCAACTTGCTGAAAAGTGTCAACAGTGTTCCTTTCTTCGCGTTTAAACAGTACAGCAAAATGGTACTTACAGAGTGACTCAAACATGATTTAGATCTTGTTTATGAAAATCTGTTTATTTCTGTATTTCATGATTGCAAGTTGCTGAAAAGTGTCAACAGTGTTCCTTTCATCAAGTTTAAACAGTACAGCAATATGGTACTTACAGAGTGACTCAAACATGATTTAGACCTTGTATATGAAAAACTGTTTATTTCTGTATTTCATGATTGCAACTTGCTGAAAAGTGTCAACAGTGTTCCTTTCTTCGCGTTTAAACAGTACAGCAAAATGGTACTTACAGAGTGACTCAAACATGATTTAGATCTTGTTTATGAAAATCTGTTTATTTCTGTATTTCATGATTGCAAGTTGCTGAAAAGTGTCAACAGTGTTCCTTTCATCAAGTTTAAACAGTACAGCAATATGGTACTTACAGAGTGACTCAAACATGATTTAGACCTTGTATATGAAAAACTGTTTATTTCTGTATTTCATGATTGCAACTTGCTGAAAAGTGTCAACAGTGTTCCTTTCATCGAGTTTAAACAGTACAGCAAAATGGTACTTACAGAGTGACTCAAACATGATTTAGATCTTGTTTATGAAAATCTGTTTATTTCTGTATTTCATGATTGCAACTTGCTGAAAAGTGTCAACAGTGTTCCTTTCATCAAGTTTAAACAGTACAGCAATATGGTACATACAGAGTGACTCAAACATGATTTAGACCTTGTTTATGAAAAACTGTTTATTTCTGTATTTCATGATTGCAACTTGCTGAAAAGTGTCAACAGTGTTCCTTTCATCGCGTTTTAACAGTACAGCAAAATGGTACTTACAGAGTGACTCAAACATGATTTAGACCTTGTTTACCAAAAACTGTTTATTTCTGTATTTCATGATTGCAACTTGCTGAAAAGTGTCAACAGTGTTCCTTTCTTCGCGTTTAAACAGTACAGCAAAATGGTACTTACAGAGTGACTCAAACATGATTTAGATCTTGTTTATGAAAATCTGTTTATTTCTGTATTTCATGATTGCAAGTTGCTGAAAAGTGTCAACAGTGTTCCTTTCATCAAGTTTAAACAGTACAGCAATATGGTACTTACAGAGTGACTCAAACATGATTTAGACCTTGTATATGAAAAACTGTTTATTTCTGTATTTCATGATTGCAACTTGCTGAAAAGTGTCAACAGTGTTCCTTTCATCGAGTTTAAACAGTACAGCAAAATGGTACTTACAGAGTGACTCAAACATGATTTAGATCTTGTTTATGAAAATCTGTTTATTTCTGTATTTCATGATTGCAACTTGCTGAAAAGTGTCAACAGTGTTCCTTTCATCGCGTTTAAACAGTATAGCAAAATGGTACTTACTGAGTGACTCAAACATGATTTAGATCTTGTTTATGAAAATCTGTTTATTTCTGTATTTCTTGATTGCAACTTGCTGAAAAGTGTCAACAGTGTTCCTTTCATCAAGTTTAAACAGTACAGCAATATGGTACATACAGAGTGACTCAAACATGATTTAGACCTTGTTTATGAAAAACTGTTTATTTCTGTATTTCATGATTGCAACTTGCTGAAAAGTGTCAACAGTGTTCCTTTCATCGTGTTTTAACAGTTCAGCAAAATGGTACTTACAGAGTGACTCAAACATGATTTAGACCTTGTTTATGAAAAACTGTTTATTTCTGTATTTCATGATTGCAACTTGCTGAAAAGTGTCAACAGTGTTCCTTTCATCAAGTTTAAACTGTACAGCAATATGGTACTTACAGAGTGACTCAAACATGATTTAGACCTTGTTTATGAAAAACTGTTTATTTCTGTATTTCATGATTGCAACTTGCTGAAAAGTGTCAACAGGGTTCCTTTCATCGCGTTTAAACAGTACAGCAAAATGGTACTTACAGAGTGACTCAAACATGATTTAGATCTTGTTTATGAAAATCTGTTTATTTCTGTATTTCATGATTGCAACTTGCTGAAAAGTGTCAACACTGTTCCTTTCATCAAGTTTAAACAGTACAGCAATATGGTACATACAGAGTGACTCAAACATGATTTAGACCTTGTTTATGAAAAACTGTTTATTTCTGTATTTCATGATTGCAACTTGCTGAAAAGTGTCAACAGTGTTCCTTTCATCAAGTTTAAACAGTACAGCAATATGGTACTTACAGAGTGACTCAAACATGATTTAGACCTTGTTTATGAAAAACTGTTTATTTCTTTATTTCATGATTGCAAGTTGCTGAAAAGTGTCAACAGTGTTCCTTTCATCGCGTTTTAACAGTACAGCAAAATGGTACTTACAGAGTGACTCAAACATGATTTAGACCTTGTTTACCAAAAACTGTTTATTTCTGTATTTCATGATTGCAACTTGCTGAAAAGTGTCAACAGTGTTCCTTTCTTCGCATTTAAACAGTAGAGCAAAATGGTACTTACAGACTGACTCAAACATGATTTAGATCTTGTTTATGAAAATCTGTTTATTTCTGTATTTCATGATTGCAAGTTGCTGAAAAGTGTCAACAGTGTTCCTTTCATCAAGTTTAAACAGTACAGCAATATGGTACTTGCAGAGTGACTCAAACATGATTTAGACCTTGTATATGAAAAACTGTTTATTTCTGTATTTCATGATTGCAACTTGCTGAAAAGTGTCAACAGTGTTCCTTTCTTCGCGTTTAAACAGTACAGCAAAATGGTACTTACAGAGTGACTCAAACATGATTTAGATCTTGTTTATGAAAATCTGTTTATTTCTGTATTTCTTGATTGCAACTTGCTGAAAAGTGTCAACAGTGTTCCTTTCATCAAGTTTAAACTGTACAGCAATATGGTACTTACAGAGTGACTCAAACATGATTTAGACCTTGTTTATGAAAAACTGTTTATTTCTGTATTTCATGATTGCAACTTGCTGAAAAGTGTCAACAGGGTTCCTTTCATCGCGTTTAAACAGTACAGCAAAATGGTACTTACAGAGTGACTCAAACATGATTTAGATCTTGTTTATGAAAATCTGTTTATTTCTGTATTTCATGATTGCAACTTGCTGAAAAGTGTCAACAGTGTTCCTTTCATCAAGTTTAAACAGTACAGCAATATGGTACTTACAGAGTGCATGAAACATGATTTAGACCTTGTTTAAGAAAAACTGTTTATTTCTGTATTTCATGATTGCAACTTTCTGAAAATTGTCAACAGTGTTCCTTTCATCGAGTTTAAACAGTACAGCAAAATGGTACTTACAGAGTGACTCAAACATGATTTAGACCTTGTATATGAAAAACTGTTTATTTCTGTATTTCATGATTGCAACTTGCTGAAAAGTGTCAACAGTGTTCCTTTCATCGAGTTTAAACAGTACAGCAAAATGGTACTTACAGAGTGACTCAAACATGATTTAGATCTTGTTTATGAAAATCTGTTTATTTCTGTATTTCATTATTGCAACTTGCTGAAAAGTGTCAACACTGTTCCTTTCATCAAGTTTAAACAGTACAGCAATATGGTACATACAGAGTGACTCAAACATGATTTAGACCTTGTTTATGAAAAACTGTTTATTTCTGTATTTCATGATTGCAACTTGCTGAAAAGTGTCAACAGTGTTCCTTTCATCAAGTTTAAACAGTACAGCAATATGGTACTTACAGAGTGACTCAAACATGATTTAGACCTTGTTTATGAAAAACTGTTTATTTCTTTATTTCATGATTGCAAGTTGCTGAAAAGTGTCAACAGTGTTCCTTTCATCGCGTTTTAACAGTACAGCAAAATGGTACTTACAGAGTGACTCAAACATGATTTAGACCTTGTTTACCAAAAACTGTTTATTTCTGTATTTCATGATTGCAACTTGCTGAAAAGTGTCAACAGTGTTCCTTTCATCGCGTTTAAACAGTATAGCAAAATGGTACTTACTGAGTGACTCAAACATGATTTAGATCTTGTTTATGAAAATCTGTTTATTTCTGTATTTCTTGATTGCAACTTGCTGAAAAGTGTCAACAGTGTTCCTTTCATCAAGTTTAAACAGTACAGCAATATGGTACATACAGAGTGACTCAAACATGATTTAGACCTTGTTTATGAAAAACTGTTTATTTCTGTATTTCATGATTGCAACTTGCTGAAAAGTGTCAACAGTGTTCCTTTCATCGTGTTTTAACAGTTCAGCAAAATGGTACTTACAGAGTGACTCAAACATGATTTAGACCTTGTTTATGAAAAACTGTTTATTTCTGTATTTCATGATTGCAACTTGCTGAAAAGTGTCAACAGTGTTCCTTTCATCAAGTTTAAACTGTACAGCAATATGGTACTTACAGAGTGACTCAAACATGATTTAGACCTTGTTTATGAAAAACTGTTTATTTCTGTATTTCATGATTGCAACTTGCTGAAAAGTGTCAACAGTGTTCCTTTCATCGCGTTTTAACAGTACAGCAAAATGGTACTTACAGAGTGACTCAAACATGATTTAGATCTTGTTTATGAAAATCTGTTTATTTCTGTATTTCATGATTGCAACTTGCTGAAAAGTGTCAACAGTGTTCCTTTCATCAAGTTTAAACAGTACAGCAATATGGTACTTACAGAGTGCATGAAACATGATTTAGACCTTGTTTATGAAAAACTGTTTATTTCTGTATTTCATGATTGCAACTTTCTGAAAATTGTCAACAGTGTTCCTTTCATCGAGTTTAAACAGTACAGCAAAATGGTACTTACAGAGTGACTCAAACATGATTTAGACCTTGTATATGAAAAACTGTTTATTTCTGTATTTCATGATTGCAACTTGCTGAAAAGTGTCAACAGTGTTCCTTTCATCGAGTTTAAACAGTACAGCAAAATGGTACTTACAGAGTGACTCAAACATGATTTAGATCTTGTTTATGAAAATCTGTTTATTTCTGTATTTCATGATTGCAACTTGCTGAAAAGTGTCAACAGTGTTCCTTTCTTCGCGTTTAAACAGTAGAGCAAAATGGTACTTACAGACTGACTCAAACATGATTTAGATCTTGTTTATGAAAATCTGTTTATTTCTGTATTTCATGATTGCAAGTTGCTGAAAAGTGTCAACAGTGTTCCTTTCATCAAGTTTAAACAGTACAGCAATATGGTACTTACAGAGTGACTCAAACATGATTTAGACCTTGTATATGAAAAACTGTTTATTTCTGTATTTCATGATTGCAACTTGCTGAAAAGTGTCAACAGTGTTCCTTTCTTCGCGTTTAAACAGTACAGCAAAATGGTACTTACAGAGTGACTCAAACATGATTTAGATCTTGTTTATGAAAATCTGTTTATTTCTGTATTTCATGATTGCAAGTTGCTGAAAAGTGTCAACAGTGTTCCTTTCATCAAGTTTAAACAGTACAGCAATATGGTACTTACAGAGTGACTCAAACATGATTTAGACCTTGTATATGAAAAACTGTTTATTTCTGTATTTCATGATTGCAACTTGCTGAAAAGTGTCAACAGTGTTCCTTTCATCGAGTTTAAACAGTACAGCAAAATGGTACTTACAGAGTGACTCAAACATGATTTAGATCTTGTTTATGAAAATCTGTTTATTTCTGTATTTCATGATTGCAACTTGCTGAAAAGTGTCAACAGTGTTCCTTTCATCAAGTTTAAACAGTACAGCAATATGGTACATACAGAGTGACTCAAACATGATTTAGACCTTGTTTATGAAAAACTGTTTATTTCTGTATTTCATGATTGCAACTTGCTGAAAAGTGTCAACAGTGTTCCTTTCATCGCGTTTTAACAGTACAGCAAAATGGTACTTACAGAGTGACTCAAACATGATTTAGACCTTGTTTACCAAAAACTGTTTATTTCTGTATTTCATGATTGCAACTTGCTGAAAAGTGTCAACAGTGTTCCTTTCTTCGCGTTTAAACAGTACAGCAAAATGGTACTTACAGAGTGACTCAAACATGATTTAGATCTTGTTTATGAAAATCTGTTTATTTCTGTATTTCATGATTGCAAGTTGCTGAAAAGTGTCAACAGTGTTCCTTTCATCAAGTTTAAACAGTACAGCAATATGGTACTTACAGAGTGACTCAAACATGATTTAGACCTTGTATATGAAAAACTGTTTATTTCTGTATTTCATGATTGCAACTTGCTGAAAAGTGTCAACAGTGTTCCTTTCATCGAGTTTAAACAGTACAGCAAAATGGTACTTACAGAGTGACTCAAACATGATTTAGATCTTGTTTATGAAAAACTGTTTATTTCTGTATTTCATGATTGCAACTTGCTGAAAAGTGTCAACAGTGTTCCTTTCATCAAGTTTAAACAGTACAGCAATATGGTACATACGGAGTGAATCAAACATGATTTAGACCTTGTTTATGAAAAACTGTTTATTTCTGTATTTCATGATTGCAACTTGCTGAAAAGTGTCAACAGTGTTCCTTACATCGTGTTTTAACAGTTCAGCAAAATGGTACTTACAGAGTGACTCAAACATGATTTAGACCTTGTTTATGAAAAACTGTTTATTTCTGTATTTCATGATTGCAACTTGCTGAAAAGTGTCAACAGTGTTCCTTTCATCAAGTTTAAACTGTACAGCAATATGGTACTTACAGAGTGACTCAAACATGATTTAGACCTTGTTTATGAAAAACTGTTTATTTCTGTATTTCATGATTGCAACTTGCTGAAAAGTGTCAACAGGGTTCCTTTCATCGCGTTTAAACAGTACAGCAAAATGGTACTTACAGAGTGACTCAAACATGATTTAGATCTTGTTTATGAAAATCTGTTTATTTCTGTATTTCATGATTGCAACTTGCTGAAAAGTGTCAACAGTGTTCCTTTCATCAAGTTTAAACAGTACAGCAATATGGTACTTACAGAGTGCATGAAACATGATTTAGACCTTGTTTAAGAAAAACTGTTTATTTCTGTATTTCATGATTGCAACTTTCTGAAAATTGTCAACAGTGTTCCTTTCATCGAGTTTAAACAGTACAGCAATATGGTACTTACAGAGTGCATCAAACATGATTTAGACCTTGTTTATGAAAAACTGTTTATTTCTGTATTTCATGATTGCAAGTTGCTGAAAAGTGTCAACAGTGTTCCTTTCATCGCGTTTTAACAGTACAGCAAAATGGTACTTACAGAGTGACTCAAACATGATTTAGACCTTGTTTACCAAAAACTGTTTATTTCTGTATTTCATGATTGCAACTTGCTGAAAAGTGTCAACAGTGTTCCTTTCTTCGCGTTTAAACAGTACAGCAAAATGGTACTTACAGAGTGACTCAAACATGATTTAGATCTTGTTTATGAAAATCTGTTTATTTCTGTATTTCATAGTTGCAAGTTGCTGAAAAGTGTCAACAGTGTTCCTTTCATCAAGTTTAAACAGTACAGCAATATGGTACTTACAGAGTGACTCAAACATGATTTAGACCTTGTATATGAAAAACTGTTTATTTCTGTATTTCATGATTGCAACTTGCTGAAAAGTGTCAACAGTGTTCCTTTCATCGAGTTTAAACAGTACAGCAAAATGGTACTTACAGAGTGACTCAAACATGATTTAGATCTTGTTTATGAAAATCTGTTTATTTCTGTATTTCATGATTGCAACTTGCTGAAAAGTGTCAACAGTGTTACTTTCATCAAGTTTAAACAGTACAGCAATATGGTACATACGGAGTGAATCAAACATGATTTAGACCTTGTTTATGAAAAACTGTTTATTTCTGTATTTCATGATTGCAACTTGCTGAAAAGTGTCAACAGTGTTCCTTACATCGTGTTTTAACAGTTCAGCAAAATGGTACTTACAGAGTGACTCAAACATGATTTAGACCTTGTTTATGAAAAACTGTTTATTTCTGTATTTCATGATTGCAACTTGCTGAAAAGTGTCAACAGTGTTCCTTTCATCAAGTTTAAACTGTACAGCAATATGGTACTTACAGAGTGACTCAAACATGATTTAGACCTTGTTTATGAAAAACTGTTTATTTCTGTATTTCATGATTGCAACTTGCTGAAAAGTGTCAACAGGGTTCCTTTCATCGCTTTTAAACAGTACAGCAAAATGGTACTTACAGAGTGACTCAAACATGATATAGACCTTGTTTATGAAAATCTGTTTATTTCTGTATTTCATGATTGCAACTTGCTGAAAAGTGTCAACAGTGTTCCTTTCATCAAGTTTAAACAGTACAGCAATATGGTACTTACAGAGTGCATGAAACATGATTTAGACCTTGTTTAAGAAAAACTGTTTATTTCTGTATTTCATGATTGCAACTTTCTGAAAATTGTCAACAGTGTTCCTTTCATCGAGTTTAAACAGTACAGCAATATGGTACTTACAGAGTGCATCAAACATGATTTAGACCTTGTTTATGAAAAACTGTTTATTTCTGTATTTCATGATTGCAAGTTGCTGAAAAGTGTCAACAGTGTTCCTTTCATCGCGTTTTAACAGTACAGCAAAATGGTACTTACAGAGTGACTCAAACATGATTTAGACCTTGTTTACCAAAAACGGTTTATTTCTGTATTTCATGATTGCAACTTGCTGAAAAGTGTCAACAGTGTTCCTTTCTTCGCCTTTAAACAGTACAGCAAAATGGTACTTACAGAGTGACTCAAACATGATTTAGATCTTGTTTATGAAAATCTGTTTATTTCTGTATTTCATGATTGCAAGTTGCTGAAAAGTGTCAACAGTGTTCCTTTCATCAAGTTTAAACAGTACAGCAATATGGTACTTACAGAGTGACTCAAACATGATTTAGACCTTGTATATGAAAAACTGTTTATTTCTGTATTTCATGATTGCAACTTGCTGAAAATTGTCAACAGTGTTCCTTTCATCGAGTTTAAACAGTACAGCAAAATGGTACTTACAGAGTGACTCAAACATGATTTAGATCTTGTTTATGAAAATCTGTTTATTTCTGTATTTGATGATTGCAACTTGCTGAAAAGTGTCAACAGTGTTCCTTTCATCAAGTTTAAACAGTACAGCAATATGGTACATACAGAGTGACTCAAACATGATTTAGACCTTGTTTATGAAAAACGGTTTATTTCTGTATTTCATGATTGCAACTTGCTGAAAAGTGTCAACAGTGTTCCATTCATCGTGTTTTAACAGTACAGCAAGATGGTACTTACAGAGTGACTCAAACATGATTTAGACCTTGTTTATGAAAAACGGTTTATTTCTGGATTTCATGATTGCAACTTGCTGAAAAGTGTCAACAGTGTTCCTTTCATCAAGTTTAAACTGTACAGCAATATGGTACTTACAGAGTGACTCAAACATGATTTAGACCTTGTTTATGAAAAACTGTTTATTTCTGTATTTCATGATTGCAACTTGCTGAAAAGTGTCAACAGGGTTCCTTTCATCGCGTTTAAACAGTACAGCAAAATGGTACTTAAAGAGTGACTCAAACATGATTTAGATCTTGTTTATGAAAATCTGTTTATTTCTGTATTTCATTATTGCAACTTGCTGAAAAGTGTCAACAGTGTTCCTTTCATCAAGTTTAAACAGTACAGCAATATGGTACTTACAGAGTGCATGAAACATGATTTAGACCTTGTTTAAGAAAAACTGTTTATTTCTGTATTTCATGATTGCAACTTTCTGAAAATTGTCAACAGTGTTCCTTTCATCGAGTTTAAACAGTACAGCAAAATGGTACTTACAGAGTGACTCAAACATGATTTAGACCTTGTATATGAAAAACTGTTTATTTCTGTATTTCATGATTGCAACTTGCTGAAAAGTGTCAACAGTGTTCCTTTCATCGAGTTTAAACAGTACAGCAAAATGGTACTTACAGTGACTCAAACATGATTTAGATCTTGTTTATGAAAATCTGTTTATTTCTGTATTTCATTATTGCAACTTGCTGAAAAGTGTCAACAGTGTTCCTTTCATCAAGTTTAAACAGTACAGCAATATGGTACGTACAGAGTGACTCAAACATGATTTAGACCTTGTTTATGAAAAACTGTTTATTTCTGTATTTCATGATTGCAACTTGCTGAAAAGTGTCAACAGTGTTCCTTTCATCAAGTTTAAACAGTACAGCAATATGGTACTTACAGAGTGACTCAAACATGATTTAGACCTTGTTTATGAAAAACTGTTTATTTCTTTATTTCATGATTGCAAGTTGCTGAAAAGTGTCAACAGTGTTCCTTTCATCGCGTTTTAACAGTACAGCAAAATGGTACTTACAGAGTGACTCAAACATGATTTAGACCTTGTTTACCAAAAACTGTTTATTTCTGTATTTCATGATTGCAACTTGCTGAAAAGTGTCAACAGTGTTCCTTTCTTCGCGTTTAAACAGTACAGCAAAATGGTACTTACAGAGTGACTCAAACATGATTTAGATCTTGTTTATGAAAATCTGTTTATTTCTGTATTTCATGATTGCAAGTTGCTGAAAAGTGTCAACAGTGTTCCTTTCATCAAGTTTAAACAGTACAGCAATATGGTACTTACAGAGTGACTCAAACATGATTTAGACCTTGTATATGAAAAACTGTTTATTTCTGTATTTCATGATTGCAACTTGCTGAAAAGTGTCAACAGTGTTCCTTTCATCGAGTTTAAACAGTACAGCAATATGGTACTTACAGAGTGACTCAAACATGATTTAGACCTTGTATATGAAAAACTGTTTATTTATGTATTTCATGATTGCAACTTGCTGAAAAGTGTCAACAGTGTTCCTTTCATCGAGTTTAAACAGTACAGCAAAATGGTACTTACAGAGTGACTCAAACATGATTTAGATCTTGTTTATGAAAATCTGTTTATTTCTGTATTTCATGATTGCAACTTGCTGAAAAGTGTCAACAGTGTTCCTTTCATCGAGTTTAAACAGTACAGCAAAATGGTACTTACAGAGTGACTCAAACATGATTTAGATCTTGTTTATGAAAATCTGTTTATTTCTGTATTTCATTATTGCAACTTGCTGAAAAGTGTCAACAGTGTTCCTTTCATCAAGTTTAAACAGTACAGCAATATGGTACATACAGAGTGACTCAAACATGATTTAGACCTTGTTTATGAAAAACTGTTTATTTCTGTATTTCATGATTGCAACTTGCTGAAAAGTGTCAACAGTGTTCCTTTCATCAAGTTTAAACAGTACAGCAATATGGTACTTACAGAGTGACTCAAACATGATTTAGACCTTGTTTATGAAAAACTGTTTATTTCTGTATTTCATGATTGCAAGTTGCTGAAAAGTGTCAACAGTGTTCCTTTCATCGCGTTTTAACATTACAGCAAAATGGTACTTACAGAGTGACTCAAACATGATTTAGACCTTGTTTACCAAAAACTGTTTATTTCTGTATTTCATGATTGCAACTTGCTGAAAAGTGTCAACAGTGTTCCTTTCTTCGCGTTTAAACAATACAGCAAAATGGTACTTACAGAGTGACTCAAACATGATTTAGATCTTGTTTATGAAAATCTGTTTATTTCTGTATTTCATGATTGCAAGTTGCTGAAAAGTGTCAACAGTGTTCCTTTCATCAAGTTTAAACAGTACAGCAATATGGTACATACAGAGTGACTCAAACATGATTTAGACCTTGTTTATGAAAAACTGTTTATTTCTGTATTTCATGATTGCAACTTGCTGAAAAGTGTCAACAGTGTTCCATTCATCGTGTTTTAACAGTACAGCAAAATGGTACTTACAGAGTGACTCAAACATGATTTAGACCTTGTTTATGAAAAACTGTTTATTTCTGGATTTCATGATTGCAACTTGCTGAAAAGTGTCAACAGTGTTCCTTTCATCAAGTTTAAACTGTACAGCAATATGGTACTTACAGAGTGACTCAAACATGATTTAGACCTTGTTTATGAAAAACTGTTTATTTCTGTATTTCATGATTGCAAGTTGCTGAAAAGTGTCAACAGTGTTCCTTTCATCGCGTTTTAACATTACAGCAAAATGGTACTTACAGAGTGACTCAAACATGATTTAGACCTTGTTTACCAAAAACTGTTTATTTCTGTATTTCATGATTGCAACTTGCTGAAAAGTGTCAACAGTGTTCCTTTCTTCGCGTTTAAACAATACAGCAATATGGTACTTACAGAGTGCATGAAACATGATTTAGACCTTGTTTAAGAAAAACTGTTTATTTCTGTATTTCATGATTGCAACTTTCTGAAAATTGTCAACAGTGTTCCTTTCATCGAGTTTAAACAGTACAGCAAAATGGTACTTACAGAGTGACTCAAACATGATTTAGACCTTGTATATGAAAAACTGTTTATTTCTGTATTTCATGATTGCAACTTGCTGAAAAGTGTCAACAGTGTTCCTTTCATCGAGTTTAAACAGTACAGCAAAATGGTACTTACAGAGTGACTCAAACATGATTTAGATCTTGTTTATGAAAATCTGTTTATTTCTGTATTTCATTATTGCAACTTGCCGAAAAGTGTCAACAGTGTTCCTTTCATCAAGTTTAAACAGTACAGCAATATGGTACATACAGAGTGACTCAAACATGATTTAGACCTTGTTTATGAAAAACTGTTTATTTCTGTATTTCATGATTGCAACTTGCTGAAAAGTGTCAACAGTGTTCCTTTCATCGAGTTTAAACAGTACAGCAAAATGGTACTTACAGAGTGACTCAAACATGATTTAGATCTTGTTTATGAAAATCTGTTTATTTCTGTATTTCATGATTGCAACTTGCTGAAAAGTGTCAACAGTGTTCCTTTCATCAAGTTTAAACAGTACAGCAATATGGTACATACAGAGTGACTCAAACATGATTTAGACCTTGTTTATGAAAAACTGTTTATTTCTGTATTTCATGATTGCAACTTGCTGAAAAGTGTCAACAGTGTTCCTTTCATCAAGTTTAAACAGTACAGCAATATGGTACTTACAGAGTGACTCAAACATGATTTAGACCTTGTTTATGAAAAACTGTTTATTTCTGTTTTTCATGATTGCAAGTTGCTGAAAAGTGTAAACAGTGTTCCTTTCATCGCGTTTTAACAGTACAGCAAAATGGTACTTACAGAGTGACTCAAACATGATTTAGACCTTGTTTACCAAAAACGGTTTATTTCTGTATTTCATGATTGCAACTTGCTGAAAAGTGTCAACAGTGTTCCTTTCTTCGCGTTTAAACAATACAGCAAAATTGTACTTACAGAGTGACTCAAACATGATTTAGATATTGTTTATGAAAATCTGTTTATTTCTGTATTTCATGATTGCAAGTTGCTGAAAAGTGTCAACAGTGTTCCTTTCATCAAGTTTAAACAGTACAGCAAAATGGTACTTACAGAGTGACTCAAACATGATTTAGACCTTGTATATGAAAAACTGTTTATTTCTGTATTTCATGATTGCAACTTGCTGAAAAGTGTCAACAGTGTTCCTTTCATCGAGTTTAAACAGTACAGCAAAATGGTACTTACAGAGTGACTCAAACATGATTTAGATCTTGTTTATGAAAATCTGTTTATTTCTGTATTTCATGATTGCAACTTGCTGAAAAGTGTCAACAGTGTTCCTTTCATCGAGTTTAAACAGTACAGCAAAATGGTACTTACAGAGTGACTCAAACATGATTTAGATCTTGTTTATGAAAATCTGTTTATTTCTGTATTTCATTATTGCAACTTGCTGAAAAGTGTCAACAGTGTTCCTTTCATCAAGTTTAAACAGTACAGCAATATGGTACATACAGAGTGACTCAAACATGATTTAGACCTTGTTTATGAAAAACTGTTTATTTCTGTATTTCATGATTGCAACTTGCTGAAAAGTGTCAACAGTGTTCCTTTCATCAAGTTTAAACAGTACAGCAATATGGTACTTACAGAGTGACTCAAACATGATTTAGACCTTGTTTATGAAAAACTGTTTATTTCTGTATTTCATGATTGCAAGTTGCTGAAAAGTGTCAACAGTGTTCCTTTCATCGCGTTTTAACATTACAGCAAAATGGTACTTACAGAGTGACTCAAACATGATTTAGACCTTGTTTACCAAAAACTGTTTATTTCTGTATTTCATGATTGCAACTTGCTGAAAAGTGTCAACAGTGTTCCTTTCTTCGCGTTTAAACAATACAGCAAAATGGTACTTACAGAGTGACTCAAACATGATTTAGATCTTGTTTATGAAAATCTGTTTATTTCTGTATTTCATGATTGCAAGTTGCTGAAAAGTGTCAACAGTGTTCCTTTCATCAAGTTTAAACAGTACAGCAATATGGTACTTACAGAGTGACTCAAACATGATTTAGACCTTGTATATGAAAAACTGTTTATTTCTGTATTTCATGATTGCAACTTGCTGAAAAGTGTCAACAGTGTTCCTTTCATCGAGTTTAAACAGTACAGCAAAATGGTACTTACAGAGTGACTCAAACATGATTTAGATCTTGTTTATGAAAATCTGTTTATTACTGTATTTGATGATTGCAACTTGCTGAAAAGTGTCAACAGTGTTCCTTTCATCAAGTTTAAACAGTACAGCAATATGGTACATACAGAGTGACTCAAACATGATTTAGACCTTGTTTATGAAAAACTGTTTATTTCTGTATTTCATGATTGCAACTTGCTGAAAAGTGTCAACAGTGTTCCATTCATCGTGTTTTAACAGTACAGCAAAATGGTACTTACAGAGTGACTCAAAAATGATTTAGACCTTGTTTATGAAAAACTGTTTATTTCTGGATTTCATGATTGCAACTTGCTGAAAAGTGTCAACAGTGTTCCTTTCATCAAGTTTAAACTGTACAGCAATATGGTACTTACAGAGTGACTCAAACATGATTTAGACCTTGTTTATGAAAAACTGTTTATTTCTGTATTTCATGATTGCAACTTGCTGAAAAGTGTCAACAGGGTTCCTTTCATCGCGTTTAAACAGTACAGCAAAATGGTACTTACAGAGTGACTCAAACATGATTTAGATCTTGTTTATGAAAATCTGTTTATTTCTGTATTTCATGATTGCAACTTGCTGAAAAGTGTCAACAGTGTTCCTTTCATCAAGTTTAAACAGTACAGCAATATGGTACTTACAGAGTGCATGAAACATGATTTAGACCTTGTTTAAGAAAAACTGTTTATTTCTGTATTTCATGATTGCAACTTTCTGAAAATTGTCAACAGTGTTCCTTTCATCGAGTTTAAACAGTACAGCAAAATGGTACTTACAGAGTGACTCAAACATGATTTAGACCTTGTATATGAAAAACTGTTTATTTCTGTATTTCATGATTGCAACTTGCTGAAAAGTGTCAACAGTGTTCCTTTCATCGAGTTTAAACAGTACAGCAAAATGGTACTTACAGAGTGACTCAAACATGATTTAGATCTTGTTTATGAAAATCTGTTTATTTCTGTATTTCATTATTGCAACTTGCCGAAAAGTGTCAACAGTGTTCCTTTCATCAAGTTTAAACAGTACAGCAATATGGTACATACAGAGTGACTCAAACATGATTTAGACCTTGTTTATGAAAAACTGTTTATTTCTGTATTTCATGATTGCAACTTGCTGAAAAGTGTCAACAGTGTTCCTTTCATCGAGTTTAAACAGTACAGCAAAATGGTACTTACAGAGTGACTCAAACATGATTTAGATCTTGTTTATGAAAATCTGTTTATTTCTGTATTTCATGATTGCAACTTGCTGAAAAGTGTCAACAGTGTTCCTTTCATCAAGTTTAAACAGTACAGCAATATGGTACATACAGAGTGACTCAAACATGATTTAGACCTTGTTTATGAAAAACTGTTTATTTCTGTATTTCATGATTGCAACTTGCTGAAAAGTGTCAACAGTGTTCCTTTCATCAAGTTTAAACAGTACAGCAATATGGTACTTACAGAGTGACTCAAACATGATTTAGACCTTGTTTATGAAAAACTGTTTATTTCTGTATTTCATGATTGCAAGTTGCTGAAAAGTGTCAACAGTGTTCCTTTCATCGCGTTTTAACAGTACAGCAAAATGGTACTTACAGAGTGACTCAAACATGATTTAGACCTTGTTTACCAAAAACGGTTTATTTCTGTATTTCATGATTGCAACTTGCTGAAAAGTGTCAACAGTGTTCCTTTCTTCGCGTTTAAACAATACAGCAAAATGGTACTTACAGAGTGACTCAAACATGATTTAGATCTTGTTTATGAAAATCTGTTTATTTCTGTATTTCATGATTGCAAGTTGCTGAAAAGTGTCAACAGTGTTCCTTTCATCAAGTTTAAACAGTACAGCAATATGGTACTTACAGAGTGACTCAAACATGATTTAGACCTTGTATATGAAAAACTGTTTATTTCTGTATTTCATGATTGCAACTTGCTGAAAAGTGTCAACAGTGTTCCTTTCATCAAGTTTAAACAGTACAGCAAAATGGTACTTACAGAGTGACTCAAACATGATTTAGATCTTGTTTATGAAAATCTGTTTATTTCTGTATTTCATGATTGCAACTTGCTGAAAAGTGTCAACAGTGTTCCTTTCATCGAGTTTAAACAGTACAGCAAAATGGTACTTACAGAGTGACTCAAACATGATTTAGATCTTGTTTATGAAAATCTGTTTATTTCTGTATTTCATTATTGCAACTTGCTGAAAAGTGTCAACAGTGTTCCTTTCATCAAGTTTAAACAGTACAGCAATATGGTACATACAGAGTGACTCAAACATGATTTAGACCTTGTTTATGAAAAACTGTTTATTTCTGTATTTCATGATTGCAACTTGCTGAAAAGTGTCAACAGTGTTCCTTTCATCAAGTTTAAACAGTACAGCAATATGGTACTTACAGAGTGACTCAAACATGATTTAGACCTTGTTTATGAAAAACTGTTTATTTCTGTATTTCATGATTGCAAGTTGCTGAAAAGTGTCAACAGTGTTCCTTTCATCGCGTTTTAACATTACAGCAAAATGGTACTTACAGAGTGACTCAAACATGATTTAGACCTTGTTTACCAAAAACTGTTTATTTCTGTATTTCATGATTGCAACTTGCTGAAAAGTGTCAACAGTGTTTCTTTCTTCGCGTTTAAACAGTACAGCAAAATGGTACTTACAGAGTGACTCAAACATGATTTAGATCTTGTTTATGAAAATCTGTTTATTTCTGTATTTCATGATTGCAAGTTGCTGAAAAGTGTCAACAGTGTTCCTTTCATCAAGTTTAAACAGTACAGCAATATGGTACTTACAGAGTGCACGAAACATGATTTAGACCTTGTTTAAGAAAAACTGTTTATTTCTGTATTTCATGATTGCAACTTTCTGAAAATTGTCAACAGTGTTCCTTTCATCGAGTTTAAACAGTACAGCAAAATGGTACTTACAGAGTGACTCAAACATGATTTAGACCTTGTATATGAAAAACTGTTTATTTCTGTATTTCATGATTGCAACTTGCTGAAAAGTGTCAACAGTGTTCCTTTCATCGAGTTTAAACAGTACAGCAAAATGGTACTTACAGAGTGACTCAAACATGATTTAGATCTTGTTTATGAAAATCTGTTTATTTCTGTATTTCATTATTGCAACTTGCCGAAAAGTGTCAACAGTGTTCCTTTCATCAAGTTTAAACAGTACAGCAATATGGTACATACAGAGTGACTCAAACATGATTTAGACCTTGTTTATGAAAAACTGTTTATTTCTGTATTTCATGATTGCAACTTGCTGAAAAGTGTCAACAGTGTTCCTTTCATCGAGTTTAAACAGTACAGCAAAATGGTACATACAGAGTGACTCAAACATGATTTAGACCTTGTTTATGAAAAACTGTTTATTTCTGTATTTCATGATTGCAACTTGCTGAAAAGTGTCAACAGTGTTCCTTTCATCAAGTTTAAACAGTACAGCAATATGGTACTTACAGAGTGACTCAAACATGATTTAGACCTTGTTTATGAAAAACTGTTTATTTCTGTATTTCATGATTGCAAGTTGCTGAAAAGTGTCAACAGTGTTCCTTTCATCGCGTTTTAACAGTACAGCAAAATGGTACTTACAGAGTGACTCAAACATGATTTAGACCTTGTTTACCAAAAACGGTTTATTTCTGTATTTCATGATTGCAACTTGCTGAAAAGTGTCAACAGTGTTCCTTTCTTCGCGTTTAAACAATACAGCAAAATGGTACTTACAGAGTGACTCAAACATGATTTAGATCTTGTTTATGAAAATCTGTTTATTTCTGTATTTCATGATTGCAAGTTGCTGAAAAGTGTCAACAGTGTTCCTTTCATCAAGTTTAAACAGTACAGCAATATGGTACTTACAGAGTGACTCAAACATGATTTAGACCTTGTATATGAAAAACTGTTTATTTCTGTATTTCATGATTGCAACTTGCTGAAAAGTGTCAACAGTGTTCCTTTCATCAAGTTTAAACAGTACAGCAAAATGGTACTTACAGAGTGACTCAAACATGATTTAGATCTTGTTTATGAAAATCTGTTTATTTCTGTATTTCATGATTGCAACTTGCTGAAAAGTGTCAACAGTGTTCCTTTCATCGACTTTAAACAGTACAGCAAAATGGTACTTACAGAGTGACTCAAACATGATTTAGATCTTGTTTATGAAAATCTGTTTATTTCTGTATTTCATTATTGCAACTTGCTGAAAAGTGTCAACAGTGTTCCTTTCATCAAGTTTAAACAGTACAGCAATATGGTACATACAGAGTGACTCAAACATGATTTAGACCTTGTTTATGAAAAACTGTTTATTTCTGTATTTCATGATTGCAACTTGCTGAAAAGTGTCAACAGTGTTCCTTTCATCAAGTTTAAACAGTACAGCAATATGGTACTTACAGAGTGACTCAAACATGATTTAGACCTTGTTTATGAAAAACTGTTTATTTCTGTATTTCATGATTGCAAGTTGCTGAAAAGTGTCAACAGTGTTTCTTTCTTCGCGTTTAAACAATACAGCAAAATGGTACTTACAGAGTGACTCAAACATGATTTAGATCTTGTTTATGAAAATCTGTTTATTTCTGTATTTCATGATTGCAAGTTGCTGAAAAGTGTCAACAGTGTTCCTTTCATCAAGTTTAACCAGTACAGCAATATGGTACTTACAGAGTGACTCAAACATGATTTAGACCTTGTATATGAAAAACTGTTTATTTCTGTATTTCATGATTGCAACTTGCTGAAAAGTGTCAACAGTGTTCCTTTCATCGAGTTTAAAAAGTACAGCAAAATGGTACTTACATAGTGACTCAAACATGATTTAGATCTTGTTTATGAAAATCTGTTTATTTCTGTATTTGATGATTGCAACTTGCTGAAAAGTGTCAACAGTGTTCCATTCATCGTGTTTTAACAGTACAGCAAAATGGTACTTACAGAGTGACTCAAACAGGATTTAGACCTTGTTTATGAAAAACTGTTTCTTTCTGGATTTCATGATTGCAACTTGCTGAAAAGTGTCAACAGTGTTCCTTTCATCAAGTTTAAACTGTACAGCAATATGGTACTTACAGAGTGACTCAAACATGATTTAGACCTTGTTTATGAAAAACTGTTTATTTCTGTATTTCATGATTGCAACTTGCTGAAAAGTGTCAACAGGGTTCCTTTCATCGCGTTTAAACAGTACAGCAAAATGGTACTTACAGAGTGACTCAAACATGATTTAGACCTTGTTTATGAAAATCTGTTTATTTCTGTATTTCATGATTGCAACTTGCTGAAAAGTGTCAACAGTGTTCCTTTCATCAAGTTTAAACTGTACAGCAATATGGTACTTACAGAGTGACTCAAACATGATTTAGACCTTGTTTATGAAAATCTGTTTATTTCTGTATTTCATGATTGCAACTTGCTGAAAAGTGTCAACAGTGTTCCTTTCATCAAGTTTAAACAGTACAGCAATATGGTACTTACAGAGTGCATGAAACATGATTTAGACCTTGTTTAAGAAAAACTGTTTATTTCTGTATTTCATGATTGCAACTTTCTGAAAATTGTCAACAGTGTTCCTTTCATCGAGTTTAAACAGTACAGCAAAATGGTACTTACAGAGTGACTCAAACATGATTTAGACCTTGTATATGAAAAACTGTTTATTTCTGTATTTCATGATTGCAACTTGCTGAAAAGTGTCAACAGTGTTCCTTTCATCGAGTTTAAACAGTACAGCAAAATGGTACATACAGAGTGACTCAAACATGATTTAGATCTTGTTTATGAAAATCTGTTTATTTCTGTATTTCATTATTGCAACTTGCCGAAAAGTGTCAACAGTGTTCCTTTCATCAATTTTAACAGTACAGCAATATGGTACATACAGAGTGACTCAAACATGATTTAGACCTTGTTTATGAAAAACTGTTTATTTCTGTATTTCATGATTGCAACTTGCTGAAAAGTGTCAACAGTGTTCCTTTCATCGAGTTTAAACAGTACAGCAAAATGATACTTACAGAGTGACTCAAACATGATTTAGATCTTGTTTATGAAAATCTGTTTATTTCTGTATTTCATTATTGCAACTTGCCGAAAAGTGTCAACAGTGTTCCTTTCATCAAGTTTAAACAGTACAGCAATATGGTACATACAGTGACTCAAACATGATTTAGACCTTGTTTATGAAAAACTGTTTATTTCTGTATTTCATGATTGCAACTTGCTGAAAAGTGTCAACAGTGTTCCTTTCATCAAGTTTAAACAGTACAGCAATATGGTACTTACAGAGTGACTCAAACATGATTTAGACCTTGTTTATGAAAAACTGTTTATTTCTGTATTTCATGATTGCAAGTTGCTGAAAAGTGTCAACAGTGTTCCTTTCATCGCGTTTTAACAGTACAGCAAAATGGTACTTACAGAGTGACTCAAACATGATTTAGACCTTGTTTACCAAAAACGGTTTATTTCTGTATTTCATGATTGCAACTTGCTGAAAAGTGTCAACAGTGTTCCTTTCTTCGCGTTTAAACAATACAGCAAAATGGTACTTACAGAGTGACTCAAACATGATTTAGACCTTGTATATGAAAAACTGTTTATTTCTGTATTTCATGATTGCAACTTGCTGAAAAGTGTCAACAGTGTTCCTTTCATCGAGTTTAAAAAGTACAGCAAAATGGTACTTACATAGTGACTCAAACATGATTTAGATCTTGTTTATGAAAATCTGTTTATTTCTGTATTTGATGATTGCAACTTGCTGAAAAGTGTCAACAGTGTTCCATTCATCGTGTTTTAACAGTACAGCAAAATGGTACTTACAGAGTGACTCAAACAGGATTTAGACCTTGTTTATGAAAAACTGTTTCTTTCTGGATTTCATGATTGCAACTTGCTGAAAAGTGTCAACAGTGTTCCTTTCATCAAGTTTAAACTGTACAGCAATATGGTACTTACAGAGTGACTCAAACATGATTTAGACCTTGTTTATGAAAAACTGTTTATTTCTGTATTTCATGATTGCAACTTGCTGAAAAGTGTCAACAGGGTTCCTTTCATCGCGTTTAAACAGTACAGCAAAATGGTACTTACAGAGTGACTCAAACATGATTTAGACCTTGTTTATGAAAATCTGTTTATTTCTGTATTTCATGATTGCAACTTGCTGAAAAGTGTCAACAGTGTTCCTTTCATCAAGTTTAAACTGTACAGCAATATGGTACTTACAGAGTGACTCAAACATGATTTAGACCTTGTTTATGAAAATCTGTTTATTTCTGTATTTCATGATTGCAACTTGCTGAAAAGTGTCAACAGTGTTCCTTTCATCAAGTTTAAACAGTACAGCAATATGGTACTTACAGAGTGCATGAAACATGATTTAGACCTTGTTTAAGAAAAACTGTTTATTTCTGTATTTCATGATTGCAACTTTCTGAAAATTGTCAACAGTGTTCCTTTCATCGAGTTTAAACAGTACAGCAAAATGGTACTTACAGAGTGACTCAAACATGATTTAGACCTTGTATATGAAAAACTGTTTATTTCTGTATTTCATGATTGCAACTTGCTGAAAAGTGTCAACAGTGTTCCTTTCATCGAGTTTAAACAGTACAGCAAAATGGTACATACAGAGTGACTCAAACATGATTTAGATCTTGTTTATGAAAATCTGTTTATTTCTGTATTTCATTATTGCAACTTGCCGAAAAGTGTCAACAGTGTTCCTTTCATCAATTTTAACAGTACAGCAATATGGTACATACAGAGTGACTCAAACATGATTTAGACCTTGTTTATGAAAAACTGTTTATTTCTGTATTTCATGATTGCAACTTGCTGAAAAGTGTCAACAGTGTTCCTTTCATCGAGTTTAAACAGTACAGCAAAATGATACTTACAGAGTGACTCAAACATGATTTAGATCTTGTTTATGAAAATCTGTTTATTTCTGTATTTCATTATTGCAACTTGCCGAAAAGTGTCAACAGTGTTCCTTTCATCAAGTTTAAACAGTACAGCAATATGGTACATACAGTGACTCAAACATGATTTAGACCTTGTTTATGAAAAACTGTTTATTTCTGTATTTCATGATTGCAACTTGCTGAAAAGTGTCAACAGTGTTCCTTTCATCAAGTTTAAACAGTACAGCAATATGGTACTTACAGAGTGACTCAAACATGATTTAGACCTTGTTTATGAAAAACTGTTTATTTCTGTATTTCATGATTGCAAGTTGCTGAAAAGTGTCAACAGTGTTCCTTTCATCGCGTTTTAACAGTACAGCAAAATGGTACTTACAGAGTGACTCAAACATGATTTAGACCTTGTTTACCAAAAACGGTTTATTTCTGTATTTCATGATTGCAACTTGCTGAAAAGTGTCAACAGTGTTCCTTTCTTCGCGTTTAAACAATACAGCAAAATGGTACTTACAGAGTGACTCAAACATGATTTAGATCTTGTTTATGAAAATCTGTTTATTTCTGTATTTCATGATTGCAAGTTGCTGAAAAGTGTCAACAGTGTTCCTTTCATCAAGTTTAAACAGTACAGCAATATGGTACTTACAGAGTGACTCAAACATGATTTAGACCTTGTATATGAAAAACTGTTTATTTCTGTATTTAATGATTGCAACTTGCTGAAAAGTGTCAACAGTGTTCCTTTCATCGAGTTTAAACAGTACAGCAAAATGGTACTTACAGAGTGACTCAAACATGATTTAGATCTTGTTTATGAAAATCTGTTTATTTCTGTATTTCATGATTGCAACTTGCTGAAAAGTGTCAAAGGTGTTCCTTTCATCGAGTTTAAACAGTACAGCAAAATGGTACTTACTGAGTGACTCAAACATGATTTAGATCTTGTTTATGAAAATCTGTTTATTTCTGTATTTCATTATTGCAACTTGCTGAAAAGTGTCAACAGTGTTCCTTTCATCAAGTTGAAACAGTACAGCAATATGGTACATACAGAGTGACTCAAACATGATTTAGAACTTGTTTATGAAAAACTGTTTATTTCTGTATTTCATGATTGCAACTTGCTGAAAAGTGTCAACAGTGTTCCTTTCATCAAGTTTAAACAGTACAGCAATATGGTACTTACAGAGTGACTCAAATATGATTTAGACCTTGTTTATGAAAAACTGTTTATTTCTGTATTTCATGATTGCAAGGTGCTGAAAAGTGTCAACAGTGTTCCTTTCATCGCGTTTTAACATTACAGCAAAATGGTACTTACAGAGTGACTCAAACATGATTTAGACCTTGTTTACCAAAAACGGTTTATTTCTGTATTTCATGATTGCAACTTGCTGAAAAGTGTCAACAGTGTTCCTTTCTTCGCGTTTAAACAATACAGCAAAATGGTACTTACAGAGTGACTCAAACATGATTTAGATCTTGTTTATGAAAATCTGTTTATTTCTGTATTTCATGATTGCAACTTGCTGAAAAGTGTCAACAGTGTTCCTTTCATCAAGTTTAAACAGTACAGCAATATGGTACATACAGAGTGACTCAAACATGATTTAGACCTTGTTTATGAAAAACTGTTTATTTCTGTATTTCATGATTGCAACTTGCTGAAAAGTGTCAACAGTGTTCCTTTCATCAAGTTTAAACAGTACAGCAATATGGTACTTACAGAGTGACTCAAACATGATTTAGACCTTGTTTATGAAAAACTGTTTATTTCTGTATTTCATGATTGCAAGTTGCTGAAAAGTGTCAACAGTGTTCCTTTCATCGCGTTTTAACAGTACAGCAAAATGGTACTTACAGAGTGACTCAAACATGATTTAGACCTTGTTTACCAAAAACGGTTTATTTCTGTATTTCATGATTGCAACTTGCTGAAAAGTGTCAACAGTGTTCCTTTCTTCGCGTTTAAACAATACAGCAAAATGGTACTTACAGAGTGACTCAAACATGATTTAGATCTTGTTTATGAAAATCTGTTTATTTCTGTATTTCATGATTGCAAGGTGCTGAAAAGTGTCAACAGTGTTCCTTTCATCAAGTTTAAACAGTACAGCAATATGGTACTTACAGAGTGACTCAAACATGATTTAGACCTTGTATATGAAAAACGGTTTATTTCTGTATTTCATGATTGCAACTTGCTGAAAAGTGTCAACAGTGTTCCTTTCATCGAGTTTAAACAGTACAGCAAAATGGTACTTACAGAGTGACTCAAACATGATTTAGAGCTTGTTTATGAAAATCTGTTTATTTCTGTATTTCATGATTGCAACTTGCTGAAAAGTGTCAACAGTGTTCCTTTCATCGAGTTTAAACAGTACAGCAAAATGGTACTTACAGAGTGACTCAAACATGATTTAGATCTTGTTTATGAAAATCTGTTTATTTCTGTATTTCATTATTGCAACTTGCTGAAAAGTGTCAACAGTGTTCCTTTCATCAAGTTTAAACAGTACAGCAATATGGTACATACAGAGTGACTCAAACATGATTTAGACCTTGTTTATGAAAAACTGTTTATTTCTGTATTTCATGATTGCAACTTGCTGAAAAGTGTCAACAGTGTTCCTTTCATCAAGTTTAAACAGTACAGCAATATGGTACTTACAGAGTGACTCAAACATGATTTAGACCTTGTTTATGAAAAACTGTTTATTTCTGTATTTCATGATTGCAAGTTGCTGAAAAGTGTCAACAGTGTTCCTTTCATCGCGTTCTAACATTACAGCAAAATGGTACTTACAGAGTGACTCAAACATGATTTAGACCTTGTTTACCAAAAACTGTTTATTTCTGTATTTGATGATTGCAACTTGCTGAAAAGTGTCAACAGTGTTCCATTCATCGTGTTTTAACAGTACAGCAAAATGGTACTTACAGAGTGACTCAAACAGGATTTAGACCTTGTTTATGAAAAACTGTTTATTTCTGGATTTCATGATTGCAACTTGCTGAAAAGTGTCAACAGTGTTCCTTTCATCAAGTTTAAACTGTACAGCAATATGGTACTTACAGAGTGACTCAAACATGATTTAGACCTTGTTTATGAAAAACTGTTTATTTCTGTATTTCATGATTGCAACTTGCTGAAAAGTGTCAACAGTGTTCCTTTCATCGCGTTTAAACAGTACAGCAAAATGGTACTTACAGAGTGACTCAAACATGATTTAGATCTTGTTTATGAAAATCTGTTTATTTCTGTATTTCATGATTGCAACTTGCTGAAAAGTGTCAACAGTGTTCCTTTCATCAAGTTTAAACAGTACAGCAATATGGTACTTACAGAGTGCATGAAACATGATTTAGACCTTGTTTAAGAAAAACTGTTTATTTCTGTATTTCATGATTGCAACTTTCTGAAAATTGTCAACAGTGTTCCTTTCATCGAGTTTAAACAGTACAGCAATATGGTACATACAGAGTGACTCAAACATGATTTAGACCTTGTTTATGAAAAACTGTTTATTCCTGTATTTCATGATTGCAACTTGCTGAAAAGTGTCAACAGTGTTCCTTTCATCGAGTTTAAACAGTACAGCAAAATGATACTTACAGAGTGACTCAAACATGATTTAGATCTTGTTTATGAAAATCTGTTTATTTCTGTATTTCATTATTGCAACTTGCCGAAAAGTGTCAACAGTGTTCCTTTCATCAAGTTTAAACAGTACAGCAATATGGTACATACAGTGACTCAAACATGATTTAGACCTTGTTTATGAAAAACTGTTTATTTCTGTATTTCATGATTGCAACTTGCTGAAAAGTGTCAACAGTGTTCCTTTCATCAAGTTTAAACAGTACAGCAATATGGTACTTACAGAGTGACTCAAACATGATTTAGACCTTGTTTATGAAAAACTGTTTATTTCTGTATTTCATGATTGCAAGTTGCTGAAAAGTGTCAACAGTGTTCCTTTCATCGCGTTTTAACAGTACAGCAAAATGGTACTTACAGAGTGACTCAAACATGATTTAGACCTTGTTTACCAAAAACGGTTTATTTCTGTATTTCATGATTGCAACTTGCTGAAAAGTGTCAACAGTGTTCCTTTCTTCGCGTTTAAACAATACAGCAAAATGGTACTTACAGAGTGACTCAAACATGATTTAGATCTTGTTTATGAAAATCTGTTTATTTCTGTATTTCATGATTGCAAGTTGCTGAAAAGTGTCAACAGTGTTCCTTTCATCGAGTTTAAACAGTACAGCAAAATGGTACTTACAGAGTGACTCAAACATGATTTAGATCTTGTTTATGAAAATCTGTTTATTTCTGTATTTCATGATTGCAACTTGCTGAAAAGTGTCAACAGTGTTCCTTTCAACGAGTTTAAACAGTACAGCAAAATGGTACTTACAGAGTGACTCAAACATGATTTAGATCTTGTTTATGAAAATCTGTTTATTTCTGTATTTCATGATTGCAACATGCTGAAAAGTGTCAACAGTGTTCCTTTCATCAAGTTTAAACAGTACAGCAATATGGTACTTACAGAGTGACTCAAACATGATTTAGACCTTGTTTATGAAAAACTGTTTATTTCTGTATTTCATGATTGCAAGTTGCTGAAAAGTGTCAACAGTGTTCCTTTCATCGCGTTTTAACATTACAGCAAAATGGTACTTACAGAGTGACTCAAACATGATTTAGATCTTGTTTATGAAAATCTGTTTATTTCTGTATTTCATGATTGCAACATGCTGAAAAGTGTCAACAGTGTTCCTTTCTTTGCGTTTAAACAATACAGCAAAATGGTACTTACAGAGTGACTCAAACATGATTTAGATCTTGTTTATGAAAATCTGTTTATTTCTGTATTTCATGATTGCAACTTGCTGAAAAGTGTCAACAGTGTTCCTTTCATCAAGTTTAAACAGTACAGCAATATGGTACTTACAGAGTGACTCAAACATGATTTAGACCTTGTATATGAAAAACTGTTTATTTCTGTATTCATGATTGCAACTTGCTGAAAAGTGTCAACAGTGTTCCTTTCATCAAGTTTAAACAGTACAGCAATATGGTACATACAGAGTGACTCAAACATGATTTAGACCTTGTTTATGAAAAACTGTTTATTTCTGTATTTCATGATTGCAACTTGCTGAAAAGTGTCAACAGTGTTCCATTCATCGTGTTTTAACAGTACAGCAAAATGGTACTTACAGAGTGACTCAAACATGATTTAGACCTTGTTTATGAAAAACTGTTTATTTCTGGATTTCATGATTGCAACTTGCTGAAAAGTGTCAACAGTGTTCCTTTCATCAAGTTTAAACTGTACAGCAATATGGTACTTACAGAGTGACTCAAACATGATTTAGACCTTGTTTATGAAAAACTGTTTATTTCTGTATTTCATGATTGCAACTTGCTGAAAAGTGTCAACAGGGTTCCTTTCATCGCGTTTAAACAGTACAGCAAAATGGTACTTACAGAGTGACTCAAACATGATTTAGATCTTGTTTATGAAAATCTGTTTATTTCTGTATTTCATGATTGCAACTTGCTGAAAAGTGTCAACAGTGTTCCTTTCATCAAGTTTAAACAGTACAGCAATATGGTACTTACAGAGTGACTCAAACATGATTTAGACCTTGTTTATGAAAAACTGTTTATTTCTTTATTTCATGATTGCAAGTTGCTGAAAAGTGTCAACAGTGTTCCTTTCATCGCGTTTTAACAGTACAGCAAAATGGTACTTACAGAGTGACTCAAACATGATTTAGACCTTGTTTACCAAAAACTGTTTATTTCTGTATTTCATGATTGCAACTTGCTGAAAAGTGTCAACAGTGTTCCTTTCTTCGCGTTTAAACAGTACAGCAAAATGGTACTTACAGAGTGACTCAAACATGATTTAGATCTTGTTTATGAAAATCTGTTTATTTCTGTATTTCATGATTGCAAGTTGCTGAAAAGTGTCAACAGTGTTCCTTTCATCAAGTTTAAACAGTACAGCAATATGGTACTTACAGAGTGACTCAAACATGATTTAAACCTTGTATATGAAAAACTGTTTATTTCTGTATTTCATGATTGCAACTTGCTGAAAAGTGTCAACAGTGTTCCTTTCATCGAGTTTAAACAGTACAGCAAAATGGTACTTACAGAGTGACTCAAACATGATTTAGATCTTGTTTATGAAAATCTGTTTATTTCTGTATTTCATGATTGCAACTTGCTGAAAAGTGTCAACAGTGTTCCTTTCATCAAGTTTAAACAGTACAGCAATATGGTACATACAGAGTGACTCAAACATGATTTAGACCTTGTTTATGAAAAACTGTTTATTTCTGTATTTCATGATTGCAACTTGCTGAAAAGTGTCAACAGTGTTCCTTTCATCGTGTTTTAACAGTACAGCAAAATGGTACTTACAGAGTGACTCAAACATGATTTAGACCTTGTTTATGAAAAACTGTTTATTTCTGTATTTCATGATTGCAACTTGCTGAAAAGTGTCAACAGTGTTCCTTTCATCAAGTTTAAACTGTACAGCAATATAGTACTTACAGAGTGACTCAAACATGATTTAGACCTTGTTTATGAAAAACTGTTTATTTCTGTATTTCATGATTGCAACTTGCTGAAAAGTGTCAACAGTGTTCCTTTCATCGCGTTTAAACAGTACAGCAAAATGGTACTTACAGAGTGACTCAAACATGATTTAGACCTTGTTTATGAAAAACTGTTTATTTCTGTATTTCATGATTGCAACTTGCTGAAAAGTGTCAACAGTGTTCCTTTCATCGAGTTTAAACAGTACAGCAAAATGGTACTTACAGAGTGACTCAAACATGATTTAGATCTTGTTTATGAAAATCTGTTTATTTCTGTATTTCATTATTGCAACTTGCCGAAAAGTGTCAACAGTGTTCCTTTCATCAAGTTTAAACAGTACAGCAATATGGTACATACAGAGTGACTCAAACATGATTTAGACCTTGTTTATGAAAAACTGTTTATTTCTGTATTTCATGATTGCAACTTGCTGAAAAGTGTCAACAGGGTTCCTTTCATCGCGTTTAAACAGTACAGCAAAATGGTACTTACAGAGTGACTCAAACATGATTTAGATCTTGTTTATGAAAATCTGTTTATTTCTGTATTTCATGATTGCAACTTGCTGAAAAGTGTCAACAGTGTTCCTTTCATCAAGTTTAAACAGTACAGCAATATGGTACTTACAGAGTGACTCAAACATGATTTAGACCTTGTTTATGAAAAACTGTTTATTTCTTTATTTCATGATTGCAAGTTGCTGAAAAGTGTCAACAGTGTTCCTTTCATCGCGTTTTAACAGTACAGCAAAATGGTACTTACAGAGTGACTCAAACATGATTTAGACCTTGTTTACCAAAAACTGTTTATTTCTGTATTTCATGATTGCAACTTGCTGAAAAGTGTCAACAGTGTTCCTTTCTTCGCGTTTAAACAGTACAGCAAAATGGTACTTACAGAGTGACTCAAACATGATTTAGATCTTGTTTATGAAAATCTGTTTATTTCTGTATTTCATGATTGCAAGTTGCTGAAAAGTGTCAACAGTGTTCCTTTCATCAAGTTTAAACAGTACAGCAATATGTTACTTACAGAGTGACTCAAACATGATTTAGACCTTGTATATGAAAAACTGTTTATTTCTGTATTTCATGATTGCAACTTGCTGAAAAGTGTCAACAGTGTTCCTTTCATCGAGTTTAAACAGTACAGCAAAATGGTACTTACAGAGTGACTCAAACATGATTTAGATCTTGTTTATGAAAATCTGTTTATTTCTGTATTTCATGATTGCAACTTGCTGAAAAGTGTCAACAGTGTTCCTTTCATCAAGTTTAAACAGTACAGCAATATGGTACATACAGAGTGACTCAAACATGATTTAGACCTTGTTTATGAAAAACTGTTTATTTCTGTATTTGATGATTGCAACTTGCTGAAAAGTGTCAACAGTGTTCCTTTCATCAAGTTTAAACAGTACAGCAATATGGTACATACAGAGTGACTCAAACATGATTTAGACCTTGTTTATGAAAAACTGTTTATTTCTGTATTTCATGATTGCAACTTGCTGAAAAGTGTCAACAGTGTTCCATTCATCGTGTTTTAACAGTACAGCAAAATGGTACTTACAGAGTGACTCAAACATGATTTAGACCTTGTTTATGAAAAACTGTTTATTTCTGGATTTCATGATTGCAACTTGCTGAAAAGTGTCAACAGTGTTCCTTTCATCAAGTTTAAACTGTACAGCAATATGGTACTTACAGAGTGACTCAAACATGATTTAGACCTTGTTTATGAAAAACTGTTTATTTCTGTATTTCATGATTGCAACTTGCTGAAAAGTGTCAACAGGGTTCCTTTCATCGCGTTTAAACAGTACAGCAAAATGGTACTTACAGAGTGACTCAAACATGATTTAGATCTTGTTTATGAAAATCTGTTTATTTCTGTATTTCATGATTGCAACTTGCTGAAAAGTGTCAACAGTGTTCCTTTCATCAAGTTTAAACAGTACAGCAATATGGTACTTACAGAGTGACTCAAACATGATTTAGACCTTGTTTATGAAAAACTGTTTATTTCTTTATTTCATGATTGCAAGTTGCTGAAAAGTGTCAACAGTGTTCCTTTCATCGCGTTTTAACAGTACAGCAAAATGGTACTTACAGAGTGACTCAAACATGATTTAGACCTTGTTTACCAAAAACTGTTTATTTCTGTATTTCATGATTGCAACTTGCTGAAAAGTGTCAACAGTGTTCCTTTCTTCGCGTTTAAACAGTACAGCAAAATGGTACTTACAGAGTGACTCAAACATGATTTAGATCTTGTTTATGAAAATCTGTTTATTTCTGTATTTCATGATTGCAAGTTGCTGAAAAGTGTCAACAGTGTTCCTTTCATCAAGTTTAAACAGTACAGCAATATGGTACTTACAGAGTGACTCAAACATGATTTAGACCTTGTATATGAAAAACTGTTTATTTCTGTATTTCATGATTGCAACTTGCTGAAAAGTGTCAACAGTGTTCCTTTCATCGAGTTTAAACAGTACAGCAAAATGGTACTTACAGAGTGACTCAAACATGATTTAGATCTTGTTTATGAAAATCTGTTTATTTCTGTATTTCATGATTGCAACTTGCTGAAAAGTGTCAACAGTGTTCCTTTCATCAAGTTTAAACAGTACAGCAATATGGTACATACAGAGTGACTCAAACATGATTTAGACCTTGTTTATGAAAAACTGTTTATTTCTGTATTTCATGATTGCAACTTGCTGAAAAGTGTCAACAGTGTTCCTTTCATCGTGTTTTAACAGTACAGCAAAATGCTACTTACAGAGTGACTCAAACATGATTTAGACCTTGTTTATGAAAAACTGTTTATTTCTGTATTTCATGATTGCAACTTGCTGAAAAGTGTCAACAGTGTTCCTTTCATCAAGTTTAAACTGTACAGCAATATAGTACTTACAGAGTGACTCAAACATGATTTAGACCTTGTTTATGAAAAACTGTTTATTTCTTTATTTCATGATTGCAAGTTGCTGAAAAGTGTCAACAGTGTTCCTTTCATCGCGTTTTAACAGTACAGCAAAATGGTACTTACAGAGTGACTCAAACATGATTTAGACCTTGTTTACCAAAAACTGTTTATTTCTGTATTTCATGATTGCAACTTGCTGAAAAGTGTCAACAGTGTTCCTTTCTTCGCGTTTAAACAGTACAGCAAAATGGTACTTACAGAGTGACTCAAACATGATTTAGATCTTGTTTATGAAAATCTGTTTATTTCTGTATTTCATGATTGCAACTTGCTGAAAAGTGTCAACAGTGTTCCTTTCATCAAGTTTAAACAGTACAGCAATATGGTACTTACAGAGTGACTCAAACATGATTTAGACCTTGTTTATGAAAAACTGTTTATTTCTTTATTTCATGATTGCAAGTTGCTGAAAAGTGTCAACAGTGTTCCTTTCATCGCGTTTTAACAGTACAGCAAAATGGTACTTACAGAGTGACTCAAACATGATTTAGACCTTGTTTACCAAAAACTGTTTATTTCTGTATTTCATGATTGCAACTTGCTGAAAAGTGTCAACAGTGTTCCTTTCTTCGCGTTTAAACAGTACAGCAAAATGGTACTTACAGAGTGACTCAAACATGATTTAGATCTTGTTTATGAAAATCTGTTTATTTCTGTATTTCATGATTGCAAGTTGCTGAAAAGTGTCAACAGTGTTCCTTTCATCAAGTTTAAACAGTACAGCAATATGGTACTTACAGAGTGACTCAAACATGATTTAAACCTTGTATATGAAAAACTGTTTATTTCTGTATTTCATGATTGCAACTTGCTGAAAAGTGTCAACAGTGTTCCTTTCATCGAGTTTAAACAGTACAGCAAAATGGTACTTACAGAGTGACTCAAACATGATTTAGATCTTGTTTATGAAAATCTGTTTATTTCTGTATTTCATGATTGCAACTTGCTGAAAAGTGTCAACAGTGTTCCTTTCATCAAGTTTAAACAGTACAGCAATATGGTACATACAGAGTGACTCAAACATGATTTAGACCTTGTTTATGAAAAACTGTTTATTTCTGTATTTCATGATTGCAACTTGCTGAAAAGTGTCAACAGTGTTCCTTTCATCGTGTTTTAACAGTACAGCAAAATGGTACTTACAGAGTGACTCAAACATGATTTAGACCTTGTTTATGAAAAACTGTTTATTTCTGTATTTCATGATTGCAACTTGCTGAAAAGTGTCAACAGTGTTCCTTTCATCAAGTTTAAACTGTACAGCAATATAGTACTTACAGAGTGACTCAAACATGATTTAGACCTTGTTTATGAAAAACTGTTTATTTCTGTATTTCATGATTGCAACTTGCTGAAAAGTGTCAACAGTGTTCCTTTCATCGCGTTTAAACAGTACAGCAAAATGGTACTTACAGAGTGACTCAAACATGATTTAGACCTTGTTTATGAAAAACTGTTTATTTCTGTATTTCATGATTGCAACTTGCTGAAAAGTGTCAACAGTGTTCCTTTCATCGAGTTTAAACAGTACAGCAAAATGGTACTTACAGAGTGACTCAAACATGATTTAGATCTTGTTTATGAAAATCTGTTTATTTCTGTATTTCATTATTGCAACTTGCCGAAAAGTGTCAACAGTGTTCCTTTCATCAAGTTTAAACAGTACAGCAATATGGTACATACAGAGTGACTCAAACATGATTTAGACCTTGTTTATGAAAAACTGTTTATTTCTGTATTTCATGATTGCAACTTGCTGAAAAGTGTCAACAGGGTTCCTTTCATCGCGTTTAAACAGTACAGCAAAATGGTACTTACAGAGTGACTCAAACATGATTTAGATCTTGTTTATGAAAATCTGTTTATTTCTGTATTTCATGATTGCAACTTGCTGAAAAGTGTCAACAGTGTTCCTTTCATCAAGTTTAAACAGTACAGCAATATGGTACTTACAGAGTGACTCAAACATGATTTAGACCTTGTTTATGAAAAACTGTTTATTTCTTTATTTCATGATTGCAAGTTGCTGAAAAGTGTCAACAGTGTTCCTTTCATCGCGTTTTAACAGTACAGCAAAATGGTACTTACAGAGTGACTCAAACATGATTTAGACCTTGTTTACCAAAAACTGTTTATTTCTGTATTTCATGATTGCAACTTGCTGAAAAGTGTCAACAGTGTTCCTTTCTTCGCGTTTAAACAGTACAGCAAAATGGTACTTACAGAGTGACTCAAACATGATTTAGATCTTGTTTATGAAAATCTGTTTATTTCTGTATTTCATGATTGCAAGTTGCTGAAAAGTGTCAACAGTGTTCCTTTCATCAAGTTTAAACAGTACAGCAATATGTTACTTACAGAGTGACTCAAACATGATTTAGACCTTGTATATGAAAAACTGTTTATTTCTGTATTTCATGATTGCAACTTGCTGAAAAGTGTCAACAGTGTTCCTTTCATCGAGTTTAAACAGTACAGCAAAATGGTACTTACAGAGTGACTCAAACATGATTTAGATCTTGTTTATGAAAATCTGTTTATTTCTGTATTTCATGATTGCAACTTGCTGAAAAGTGTCAACAGTGTTCCTTTCATCAAGTTTAAACAGTACAGCAATATGGTACATACAGAGTGACTCAAACATGATTTAGACCTTGTTTATGAAAAACTGTTTATTTCTGTATTTGATGATTGCAACTTGCTGAAAAGTGTCAACAGTGTTCCTTTCATCAAGTTTAAACAGTACAGCAATATGGTACATACAGAGTGACTCAAACATGATTTAGACCTTGTTTATGAAAAACTGTTTATTTCTGTATTTCATGATTGCAACTTGCTGAAAAGTGTCAACAGTGTTCCATTCATCGTGTTTTAACAGTACAGCAAAATGGTACTTACAGAGTGACTCAAACATGATTTAGACCTTGTTTATGAAAAACTGTTTATTTCTGGATTTCATGATTGCAACTTGCTGAAAAGTGTCAACAGTGTTCCTTTCATCAAGTTTAAACTGTACAGCAATATGGTACTTACAGAGTGACTCAAACATGATTTAGACCTTGTTTATGAAAAACTGTTTATTTCTGTATTTCATGATTGCAACTTGCTGAAAAGTGTCAACAGGGTTCCTTTCATCGCGTTTAAACAGTACAGCAAAATGGTACTTACAGAGTGACTCAAACATGATTTAGATCTTGTTTATGAAAATCTGTTTATTTCTGTATTTCATGATTGCAACTTGCTGAAAAGTGTCAACAGTGTTCCTTTCATCAAGTTTAAACAGTACAGCAATATGGTACTTACAGAGTGACTCAAACATGATTTAGACCTTGTTTATGAAAAACTGTTTATTTCTTTATTTCATGATTGCAAGTTGCTGAAAAGTGTCAACAGTGTTCCTTTCATCGCGTTTTAACAGTACAGCAAAATGGTACTTACAGAGTGACTCAAACATGATTTAGACCTTGTTTACCAAAAACTGTTTATTTCTGTATTTCATGATTGCAACTTGCTGAAAAGTGTCAACAGTGTTCCTTTCTTCGCGTTTAAACAGTACAGCAAAATGGTACTTACAGAGTGACTCAAACATGATTTAGATCTTGTTTATGAAAATCTGTTTATTTCTGTATTTCATGATTGCAAGTTGCTGAAAAGTGTCAACAGTGTTCCTTTCATCAAGTTTAAACAGTACAGCAATATGGTACTTACAGAGTGAC
Organism: Salmo salar; assembly: GCF_965601325.2. Taxonomy (NCBI): domain Eukaryota; kingdom Metazoa; phylum Chordata; class Actinopteri; order Salmoniformes; family Salmonidae; genus Salmo; species Salmo salar. The sequence continues at coordinate 2,163,297 of NC_138318.1, forward strand.
TCAAACATGATTTAGACCTTGTATATGAAAAACTGTTTATTTCTGTATTTCATGATTGCAACTTGCTGAAAAGTGTCAACAGTGTTCCTTTCATCGAGTTTAAACAGTACAGCAAAATGGTACTTACAGAGTGACTCAAACATGATTTAGATCTTGTTTATGAAAATCTGTTTATTTCTGTATTTCATGATTGCAACTTGCTGAAAAGTGTCAACAGTGTTCCTTTCATCAAGTTTAAACAGTACAGCAATATGGTACATACAGAGTGACTCAAACATGATTTAGACCTTGTTTATGAAAAACTGTTTATTTCTGTATTTCATGATTGCAACTTGCTGAAAAGTGTCAACAGTGTTCCTTTCATCGTGTTTTAACAGTACAGCAAAATGCTACTTACAGAGTGACTCAAACATGATTTAGACCTTGTTTATGAAAAACTGTTTATTTCTGTATTTCATGATTGCAACTTGCTGAAAAGTGTCAACAGTGTTCCTTTCATCAAGTTTAAACTGTACAGCAATATAGTACTTACAGAGTGACTCAAACATGATTTAGACCTTGTTTATGAAAAACTGTTTATTTCTTTATTTCATGATTGCAAGTTGCTGAAAAGTGTCAACAGTGTTCCTTTCATCGCGTTTTAACAGTACAGCAAAATGGTACTTACAGAGTGACTCAAACATGATTTAGACCTTGTTTACCAAAAACTGTTTATTTCTGTATTTCATGATTGCAACTTGCTGAAAAGTGTCAACAGTGTTCCTTTCTTCGCGTTTAAACAGTACAGCAAAATGGTACTTACAGAGTGACTCAAACATGATTTAGATCTTGTTTATGAAAATCTGTTTATTTCTGTATTTCATGATTGCAAGTTGCTGAAAAGTGTCAACAGTGTTCCTTTCATCAAGTTTAAACAGTACAGCAATATGGTACTTACAGAGTGACTCAAACATGATTTAGACCTTGTATATGAAAAACTGTTTATTTCTGTATTTCATGATTGCAACTTGCTGAAAAGTGTCAACAGTGTTCCTTTCATCGAGTTTAAACAGTACAGCAAAATGGTACTTACAGAGTGACTCAAACATGATTTAGATCTTGTTTATGAAAATCTGTTTATTTCTGTATTTCATGATTGCAACTTGCTGAAAAGTGTCAACAGTGTTCCTTTCATCAAGTTTAAACAGTACAGCAATATGGTACATACAGAGTGACTCAAACATGATTTAGACCTTGTTTATGAAAAACTGTTTATTTCTGTATTTCATGATTGCAACTTGCTGAAAAGTGTCAACAGTGTTCCTTTCATCGTGTTTTAACAGTACAGCAAAATGCTACTTACAGAGTGACTCAAACATGATTTAGACCTTGTTTATGAAAAACTGTTTATTTCTGTATTTCATGATTGCAACTTGCTGAAAAGTGTCAACAGTGTTCCTTTCATCAAGTTTAAACTGTACAGCAATATAGTACTTACAGAGTGACTCAAACATGATTTAGACCTTGTTTATGAAAAACTGTTTATTTCTGTATTTCATGATTGCAACTTGCTGAAAAGTGTCAACAGTGTTCCTTTCATCGCGTTTAAACAGTACAGCAAAATGGTACTTACAGAGTGACTCAAACATGATTTAGATCTTGTTTATGAAAATCTGTTTATTTCTGTATTTCATGATTGCAACTTGCTGAAAAGTGTCAACAGTGTTCCTTTCATCAAGTTTAAACAGTACAGCAATATGGTACTTACAGAGTGCATGAAACATGATTTAGACCTTGTTTAAGAAAAACTGTTTATTTCTGTATTTCATGATTGCAACTTTCTGAAAATTGTCAACAGTGTTCCTTTCATCGAGTTTAAACAGTACAACAAAATGGTACTTACAGAGTGACTCAAACATGATTTAGACCTTGTATATGAAAAACTGTTTATTTCTGTATTTCATGATTGCAACTTGCTGAAAAGTGTCAACAGTGTTCCTTTCATCGAGTTTAAACAGTACAGCAAAATGGTACTTACAGAGTGACTCAAACATGATTTAGATCTTGTTTATGAAAATCTGTTTATTTCTGTATTTCATTATTGCAACTTGCCGAAAAGTGTCAACAGTGTTCCTTTCATCAAGTTTAAACAGTACAGCAATATGGTACATACAGAGTGACTCAAACATGATTTAGACCTTGTTTATGAAAAACTGTTTATTTCTGTATTTCATGATTGCAACTTGCTGAAAAGTGTCAACAGTGTTCCTTTCATCGAGTTTAAACAGTACAGCAAAATGGTACTTACAGAGTGACTCAAACATGATTTAGATCTTGTTTATGAAAATCTGTTTATTTCTGTATTTCATTATTGCAACTTGCCGAAAAGTGTCAACAGTGTTCCTTTCATCAAGTTTAAACAGTACAGCAATATGGTACATACAGAGTGACTCAAACATGATTTAGACCTTGTTTATGAAAAACTGTTTATTTCTGTATTTCATGATTGCAACTTGCTGAAAAGTGTCAACAGTGTTCCTTTCATCGCGTTTTAACAGTACAGCAAAATGGTACTTACAGAGTGACTCAAACATGATTTAGACCTTGTTTACCAAAAACTGTTTATTTCTGTATTTCATGATTGCAACTTGCTGAAAAGTGTCAACAGTGTTCCTTTCTTCGCGTTTAAACAGTACAGCAAAATGGTACTTACAGAGTGACTCAAACATGATTTAGATCTTGTTTATGAAAATCTGTTTATTTCTGTATTTCATGATTGCAAGTTGCTGAAAAGTGTCAACAGTGTTCCTTTCATCAAGTTTAAACAGTACAGCAATATGGTACTTACAGAGTGACTCAAACATGATTTAGACCTTGTATATGAAAAACTGATTATTTCTGTATTTCATGATTGCAACTTGCTGAAAAGTGTCAACAGTGTTCCTTTCATCGAGTTTAAACAGTACAGCAAAATGGTACTTACAGAGTGACTCAAACATGATTTAGATCTTGTTTATGAAAATCTGTTTATTTCTGTATTTCATGATTGCAACTTGCTGAAAAGTGTCAACAGTGTTCCTTTCATCAAGTTTAAACAGTACAGCAATATGGTACATACAGAGTGACTCAAACATGATTTAGACCTTGTTTATGAAAAACTGTTTATTTCTGTATTTCATGATTGCAACTTGCTGAAAAGTGTCAACAGTGTTCCTTTCATCGTGTTTTAACAGTACAGCAAAATGGTACTTACAGAGTGACTCAAACATGATTTAGACCTTGTTTATGAAAAACTGTTTATTTCTGTATTTCATGATTGCAACTTGCTGAAGTGTCAACAGTGTTCCTTTCATCAAGTTTAAACAGTACAGCAATATGGTACATACAGAGTGACTCAAACATGATTTAGACCTTGTTTATGAAAAACTGTTTATTTCTGTATTTCATGATTGCAACTTGCTGAAAAGTGTCAACAGTGTTCCTTTCATCGAGTTTAAACAGTACAGCAAAATGGTACTTACAGAGTGACTCAAACATGATTTAGATCTTGTTTATGAAAATCTGTTTATTTCTGTATTTCATTATTGCAACTTGCCGAAAAGTGTCAACAGTGTTCCTTTCATCAAGTTTAAACAGTACAGCAATATGGTACATAAAGAGTGACTCAAACATGATTTAGACCTTGTTTATGAAAAACTGTTTATTTCTGTATTTCATGATTGCAACTTGCTGAAAAGTGTCAACAGGGTTCCTTTCATCGCGTTTAAACAGTACAGCAAAATGGTACTTACAGAGTGACTCAAACATGATTTAGATCTTGTTTATGAAAATCTGTTTATTTCTGTATTTCATGATTGCAACTTGCTGAAAAGTGTCAACAGTGTTCCTTTCATCAAGTTTAAACAGTACAGCAATATGGTACTTACAGAGTGACTCAAACATGATTTAGACCTTGTTTATGAAAAACTGTTTATTTCTTTATTTCATGATTGCAAGTTGCTGAAAAGTGTCAACAGTGTTCCTTTCATCGCGTTTTAACAGTACAGCAAAATGGTACTTACAGAGTGACTCAAACATGATTTAGACCTTGTTTACCAAAAACTGTTTATTTCTGTATTTCATGATTGCAACTTGCTGAAAAGTGTCAACAGTGTTCCTTTCTTCGCGTTTAAACAGTACAGCAAAATGGTACTTACAGAGTGACTCAAACATGATTTAGATCTTGTTTATGAAAATCTGTTTATTTCTGTATTTCATGATTGCAAGTTGCTGAAAAGTGTCAACAGTGTTCCTTTCATCAAGTTTAAACAGTACAGCAATATGGTACTTACAGAGTGACTCAAACATGATTTAGACCTTGTATATGAAAAACTGTTTATTTCTGTATTTCATGATTGCAACTTGCTGAAAAGTGTCAACAGTGTTCCTTTCATCGAGTTTAAACAGTACAGCAAAATGGTACTTACAGAGTGACTCAAACATGATTTAGATCTTGTTTATGAAAATCTGTTTATTTCTGTATTTCATGATTGCAACTTGCTGAAAAGTGTCAACAGTGTTCCTTTCATCAAGTTTAAACAGTACAGCAATATGGTACATACAGAGTGACTCAAACATGATTTAGACCTTGTTTATGAAAAACTGTTTATTTCTGTATTTCATGATTGCAACTTGCTGAAAAGTGTCAACAGTGTTCCTTTCATCGTGTTTTAACAGTACAGCAAAATGGTACTTACAGAGTGACTCAAACATGATTTAGACCTTGTTTATGAAAAACTGTTTATTTCTGTATTTCATGATTGCAACTTGCTGAAGTGTCAACAGTGTTCCTTTCATCAAGTTTAAACTGTACAGCAATATAGTACTTACAGAGTGACTCAAACATGATTTAGACCTTGTTTATGAAAAACTGTTTATTTCTGTATTTCATGATTGCAACTTGCTGAAAAGTGTCAACAGTGTTCCTTTCATCGCGTTTAAACAGTACAGCAATATGGTACTTACAGAGTGACTCAAACATGATTTAGATCTTGTTTATGAAAATCTGTTTATTTCTGTATTTCATGATTGCAACTTGCTGAAAAGTGTCAACAGTGTTCCTTTCATCAAGTTTAAACAGTACAGCAATATGGTACTTACAGAGTGCATGAAACATGATTTAGACCTTGTTTAAGAAAAACTGTTTATTTCTGTATTTCATGATTGCAACTTTCTGAAAATTGTCAACAGTGTTCCTTTCATCGAGTTTAAACAGTACAACAAAATGGTACTTACAGAGTGACTCAAACATGATTTAGACCTTGTATATGAAAAACTGTTTATTTCTGTATTTCATGATTGCAACTTGCTGAAAAGTGTCAACAGTGTTCCTTTCATCGAGTTTAAACAGTACAGCAAAATGGTACTTACAGAGTGACTCAAACATGATTTAGACCTTGTTTATGAAAAACTGTTTATTTCTGTATTTCATGATTGCAACTTGCTGAAAAGTGTCAACAGGGTTCCTTTCATCGCGTTTAAACAGTACAGCAAAATGGTACTTACAGAGTGACTCAAACATGATTTAGATCTTGTTTATGAAAATCTGTTTATTTCTGTATTTCATGATTGCAACTTGCTGAAAAGTGTCAACAGTGTTCCTTTCATCAAGTTTAAACAGTACAGCAATATGGTACTTACAGAGTGACTCAAACATGATTTAGACCTTGTTTATGAAAAACTGTTTATTTCTTTATTTCATGATTGCAAGTTGCTGAAAAGTGTCAACAGTGTTCCTTTCATCGCGTTTTAACAGTACAGCAAAATGGTACTTACAGAGTGACTCAAACATGATTTAGATCTTGTTTATGAAAATCTGTTTATTTCTGTATTTCATTATTGCAACTTGCCGAAAAGTGTCAACAGTGTTCCTTTCATCAAGTTTAAACAGTACAGCAATATGGTACATACAGAGTGACTCAAACATGATTTAGACCTTGTTTATGAAAAACTGTTTATTTCTGTATTTCATGATTGCAACTTGCTGAAAAGTGTCAACAGTGTTCCTTTCATCAAGTTTAAACAGTACAGCAATATGGTACTTACAGAGTGACTCAAACATGATTTAGACCTTTTTTATGAAAAACTGTTTATTTCTGTATTTCATGATTGCAAGTTGCTGAAAAGTGTCAACAGTGTTCCTTTCATCGCGTTTTAACAGTACAGCAAAATGGTACTTACAGAGTGACTCAAACATGATTTAGACCTTGTTTACCAAAAACGGTTTATTTCTGTATTTCATGATTGCAACTTGCTGAAAAGTGTCAACAGTGTTCCTTTCTTCGCGTTTAAACAATACAGCAAAATGGTACTTACAGAGTGACTCAAACATGATTTAGATCTTGTTTATGAAAATCTGTTTATTTCTGTATTTCATGATTGCAAGTTGCTGAAAAGTGTCAACAGTGTTCCTTTCATCAAGTTTAAACAGTACAGCAATATGGTACTTACAGAGTGACTCAAACATGATTTAGACCTTGTATATGAAAAACTGTTTATTTCTGTATTTCATGATTGCAACTTGCTGAAAAGTGTCAACAGTGTTCCTTTCATCGAGTTTAAACAGTACAGCAAAATGGTACTTACAGAGTGACTCAAACATGATTTAGATCTTGTTTATGAAAATCTGTTTATTTCTGTATTTCATGATTGCAACTTGCTGAAAAGTGTCAACAGTGTTCCTTTCATCAAGTTTAAACTGTACAGCAATATGGTACTTACAGAGTGACTCAAACATGATTTAGACCTTGTTTATGAAAAACTGTTTATTTCTGTATTTCATGATTGCAACTTGCTGAAAAGTGTCAACAAGGTTCCTTTCATCGCGTTTAAACAGTACAGCAAAATGGTACTTACAGAGTGACTCAAACATGATTTAGATCTTGTTTATGAAAATCTGTTTATTTCTGTATTTCATGATTGCAACTTGCTGAAAAGTGTCAACAGTGTTCCTTTCATCAAGTTTAAACAGTACAGCAATATAGTACTTACAGAGTGACTCAAACATGATTTAGACCTTGTTTATGAAAAACTGTTTATTTCTTTATTTCATGATTGCAAGTTGCTGAAAAGTGTCAACAGTGTTCCTTTCATCGCGTTTTAACAGTACAGCAAAATGGTACTTACAGAGTGACTCAAACATGATTTAGACCTTGTTTACCAAAAACTGTTTATTTCTGTATTTCATGATTGCAACTTGCTGAAAAGTGTCAACAGTGTTCCTTTCTTCGCGTTTAAACAGTACAGCAAAATGGTACTTACAGAGTGACTCAAACATGATTTAGATCTTGTTTATGAAAATCTGTTTATTTCTGTATTTCATGATTGCAACTTGCTGAAGTGTCAACAGTGTTCCTTTCATCAAGTTTAAACTGTACAGCAATATAGTACTTACAGAGTGACTCAAACATGATTTAGACCTTGTTTATGAAAAACTGTTTATTTCTGTATTTCATGATTGCAACTTGCTGAAAAGTGTCAACAGTGTTCCTTTCATCGCGTTTAAACAGTACAGCAATATGGTACTTACAGAGTGACTCAAACATGATTTAGATCTTGTTTATGAAAATCTGTTTATTTCTGTATTTCATGATTGCAACTTGCTGAAAAGTGTCAACAGTGTTCCTTTCATCAAGTTTAAACAGTACAGCAATATGGTACTTACAGAGTGCATGAAACATGATTTAGACCTTGTTTAAGAAAAACTGTTTATTTCTGTATTTCATGATTGCAACTTTCTGAAAATTGTCAACAGTGTTCCTTTCATCGAGTTTAAACAGTACAACAAAATGGTACTTACAGAGTGACTCAAACATGATTTAGACCTTGTATATGAAAAACTGTTTATTTCTGTATTTCATGATTGCAACTTGCTGAAAAGTGTCAACAGTGTTCCTTTCATCGAGTTTAAACAGTACAGCAAAATGGTACTTACAGAGTGACTCAAACATGATTTAGACCTTGTTTATGAAAAACTGTTTATTTCTGTATTTCATGATTGCAACTTGCTGAAAAGTGTCAACAGGGTTCCTTTCATCGCGTTTAAACAGTACAGCAAAATGGTACTTACAGAGTGACTCAAACATGATTTAGATCTTGTTTATGAAAATCTGTTTATTTCTGTATTTCATGATTGCAACTTGCTGAAAAGTGTCAACAGTGTTCCTTTCATCAAGTTTAAACAGTACAGCAATATGGTACTTACAGAGTGACTCAAACATGATTTAGACCTTGTTTATGAAAAACTGTTTATTTCTTTATTTCATGATTGCAAGTTGCTGAAAAGTGTCAACAGTGTTCCTTTCATCGCGTTTTAACAGTACAGCAAAATGGTACTTACAGAGTGACTCAAACATGATTTAGATCTTGTTTATGAAAATCTGTTTATTTCTGTATTTCATTATTGCAACTTGCCGAAAAGTGTCAACAGTGTTCCTTTCATCAAGTTTAAACAGTACAGCAATATGGTACATACAGAGTGACTCAAACATGATTTAGACCTTGTTTATGAAAAACTGTTTATTTCTGTATTTCATGATTGCAACTTGCTGAAAAGTGTCAACAGTGTTCCTTTCATCAAGTTTAAACAGTACAGCAATATGGTACTTACAGAGTGACTCAAACATGATTTAGACCTTTTTTATGAAAAACTGTTTATTTCTGTATTTCATGATTGCAAGTTGCTGAAAAGTGTCAACAGTGTTCCTTTCATCGCGTTTTAACAGTACAGCAAAATGGTACTTACAGAGTGACTCAAACATGATTTAGACCTTGTTTACCAAAAACGGTTTATTTCTGTATTTCATGATTGCAACTTGCTGAAAAGTGTCAACAGTGTTCCTTTCTTCGCGTTTAAACAATACAGCAAAATGGTACTTACAGAGTGACTCAAACATGATTTAGATCTTGTTTATGAAAATCTGTTTATTTCTGTATTTCATGATTGCAAGTTGCTGAAAAGTGTCAACAGTGTTCCTTTCATCAAGTTTAAACAGTACAGCAATATGGTACTTACAGAGTGACTCAAACATGATTTAGACCTTGTATATGAAAAACTGTTTATTTCTGTATTTCATGATTGCAACTTGCTGAAAAGTGTCAACAGTGTTCCTTTCATCGAGTTTAAACAGTACAGCAAAATGGTACTTACAGAGTGACTCAAACATGATTTAGATCTTGTTTATGAAAATCTGTTTATTTCTGTATTTCATGATTGCAACTTGCTGAAAAGTGTCAACAGTGTTCCTTTCATCAAGTTTAAACAGTACAGCAATTTGGTACATACAGAGTGACTCAAACATGATTTAGACCTTGTTTATGAAAAACTGTTTATTTCTGTATTTCATGATTGCAACTTGCTGAAAAGTGTCAACAGTGTTCCTTTCATCGTGTTTTAACAGTACAGCAAAATGGTACTTACAGAGTGACTCAAACATGATTTAGACCTTGTTTATGAAAAACTGTTTATTTCTGTATTTCATGATTGCAACTTGCTGAAAAGTGTCAACAGTGTTCCTTTCATCAAGTTTAAACTGTACAGCAATATGGTACTTACAGAGTGACTCAAACATGATTTAGACCTTGTTTATGAAAAACTGTTTATTTCTGTATTTCATGATTGCAACTTGCTGAAAAGTGTCAACAAGGTTCCTTTCATCGCGTTTAAACAGTACAGCAAAATGGTACTTACAGAGTGACTCAAACATGATTTAGATCTTGTTTATGAAAATCTGTTTATTTCTGTATTTCATGATTGCAACTTGCTGAAAAGTGTCAACAGTGTTCCTTTCATCAAGTTTAAACAGTACAGCAATATAGTACTTACAGAGTGACTCAAACATGATTTAGACCTTGTTTATGAAAAACTGTTTATTTCTTTATTTCATGATTGCAAGTTGCTGAAAAGTGTCAACAGTGTTCCTTTCATCGCGTTTTAACAGTACAGCAAAATGGTACTTACAGAGTGACTCAAACATGATTTAGACCTTGTTTACCAAAAACTGTTTATTTCTGTATTTCATGATTGCAACTTGCTGAAAAGTGTCAACAGTGTTCCTTTCTTCGCGTTTAAACAGTACAGCAAAATGGTACTTACAGAGTGACTCAAACATGATTTAGATCTTGTTTATGAAAATCTGTTTATTTCTGTATTTCATGATTGCAAGTTGCTGAAAAGTGTCAACAGTGTTCCTTTCATCAAGTTTAAACAGTACAGCAATATGGTACTTACAGAGTGACTCAAACATGATTTAGACCTTGTATATGAAAAACTGTTTATTTCTGTATTTCATGATTGCAACTTGCTGAAAAGTGTCAACAGTGTTCCTTTCATCAAGTTTAAACAGTACAGCAATATGGTACATACAGAGTGACTCAAACATGATTTAGACCTTGTTTATGAAAAACTGTTTATTTCTGTATTTCATGATTGCAACTTGCTGAAAAGTGTCAACAGTGTTCCTTTCATCGTGTTTTAACAGTACAGCAAAATGGTACTTACAGAGTGACTCAAACATGATTTAGACCTTGTTTATGAAAAACTGTTTATTTCTGTATTTCATGATTGCAACTTGCTGAAAAGTGTCAACAGTGTTCCTTTCATCAAGTTTAAACTGTACAGCAATATGGTACTTACAGAGTGACTCAAACATGATTTAGACCTTGTTTATGAAAAACTGTTTATTTCTGTATTTCATGATTGCAACTTGCTGAAAAGTGTCAACAGGGTTCCTTTCATCGCGTTTAAACAGTACAGCAAAATGGTACTTACAGAGTGACTCAAACATGATTTAGATCTTGTTTATGAAAATCTGTTTATTTCTGTATTTCATGATTGCAACTTGCTGAAAAGTGTCAACAGTGTTCCTTTCATCAAGTTTAAACAGTACAGCAATATGGTACTTACAGAGTGACTCAAACATGATTTAGACCTTGTTTATGAAAATCTGTTTATTTCTGTATTTCATGATTGCAAGTTGCTGAAAAGTGTCAACAGTGTTCCTTTCATCAAGTTTAAACAGTACAGCAATATGGTACTTACAGAGTGACTCAAACATGATTTAGACCTTGTATATGAAAAACTGTTTATTTCTGTATTTCATGATTGCAACTTGCTGAAAAGTGTCAACAGTGTTCCTTTCATCGAGTTTAAACAGTACAGCAAAAGGGTACTTACAGAGTGACTCAAACATGATTTAGATCTTGTTTATGAAAATCTGTTTATTTCTGTATTTCATGATTGCAACTTGCTGAAAAGTGTCAACAGTGTTCCTTTCATCAAGTTTAAACAGTACAGCAATATAGTACTTACAGAGTGACTCAAACATGATTTAGACCTTGTTTATGAAAAACTGTTTATTTCTTTATTTCATGATTGCAAGTTGCTGAAAAGTGTCAACAGTGTTCCTTTCATCGCGTTTTAACAGTACAGCAAAATGGTACTTACAGAGTGACTCAAACATGATTTAGACCTTGTTTACCAAAAACTGTTTATTTCTGTATTTCATGATTGCAACTTGCTGAAAAGTGTCAACAGTGTTCCTTTCTTCGCGTTTAAACAGTACAGCAAAATGGTACTTACAGAGTGACTCAAACATGATTTAGATCTTGTTTATGAAAATCTGTTTATTTCTGTATTTCATGATTGCAAGTTGCTGAAAAGTGTCAACAGTGTTCCTTTCATCAAGTTTAAACAGTACAGCAATATGGTACTTACAGAGTGACTCAAACATGATTTAGACCTTGTATATGAAAAACTGTTTATTTCTGTATTTCATGATTGCAACTTGCTGAAAAGTGTCAACAGTGTTCCTTTCATCAAGTTTAAACAGTACAGCAATATGGTACATACAGAGTGACTCAAACATGATTTAGACCTTGTTTATGAAAAACTGTTTATTTCTGTATTTCATGATTGCAACTTGCTGAAAAGTGTCAACAGTGTTCCTTTCATCGTGTTTTAACAGTACAGCAAAATGGTACTTACAGAGTGACTCAAACATGATTTAGACCTTGTTTATGAAAAACTGTTTATTTCTGTATTTCATGATTGCAACTTGCTGAAAAGTGTCAACAGTGTTCCTTTCATCAAGTTTAAACTGTACAGCAATATGGTACTTACAGAGTGACTCAAACATGATTTAGACCTTGTTTATGAAAAACTGTTTATTTCTGTATTTCATGATTGCAACTTGCTGAAAAGTGTCAACAGGGTTCCTTTCATCGCGTTTAAACAGTACAGCAAAATGGTACTTACAGAGTGACTCAAACATGATTTAGATCTTGTTTATGAAAATCTGTTTATTTCTGTATTTCATGATTGCAACTTGCTGAAAAGTGTCAACAGTGTTCCTTTCATCAAGTTTAAACAGTACAGCAATATGGTACTTACAGAGTGACTCAAACATGATTTAGACCTTGTTTATGAAAATCTGTTTATTTCTGTATTTCATGATTGCAAGTTGCTGAAAAGTGTCAACAGTGTTCCTTTCATCAAGTTTAAACAGTACAGCAATATGGTACTTACAGAGTGACTCAAACATGATTTAGACCTTGTATATGAAAAACTGTTTATTTCTGTATTTCATGATTGCAACTTGCTGAAAAGTGTCAACAGTGTTCCTTTCATCGAGTTTAAACAGTACAGCAAAAGGGTACTTACAGAGTGACTCAAACATGATTTAGATCTTGTTTATGAAAATCTGTTTATTTCTGTATTTCATGATTGCAACTTGCTGAAAAGTGTCAACAGTGTTCCTTTCATCAAGTTTAAACAGTACAGCAATTTGGTACATACAGAGTGACTCAAACATGATTTAGACCTTGTTTATGAAAAACTGTTTATTTCTGTATTTCATGATTGCAACTTGCTGAAAAGTGTCAACAGTGTTCCTTTCATCGTGTTTTAACAGTACAGCAAAATGGTACTTACAGAGTGACTCAAACATGATTTAGACCTTGTTTATGAAAAACTGTTTATTTCTGTATTTCATGATTGCAACTTGCTGAAAAGTGTCAACAGGGTTCCTTTCATCGCGTTTAAACAGTACAGCAATATGGTACTTACAGAGTGACTCAAACATGATTTAGATCTTGTTTATGAAAATCTGTTTATTTCTGTATTTCATGATTGCAACTTGCTGAAAAGTGTCAACAGTGTTCCTTTCATCGAGTTTAAACACTACAGCAAAATGGTACTTACAGAGTGACTCAAACATGATTTAGATCTTGTTTATGAAAATCTGTTTATTTCTGTATTTCATGATTGCAACTTGCTGAAAAGTGTCAACAGTGTTCCTTTCATCAAGTTTAAACAGTACAGCAATATGGTACTTACAGAGTGCATGAAACATGATTTAGACCTTGTTTAAGAAAAACTGTTTATTTCTGTATTTCATGATTGCAACTTTCTGAAAATTGTCAACAGTGTTCCTTTCATCGAGTTTAAACAGTACAGCAAAATGGTACTTACAGAGTGACTCAAACATGATTTAGACCTTGTATATGAAAAACTGTTTATTTCTGTATTTCATGATTGCAACTTGCTGAAAAGTGTCAACAGTGTTCCTTTCATCGAGTTTAAACAGTACAGCAAAATGGTACTTACAGAGTGACTCAAACATGATTTAGATCTTGTTTATGAAAATCTGTTTATTTCTGTATTTCATTATTGCAACTTGCTGAAAAGTGTCAACAGTGTTCCTTTCATCAAGTTTAAACAGTACAGCAATATGGTACATACAGAGTGACTCAAACATGATTTAGACCTTGTTTATGAAAAACTGTTTATTTCTGTATTTCATGATTGCAACTTGCTGAAAAGTGTCAACAGTGTTCCTTTCATCAAGTTTAAACAGTACAGCAATATGGTACTTACAGAGTGCATGAAACATGATTTAGACCTTGTTTAAGAAAAACTGTTTATTTCTGTATTTCATGATTGCAAGTTGCTGAAAAGAGTCAACAGTGTTCCTTTCATCGCGTTTTAACAGTACAGCAAAATGGTACTTACAGAGTGACTCAAACATGATTTAGACCTTGTTTACCAAAAACGGTTTATTTCTGTATTTCATGATTGCAACTTGCTGAAAAGTGTCAACTGTGTTCCTTTCTTCGCGTTTAAACAATACAGCAAAATGGTACTTACAGAGTGACTCAAACATGATTTAGATCTTGTTTATGAAAATCTGTTTATTTCTGTATTTCATGATTGCAAGTTGCTGAAAAGTGTCAACAGTGTTCCTTTCATCAAGTTTAAACAGTACAGCAATATGGTACTTACAGAGTGACTCAAACATGATTTAGACCTTGTATATGAAAAACTGTTTATTTCTGTATTTCATGATTGCAACTTGCTGAAAAGTGTCAACAGTGTTCCTTTCATCGAGTTTAAACAGTACAGCAAAATGGTACTTACAGAGTGACTCAAACATGATTTAGATCTTGTTTATGAAAATCTGTTTATTTCTGTATTTCATGATTGCAACTTGCTGAAAAGTGTCAACAGTGTTCCTTTCATCAAGTTTAAACAGTACAGCAATTTGGTACATACAGAGTGACTCAAACATGATTTAGACCTTGTTTATGAAAAACTGTTTATTTCTGTATTTCATGATTGCAACTTGCTGAAAAGTGTCAACAGTGTTCCTTTCATCGTGTTTTAACAGTACAGCAAAATGGTACTTACAGAGTGACTCAAACATGATTTAGACCTTGTTTATGAAAAACTGTTTATTTCTGTATTTCATGATTGCAAGTTGCTGAAAAGTGTCAACAGTGTTCCTTTCATCAAGTTTAAACAGTACAGCAATATGGTACTTACAGAGTGACTCAAACATGATTTAGACCTTGTTTATGAAAAACTGTTTATTTCTGTATTTCATGATTGCAACTTGCTGAAAAGTGTCAACAGGGTTCCTTTCATCGCGTTTAAACAGTACAGAAAAATGGTACTTACAGAGTGACTCAAATATGATTTAGATCTTGTTTATGAAAATCTGTTTATTTCTGTATTTCATGATTGCAACTTGCTGAAAAGTGTCTACAGTGTTCCTTTCATCAAGTTTAAACAGTACAGCAATATGGTACTTACAGAGTGACTCAAACATGATTTAGACCTTGTTTATGAAAAACTGTTTATTTCTTTATTTCATGATTGCAAGTTGCTGAAAAGTGTCAACAGTGTTCCTTTCATCGCGTTTTAACAGTACAGCAAAATGGTACTTACAGAGTGACTCAAACATGATTTAGACCTTGTTTACCAAAAACTGTTTATTTCTGTATTTCATGATTGCAACTTGCTGAAAAGTGTCAACAGTGTTCCTTTCTTTGCGTTTAAACAGTACAGCAAAATGGTACTTACAGAGTGACTCAAACATGATTTAGATCTTGTTTATGAAAATCTGTTTATTTCTGTATTTCATGATTGCAAGTTGCTGAAAAGTGTCAACAGTGTTCCTTTCATCAAGTTTAAACAGTACAGCAATATGGTACATACAGAGTGACTCAAACATGATTTAGACCTTGTTTATGAAAAACTGTTTATTTCTGTATTTCATGATTGCAACTTGCTGAAAAGTGTCAACAGTGTTCCTTTCATCGTGTTTTAACAGTACAGCAAAATGGTACTTACAGAGTGACTCAAACATGATTTAGATCTTGTTTATGAAAATCTGTTTATTTCTGTATTTCATGATTGCAACTTGCTGAAAAGTGTCAACAGTGTTCCTTTCATCAAGTTTAAACAGTACAGCAATATGGTACTTACAGAGTGACTCAAACATGATTTAGACCTTGTTTATGAAAATCTGTTTATTTCTGTATTTCATGATTGCAAGTTGCTGAAAAGTGTCAACAGTGTTCCTTTCATCAAGTTTAAACAGTACAGCAATATGGTACTTACAGAGTGACTCAAACATGATTTAGACCTTGTATATGAAAAACTGTTTATTTCTGTATTTCATGATTGCAACTTGCTGAAAAGTGTCAACAGTGTTCCTTTCATCGAGTTTAAACAGTACAGCAAAATGGTACTTACAGAGTGACTCAAACATGATTTAGATCTTGTTTATGAAAATCTGTTTATTTCTGTATTTCATGATTGCAACTTGCTGAAAAGTGTCAACAGTGTTCCTTTCATCAAGTTTAAACAGTACAGCAATTTGGTACATACAGAGTGACTCAAACATGATTTAGACCTTGTTTATGAAAAACTGTTTATTTCTGTATTTCATGATTGCAACTTGCTGAAAAGTGTCAACAGTGTTCCTTTCATCGTGTTTTAACAGTACAGCAAAATGGTACTTACAGAGTGACTCAAACATGATTTAGACCTTGTTTATGAAAAACTGTTTATTTCTGTATTTCATGATTGCAACTTGCTGAAAAGTGTCAACAGTGTTCCTTTCATCAAGTTTAAACTGTACAGCAATATGGTACTTACAGAGTGACTCAAACATGATTTAGACCTTGTTTATGAAAAACTGTTTATTTCTGTATTTCATGATTGCAACTTGCTGAAAAGTGTCAACAGGGTTCCTTTCATCGCGTTTAAACAGTACAGCAAAATGGTACTTACAGAGTGACTCAAACATGATTTAGATCTTGTTTATGAAAATCTGTTTATTTCTGTATTTCATGATTGCAACTTGCTGAAAAGTGTCAACAGTGTTCCTTTCATCAAGTTTAAACAGTACAGCAATATGGTACTTACAGAGTGCATGAAACATGATTTAGACCTTGTTTATGAAAAACTGTTTATTTCTTTATTTCATGATTGCAAGTTGCTGAAAAGTGTCAACAGTGTTCCTTTCATCGTGTTTTAACAGTACAGCAAAATGGTACTTACAGAGTGACTCAAACATGATTTAGACCTTGTATATGAAAAACGGTTTATTTCTGTATTTCATGATTGCAACTTGCTGAAAAGTGTCAACAGTGTTCCTTTCATCAAGTTTAAACAGTACAGCAATATGGTACTTACAGAGTGACTCAAACATGATTTAGACCTTGTTTATGAAAATCTGTTTATTTCTGTATTTCATGATTGCAACTTGCTGAAAAGTGTCAACAGTGTTCCTTTCATCGTGTTTTAACAGTTCAGCAAAATGGTACTTACAGAGTGACTCAAACAGGACTTAGACCTTGTTTATGAAAAACTGTTTATTTCTTTATTTCATGATTGCAAGTTGCTGAAAAGTGTCAACAGTGTTCCTTTCATCGCGTTTTAACAGTACAGCAAAATGGTACTTACAGAGTGACTCAAACATGATTTAGACCTTGTTTACCAAAAACTGTTTATTTCTGTATTTCATGATTGCAACTTGCTGAAAAGTGTCAACAGTGTTCCTTTCTTCGCGTTTAAACAGTACAGCAAAATGGTACTTACAGAGTGACTCAAACATGATTTAGATCTTGTTTATGAAAATCTGTTTATTTCTGTATTTCATGATTGCAAGTTGCTGAAAAGTGTCAACAGTGTTCCTTTCATCAAGTTTAAACAGTACAGCAATATGGTACTTACAGAGTGACTCAAACATGATTTAGACCTTGTATATGAAAAACTGTTTATTTCTGTATTTCATGATTGCAACTTGCTGAAAAGTGTCAACAGTGTTCCTTTCATCAAGTTTAAACAGTACAGCAATATGGTACATACAGAGTGACTCAAACATGATTTAGACCTTGTTTATGAAAAACTGTTTATTTCTGTATTTCATGATTGCAACTTGCTGAAAAGTGTCAACAGTGTTCCTTTCATCGTGTTTTAACAGTACAGCAAAATGGTACTTACAGAGTGACTCAAACATGATTTAGACCTTGTTTATGAAAAACTGTTTATTTCTGTATTTCATGATTGCAACTTGCTGAAAAGTGTCAACAGTGTTCCTTTCATCAAGTTTAAACTGTACAGCAATATGGTACTTACAGAGTGCATGAAACATGATTTAGACCTTGTTTAAGAAAAACTGTTTATTTCTGTATTTCATGATTGCAACTTTCTGAAAATTGTCAACAGTGTTCCTTTCATCGAGTTTAAACAGTACAGCAAAATGGTACTTACAGAGTGACTCAAACATGATTTAGACCTTGTATATGAAAAACTGTTTATTTCTGTATTTCATGATTGCAACTTGCTGAAAAGTGTCAACAGTGTTCCTATCATCGAGTTTAAACAGTACAGCAAAATGGTACTTACAGAGTGACTCAAACATGATTTAGATCTTGTTTATGAAAATCTGTTTATTTCTGTATTTCATGATTGCAAGTTGCTGAAAAGTGTCAACAGTGTTCCTTTCATCAAGTTTAAACAGTACAGCAATATGGTACTTACAGAGTGACTCAAACATGATTTAGACCTTGTATATGAAAAACTGTTTATTTCTGTATTTCATGATTGCAACTTGCTGAAAAGTGTCAACAGTGTTCCTTTCATCGAGTTTAAACAGTACAGCAAAATGGTACTTACAGAGTGACTCAAACATGATTTAGATCTTGTTTATGAAAAACTGTTTATTTCTGTATTTCATGATTGCAACTTGCTGAAAAGTGTCAACAGTGTTCCTTTCATCGAGTTTAAACAGTACAGCAAAATGGTACTTACAGAGTGACTCAAACATGATTTAGATCTTGTTTATGAAAATCTGTTTATTTCTGTATTTCATGATTGCAAGTTGCTGAAAAGTGTCAACAGTGTTCCTTTCATCAAGTTTAAACAGTACAGCAATATGGTACTTACAGAGTGACTCAAACATGATTTAGACCTTGTATATGAAAAACTGTTTATTTCTGTATTTCATGATTGCAAGTTGCTGAAAAGTGTCAACAGTGTTCCTTTCATCGCGTTTTAACAGTACAGCAAAATGGTACTTACAGAGTGACTCAAACATGATTTAGATCTTGTTTATGAAAATCTGTTTATTTCTGTATTTCATTATTGCAACTTGCGGAAAAGTGTCAACAGTGTTGCTTTCATCAAGTTTAAACAGTACAGCAATATGGTACATACAGAGTGACTCAAACATGATTTAGACCTTGTTTATGAAAAACTGTTTATTTCTGTATTTCATGATTGCAACTTGCTGAAAAGTGTCAACAGTGTTCCTTTCATCAAGTTTAAACAGTACAGCAATATGGTACTTACAGAGTGACTCAAACATGATTTAGACCTTGTTTATGAAAATCTGTTTATTTCTGTATTTCATGATTGCAACTTGCTGAAAAGTGTCAACAGTGTTCCTTTCATCGTGTTTTAACAGTTCAGCAAAATGGTACTTACAGAGTGACTCAAACATGATTTAGACCTTGTTTATGAAAAACTGTTTATTTCTTTATTTCATGATTGCAAGTTGCTGAAAAGTGTCAACAGTGTTCCTTTCATAAAGTTTAAACAGTACAGCAATATGGTACTTACAGAGTGACTCAAACATGATTTAGACCTTGTATATGAAAAACTGTTTATTTCTGTATTTCATGATTGCAACTTGCTGAAAAGTGTCAACAGTGTTCCTTTCATCAAGTTTAAACAGTACAGCAATATGGTACATACAGAGTGACTCAAACATGATTTAGACCTTGTTTATGAAAAACTGTTTATTTCTGTATTTCATGATTGCAACTTGCTGAAAAGTGTCAACAGTGTTCCTTTCATCGTGTTTTAACAGTACAGCAAAATGGTACTTACAGAGTGACTCAAACATGATTTAGACCTAGTTTATGAAAAACTGTTTATTTCTGTATTTCATGATTGCAACTTGCTGAAAAGTGTCAACAGTGTTCCTTTCATCAAGTTTAAACTGTACAGCAATATGGTACTTACAGAGTGACTCAAACATGATTTAGACCTTGTTTATGAAAAACTGTTTATTTCTGTATTTCAGGATTGCAAGTTGCTGAAAAGTGTCAACAGTGTTCCTTTCATCGCGTTTTAACAGTACAGCAAAATGGTACTTACAGAGTGACTCAAACATGATTTAGACCTTGTTTACCAAAAACTGTTTATTTCTGTATTTCATGATTGCAACTTGCTGAAAAGTGTCAACAGTGTTCCTTTCTTCGCGTTTAAACAGTACAGCAAAATGGTACTTACAGAGTGACTCAAACATGATTTAGATCTTGTTTATGAAAATCTGTTTATTTCTGTATTTCATGATTGCAAGTTGCTGAAAAGTGTCAACAGTGTTCCTTTCATCAAGTTTAAACAGTACAGCAATATGGTACTTACAGAGTGACTCAAACATGATTTAGACCTTGTATATGAAAAACTGTTTATTTCTGTATTTCATGATTGCAACTTGCTGAAAAGTGTCAACAGTGTTCCTTTCATCAAGTTTAAACAGTACAGCAATATGGTACATACAGAGTGACTCAAACATGATTTAGACCTTGTTTATGAAAAACTGTTTATTTCTGTATTTCATGATTGCAACTTGCTGAAAAGTGTCAACAGTGTTCCTTTCATCGTGTTTTAACAGTACAGCAAAATGGTACTTACAGAGTGACTCAAACATGATTTAGACCTTGTTTATGAAAAACTGTTTATTTCTGTATTTCATGATTGCAACTTGCTGAAAAGTGTCAACAGTGTTCCTTTCATCAAGTTTAAACTGTACAGCAATATGGTACTTACAGAGTGCATGAAACATGATTTAGACCTTGTTTAAGAAAAACTGTTTATTTCTGTATTTCATGATTGCAACTTTCTGAAAATTGTCAACAGTGTTCCTTTCATCGAGTTTAAACAGTACAGCAAAATGGTACTTACAGAGTGACTCAAACATGATTTAGACCTTGTATATGAAAAACTGTTTATTTCTGTATTTCATGATTGCAACTTGCTGAAAAGTGTCAACAGTGTTCCTATCATCGAGTTTAAACAGTACAGCAAAATGGTACTTACAGAGTGACTCAAACATGATTTAGATCTTGTTTATGAAAATCTGTTTATTTCTGTATTTCATGATTGCAAGTTGCTGAAAAGTGTCAACAGTGTTCCTTTCATCAAGTTTAAACAGTACAGCAATATGGTACTTACAGAGTGACTCAAACATGATTTAGACCTTGTATATGAAAAACTGTTTATTTCTGTATTTCATGATTGCAACTTGCTGAAAAGTGTCAACAGTGTTCCTTTCATCGAGTTTAAACAGTACAGCAAAATGGTACTTACAGAGTGACTCAAACATGATTTAGATCTTGTTTATGAAAAACTGTTTATTTCTGTATTTCATGATTGCAACTTGCTGAAAAGTGTCAACAGTGTTCCTTTCATCGAGTTTAAACAGTACAGCAAAATGGTACTTACAGAGTGACTCAAACATGATTTAGATCTTGTTTATGAAAATCTGTTTATTTCTGTATTTCATGATTGCAAGTTGCTGAAAAGTGTCAACAGTGTTCCTTTCATCAAGTTTAAACAGTACAGCAATATGGTACTTACAGAGTGACTCAAACATGATTTAGACCTTGTATATGAAAAACTGTTTATTTCTGTATTTCATGATTGCAAGTTGCTGAAAAGTGTCAACAGTGTTCCTTTCATCGCGTTTTAACAGTACAGCAAAATGGTACTTACAGAGTGACTCAAACATGATTTAGATCTTGTTTATGAAAATCTGTTTATTTCTGTATTTCATTATTGCAACTTGCTGAAAAGTGTCAACAGTGTTGCTTTCATCAAGTTTAAACAGTACAGCAATATGGTACATACAGAGTGACTCAAACATGATTTAGACCTTGTTTATGAAAAACTGTTTATTTCTGTATTTCATGATTGCAACTTGCTGAAAAGTGTCAACAGTGTTCCTTTCATCAAGTTTAAACAGTACAGCAATATGGTACTTACAGAGTGACTCAAACATGATTTAGACCTTGTTTATGAAAATCTGTTTATTTCTGTATTTCATGATTGCAACTTGCTGAAAAGTGTCAACAGTGTTCCTTTCATCGTGTTTTAACAGTTCAGCAAAATGGTACTTACAGAGTGACTCAAACATGATTTAGACCTTGTTTATGAAAAACTGTTTATTTCTTTATTTCATGATTGCAAGTTGCTGAAAAGTGTCAACAGTGTTCCTTTCATAAAGTTTAAACAGTACAGCAATATGGTACTTACAGAGTGACTCAAACATGATTTAGACCTTGTATATGAAAAACTGTTTATTTCTGTATTTCATGATTGCAACTTGCTGAAAAGTGTCAACAGTGTTCCTTTCATCGTGTTTTAACAGTACAGCAAAATGGTACTTACAGAGTGACTCAAACATGATTTAGACCTAGTTTATGAAAAACTGTTTATTTCTGTATTTCATGATTGCAACTTGCTGAAAAGTGTCAACAGTGTTCCTTCCATCAAGTTTAAACTGTACAGCAATATGGTACTTACAGAGTGACTCAAACATGATTTAGACCTTGTTTATGAAAAACTGTTTATTTCTGTATTTCATGATTGCAACTTGCTGAAAAGTGTCAACAGGGTTCCTTTCATCGCGTTTAAACAGTACAGCAAAATGGTACTTACAGAGTGACTCAAACATGATTTAGATCTTGTTTATGAAAATCTGTTTATTTCTGTATTTCATGATTGCAACTTGCTGAAAAGTGTCAACAGTGTTCCTTTCATCGTGTTTTAACAGTACAGCAAAATGGTACTTACAGAGTGACTCAAACATGATTTAGACCTTGTATATGAAAAACTGTTTATTTCTGTATTTCATGATTGCAACTTGCTGAAAAGTGTCAACAGTGTTCCTTTCATCAAGTTTAAACAGTACAGCAATATGGTACTTACAGAGTGACTCAAACATGATTTAGACCTTGTTTATGAAAATCTGTTTATTTCTGTATTTCATGATTGCAACTTGCTGAAAAGTGTCAACAGTGTTCCTTTCATCGTGTTTTAACAGTTCAGCAAAATGGTACTTACAGAGTGACTCAAACAGGACTTAGACCTTGTTTATGAAAAACTGTTTATTTCTTTATTTCATGATTGCAAGTTGCTGAAAAGTGTCAACAGTGTTCCTTTCATCGCGTTTTAACAGTACAGCAAAATGGTACTTACAGAGTGACTCAAACATGATTTAGACCTTGTTTACCAAAAACTGTTTATTTCTGTATTTCATGATTGCAACTTGCTGAAAAGTGTCAACAGTGTTCCTTTCTTCGCGTTTAAACAGTACAGCAAAATGGTACTTACAGAGTGACTCAAACATGATTTAGATCTTGTTTATGAAAATCTGTTTATTTCTGTATTTCATGATTGCAAGTTGCTGAAAAGTGTCAACAGTGTTCCTTTCATCAAGTTTAAACAGTACAGCAATATGGTACTTACAGAGTGACTCAAACATGATTTAGACCTTGTATATGAAAAACTGTTTATTTCTGTATTTCATGATTGCAACTTGCTGAAAAGTGTCAACAGTGTTCCTTTCATCAAGTTTAAACAGTACAGCAATATGGTACATACAGAGTGACTCAAACATGATTTAGACCTTGTTTATGAAAAACTGTTTATTTCTGTATTTCATGATTGCAACTTGCTGAAAAGTGTCAACAGTGTTCCTTTCATCGTGTTTTAACAGTACAGCAAAATGGTACTTACAGAGTGACTCAAACATGATTTAGACCTTGTTTATGAAAAACTGTTTATTTCTGTATTTCATGATTGCAACTTGCTGAAAAGTGTCAACAGTGTTCCTTTCATCAAGTTTAAACTGTACAGCAATATGGTACTTACAGAGTGCATGAAACATGATTTAGACCTTGTTTAAGAAAAACTGTTTATTTCTGTATTTCATGATTGCAACTTTCTGAAAATTGTCAACAGTGTTCCTTTCATCGAGTTTAAACAGTACAGCAAAATGGTACTTACAGAGTGACTCAAACATGATTTAGACCTTGTATATGAAAAACTGTTTATTTCTGTATTTCATGATTGCAACTTGCTGAAAAGTGTCAACAGTGTTCCTATCATCGAGTTTAAACAGTACAGCAAAATGGTACTTACAGAGTGACTCAAACATGATTTAGATCTTGTTTATGAAAATCTGTTTATTTCTGTATTTCATGATTGCAAGTTGCTGAAAAGTGTCAACAGTGTTCCTTTCATCAAGTTTAAACAGTACAGCAATATGGTACTTACAGAGTGACTCAAACATGATTTAGACCTTGTATATGAAAAACTGTTTATTTCTGTATTTCATGATTGCAACTTGCTGAAAAGTGTCAACAGTGTTCCTTTCATCGAGTTTAAACAGTACAGCAAAATGGTACTTACAGAGTGACTCAAACATGATTTAGATCTTGTTTATGAAAAACTGTTTATTTCTGTATTTCATGATTGCAACTTGCTGAAAAGTGTCAACAGTGTTCCTTTCATCGAGTTTAAACAGTACAGCAAAATGGTACTTACAGAGTGACTCAAACATGATTTAGATCTTGTTTATGAAAATCTGTTTATTTCTGTATTTCATGATTGCAAGTTGCTGAAAAGTGTCAACAGTGTTCCTTTCATCAAGTTTAAACAGTACAGCAATATGGTACTTACAGAGTGACTCAAACATGATTTAGACCTTGTATATGAAAAACTGTTTATTTCTGTATTTCATGATTGCAAGTTGCTGAAAAGTGTCAACAGTGTTCCTTTCATCGCGTTTTAACAGTACAGCAAAATGGTACTTACAGAGTGACTCAAACATGATTTAGATCTTGTTTATGAAAATCTGTTTATTTCTGTATTTCATTATTGCAACTTGCTGAAAAGTGTCAACAGTGTTGCTTTCATCAAGTTTAAACAGTACAGCAATATGGTACATACAGAGTGACTCAAACATGATTTAGACCTTGTTTATGAAAAACTGTTTATTTCTGTATTTCATGATTGCAACTTGCTGAAAAGTGTCAACAGTGTTCCTTTCATCAAGTTTAAACAGTACAGCAATATGGTACTTACAGAGTGACTCAAACATGATTTAGACCTTGTTTATGAAAATCTGTTTATTTCTGTATTTCATGATTGCAACTTGCTGAAAAGTGTCAACAGTGTTCCTTTCATCGTGTTTTAACAGTTCAGCAAAATGGTACTTACAGAGTGACTCAAACATGATTTAGACCTTGTTTATGAAAAACTGTTTATTTCTTTATTTCATGATTGCAAGTTGCTGAAAAGTGTCAACAGTGTTCCTTTCATAAAGTTTAAACAGTACAGCAATATGGTACTTACAGAGTGACTCAAACATGATTTAGACCTTGTATATGAAAAACTGTTTATTTCTGTATTTCATGATTGCAACTTGCTGAAAAGTGTCAACAGTGTTCCTTTCATCAAGTTTAAACAGTACAGCAATATGGTACATACAGAGTGACTCAAACATGATTTAGACCTTGTTTATGAAAAACTGTTTATTTCTGTATTTCATGATTGCAACTTGCTGAAAAGTGTCAACAGTGTTCCTTTCATCGTGTTTTAACAGTACAGCAAAATGGTACTTACAGAGTGACTCAAACATGATTTAGACCTAGTTTATGAAAAACTGTTTATTTCTGTATTTCATGATTGCAACTTGCTGAAAAGTGTCAACAGTGTTCCTTTCATCAAGTTTAAACTGTACAGCAATATGGTACTTACAGAGTGACTCAAACATGATTTAGACCTTGTTTATGAAAAACTGTTTATTTCTGTATTTCAGGATTGCAAGTTGCTGAAAAGTGTCAACAGTGTTCCTTTCATCGCGTTTTAACAGTACAGCAAAATGGTACTTACAGAGTGACTCAAACATGATTTAGACCTTGTTTACCAAAAACTGTTTATTTCTGTATTTCATGATTGCAACTTGCTGAAAAGTGTCAACAGTGTTCCTTTCTTCGCGTTTAAACAGTACAGCAAAATGGTACTTACAGAGTGACTCAAACATGATTTAGATCTTGTTTATGAAAATCTGTTTATTTCTGTATTTCATGATTGCAAGTTGCTGAAAAGTGTCAACAGTGTTCCTTTCATCAAGTTTAAACAGTACAGCAATATGGTACTTACAGAGTGACTCAAACATGATTTAGACCTTGTATATGAAAAACTGTTTATTTCTGTATTTCATGATTGCAACTTGCTGAAAAGTGTCAACAGTGTTCCTTTCATCAAGTTTAAACAGTACAGCAATATGGTACATACAGAGTGACTCAAACATGATTTAGACCTTGTTTATGAAAAACTGTTTATTTCTGTATTTCATGATTGCAACTTGCTGAAAAGTGTCAACAGTGTTCCTTTCATCGTGTTTTAACAGTACAGCAAAATGGTACTTACAGAGTGACTCAAACATGATTTAGACCTTGTTTATGAAAAACTGTTTATTTCTGTATTTCATGATTGCAACTTGCTGAAAAGTGTCAACAGTGTTCCTTTCATCAAGTTTAAACTGTACAGCAATATGGTACTTACAGAGTGCATGAAACATGATTTAGACCTTGTTTAAGAAAAACTGTTTATTTCTGTATTTCATGATTGCAACTTTCTGAAAATTGTCAACAGTGTTCCTTTCATCGAGTTTAAACAGTACAGCAAAATGGTACTTACAGAGTGACTCAAACATGATTTAGACCTTGTATATGAAAAACTGTTTATTTCTGTATTTCATGATTGCAACTTGCTGAAAAGTGTCAACAGTGTTCCTATCATCGAGTTTAAACAGTACAGCAAAATGGTACTTACAGAGTGACTCAAACATGATTTAGATCTTGTTTATGAAAATCTGTTTATTTCTGTATTTCATGATTGCAAGTTGCTGAAAAGTGTCAACAGTGTTCCTTTCATCAAGTTTAAACAGTACAGCAATATGGTACTTACAGAGTGACTCAAACATGATTTAGACCTTGTATATGAAAAACTGTTTATTTCTGTATTTCATGATTGCAACTTGCTGAAAAGTGTCAACAGTGTTCCTTTCATCGAGTTTAAACAGTACAGCAAAATGGTACTTACAGAGTGACTCAAACATGATTTAGATCTTGTTTATGAAAAACTGTTTATTTCTGTATTTCATGATTGCAACTTGCTGAAAAGTGTCAACAGTGTTCCTTTCATCGAGTTTAAACAGTACAGCAAAATGGTACTTACAGAGTGACTCAAACATGATTTAGATCTTGTTTATGAAAATCTGTTTATTTCTGTATTTCATGATTGCAAGTTGCTGAAAAGTGTCAACAGTGTTCCTTTCATCAAGTTTAAACAGTACAGCAATATGGTACTTACAGAGTGACTCAAACATGATTTAGACCTTGTATATGAAAAACTGTTTATTTCTGTATTTCATGATTGCAAGTTGCTGAAAAGTGTCAACAGTGTTCCTTTCATCGCGTTTTAACAGTACAGCAAAATGGTACTTACAGAGTGACTCAAACATGATTTAGATCTTGTTTATGAAAATCTGTTTATTTCTGTATTTCATTATTGCAACTTGCTGAAAAGTGTCAACAGTGTTGCTTTCATCAAGTTTAAACAGTACAGCAATATGGTACATACAGAGTGACTCAAACATGATTTAGACCTTGTTTATGAAAAACTGTTTATTTCTGTATTTCATGATTGCAACTTGCTGAAAAGTGTCAACAGTGTTCCTTTCATCAAGTTTAAACAGTACAGCAATATGGTACTTACAGAGTGACTCAAACATGATTTAGACCTTGTTTATGAAAATCTGTTTATTTCTGTATTTCATGATTGCAACTTGCTGAAAAGTGTCAACAGTGTTCCTTTCATCGTGTTTTAACAGTTCAGCAAAATGGTACTTACAGAGTGACTCAAACATGATTTAGACCTTGTTTATGAAAAACTGTTTATTTCTTTATTTCATGATTGCAAGTTGCTGAAAAGTGTCAACAGTGTTCCTTTCATAAAGTTTAAACAGTACAGCAATATGGTACTTACAGAGTGACTCAAACATGATTTAGACCTTGTATATGAAAAACTGTTTATTTCTGTATTTCATGATTGCAACTTGCTGAAAAGTGTCAACAGTGTTCCTTTCATCGTGTTTTAACAGTACAGCAAAATGGTACTTACAGAGTGACTCAAACATGATTTAGACCTAGTTTATGAAAAACTGTTTATTTCTGTATTTCATGATTGCAACTTGCTGAAAAGTGTCAACAGTGTTCCTTCCATCAAGTTTAAACTGTACAGCAATATGGTACTTACAGAGTGACTCAAACATGATTTAGACCTTGTTTATGAAAAACTGTTTATTTCTGTATTTCATGATTGCAACTTGCTGAAAAGTGTCAACAGGGTTCCTTTCATCGCGTTTAAACAGTACAGCAAAATGGTACTTACAGAGTGACTCAAACATGATTTAGATCTTGTTTATGAAAATCTGTTTATTTCTGTATTTCATGATTGCAACTTGCTGAAAAGTGTCAACAGTGTTCCTTTCATCAAGTTTAAACAGTACAGCAATATGGTACTTACAGAGTGACTCAAACATGATTTAGACCTTGTTTATGAAAAACTGTTTATTTCTGTATTTCAGGATTGCAAGTTGCTGAAAAGTGTCAACAGTGTTCCTTTCATCGCGTTTTAACAGTACAGCAAAATGGTACTTACAGAGTGACTCAAACATGATTTAGACCTTGTTTACCAAAAACTGTTTATTTCTGTATTTCATGATTGCAACTTGCTGAAAAGTGTCAACAGTGTTCCTTTCTTCGCGTTTAAACAGTACAGCAAAATGGTACTTACAGAGTGACTCAAACATGATTTAGATCTTGTTTATGAAAATCTGTTTATTTCTGTATTTCATGATTGTAAGTTGCTGAAAAGTGTCAACAGTGTTCCTTTCATCAAGTTTAAACAGTACAGCAATATGGTACTTACAGAGTGACTCAAACATGATTTAGACCTTGTATATGAAAAACTGTTTATTTCTGTATTTCATGATTGCAACTTGCTGAAAAGTGTCAACAGTGTTCCTTTCATCGAGTTTAAACAGTACAGCAAAATGGTACTTACAGAGTGACTCAAACATGATTTAGATCTTGTTTATGAAAATCTGTTTATTTCTGTATTTCATGATTGCAACTTGCTGAAAAGTGTCAACAGTGTTCCTTTCATCAAGTTTAAACAGTACAGCAATATGGTACTTACAGAGTGCATGAAACATGATTTAGACCTTGTTTAAGAAAAACTGTTTATTTCTGTATTTCATGATTGCAACTTGCTGAAAAGTGTCAACAGTGTTCCTTTCATCGAGTTTAAACAGTACAGCAAAATGGTACTTACAGAGTGACTCAAACATGATTTAGATCTTGTTTATGAAAATCTGTTTATTTCTGTATTTCATGATTGCAACTTGCTGAAAAGTGTCAACAGTGTTCCTTTCATCAAGTTTAAACAGTACAGCAATATGGTACTTACAGAGTGCATGAAACATGATTTAGACCTTGTTTAAGAAAAACTGTTTATTTCTGTATTTCATGATTGCAACTTTCTGAAAATTGTCAACAGTGTTCCTTTCATCGAGTTTAAACAGTACAGCAATATGGTACTTACAGAGTGCATCAAACATGATTTAGACCTTGTTTATGAAAAACTGTTTATTTCTGTATTTCATGATTGCAACTTGCTGAAAAGTGTCAACAGTGTTCCTTTCATCAAGTTTAAACTGTACAGCAATATGGTACTTACAGAGTGACTCAAACATGATTTAGACCTTGTTTATGAAAAACTGTTTATTTCTGTATTTCATGATTGCAACTTGCTGAAAAGTGTCAACAGGGTTCCTTTCATCACGTTTAAACAGTACAGCAAAATGGTACTTACAGAGTGACTCAAACATGATTTAGACCTTGTTTATGAAAAACTGTTTATTTCTTTATTTCATGATTGCAAGTTGCTGAAAAGTGTCAACAGTGTTCCTTTCATCGCGTTTTAACAGTACAGCAAAATGGTACTTACAGAGTGACTCAAACATGATTTAGACCTTGTTTACCAAAAACTGTTTATTTCTGTATTTCATGATTGCAACTTGCTGAAAAGTGTCAACAGTGTTCCTTTCTTCGCGTTTAAACAGTACAGCAAAATGGTACTTACAGAGTGACTCAAACATGATTTAGATCTTGTTTATGAAAATCTGTTTATTTCTGTATTTCATGATTGCAAGTTGCTGAAAAGTGTCAACAGTGTTCCTTTCATCAAGTTTAAACAGTACAGCAATATGGTACTTACAGAGTGACTCAAACATGATTTAGACCTTGTATATGAAAAACTGTTTATTTCTGTATTTCATGATTGCAACTTGCTGAAAAGTGTCAACAGTGTTCCTTTCATCAAGTTTAAACAGTACAGCAATATGGTACATACAGAGTGACTCAAACATGATTTAGACCTTGTTTATGAAAAACTGTTTATTTCTGTATTTCATGATTGCAACTTGCTGAAAAGTGTCAACAGTGTTCCTTTCATCGTGTTTTAACAGTACAGCAAAATGGTACTTACAGAGTGACTCAAACATGATTTAGACCTTGTTTATGAAAAACTGTTTATTTCTGTATTTCATGATTGCAACTTGCTGAAAAGTGTCAACAGTGTTCCTTTCATCAAGTTTAAACTGTACAGCAATATGGTACTTACAGAGTGCATGAAACATGATTTAGACCTTGTTTAAGAAAAACTGTTTATTTCTGTATTTCATGATTGCAACTTTCTGAAAATTGTCAACAGTGTTCCTTTCATCGAGTTTAAACAGTACAGCAAAATGGTACTTACAGAGTGACTCAAACATGATTTAGACCTTGTATATGAAAAACTGTTTATTTCTGTATTTCATGATTGCAACTTGCTGAAAAGTGTCAACAGTGTTCCTATCATCGAGTTTAAACAGTACAGCAAAATGGTACTTACAGAGTGACTCAAACATGATTTAGATCTTGTTTATGAAAATCTGTTTATTTCTGTATTTCATGATTGCAAGTTGCTGAAAAGTGTCAACAGTGTTCCTTTCATCAAGTTTAAACAGTACAGCAATATGGTACTTACAGAGTGACTCAAACATGATTTAGACCTTGTATATGAAAAACTGTTTATTTCTGTATTTCATGATTGCAACTTGCTGAAAAGTGTCAACAGTGTTCCTTTCATCGAGTTTAAACAGTACAGCAAAATGGTACTTACAGAGTGACTCAAACATGATTTAGATCTTGTTTATGAAAAACTGTTTATTTCTGTATTTCATGATTGCAACTTGCTGAAAAGTGTCAACAGTGTTCCTTTCATCGAGTTTAAACAGTACAGCAAAATGGTACTTACAGAGTGACTCAAACATGATTTAGATCTTGTTTATGAAAATCTGTTTATTTCTGTATTTCATGATTGCAAGTTGCTGAAAAGTGTCAACAGTGTTCCTTTCATCAAGTTTAAACAGTACAGCAATATGGTACTTACAGAGTGACTCAAACATGATTTAGACCTTGTATATGAAAAACTGTTTATTTCTGTATTTCATGATTGCAAGTTGCTGAAAAGTGTCAACAGTGTTCCTTTCATCGCGTTTTAACAGTACAGCAAAATGGTACTTACAGAGTGACTCAAACATGATTTAGATCTTGTTTATGAAAATCTGTTTATTTCTGTATTTCATTATTGCAACTTGCTGAAAAGTGTCAACAGTGTTGCTTTCATCAAGTTTAAACAGTACAGCAATATGGTACATACAGAGTGACTCAAACATGATTTAGACCTTGTTTATGAAAAACTGTTTATTTCTGTATTTCATGATTGCAACTTGCTGAAAAGTGTCAACAGTGTTCCTTTCATCAAGTTTAAACAGTACAGCAATATGGTACTTACAGAGTGACTCAAACATGATTTAGACCTTGTTTATGAAAATCTGTTTATTTCTGTATTTCATGATTGCAACTTGCTGAAAAGTGTCAACAGTGTTCCTTTCATCGTGTTTTAACAGTTCAGCAAAATGGTACTTACAGAGTGACTCAAACATGATTTAGACCTTGTTTATGAAAAACTGTT
Organism: Salmo salar; assembly: GCF_965601325.2. NCBI lineage: Eukaryota > Metazoa > Chordata > Actinopteri > Salmoniformes > Salmonidae > Salmo > Salmo salar. The sequence goes on from NC_138318.1 coordinate 2,195,323, forward strand.
TATTTCTTTATTTCATGATTGCAAGTTGCTGAAAAGTGTCAACAGTGTTCCTTTCATAAAGTTTAAACAGTACAGCAATATGGTACTTACAGAGTGACTCAAACATGATTTAGACCTTGTATATGAAAAACTGTTTATTTCTGTATTTCATGATTGCAACTTGCTGAAAAGTGTCAACAGTGTTCCTTTCATCAAGTTTAAACAGTACAGCAATATGGTACATACAGAGTGACTCAAACATGATTTAGACCTTGTTTATGAAAAACTGTTTATTTCTGTATTTCATGATTGCAACTTGCTGAAAAGTGTCAACAGTGTTCCTTTCATCGTGTTTTAACAGTACAGCAAAATGGTACTTACAGAGTGACTCAAACATGATTTAGACCTAGTTTATGAAAAACTGTTTATTTCTGTATTTCATGATTGCAACTTGCTGAAAAGTGTCAACAGTGTTCCTTTCATCAAGTTTAAACTGTACAGCAATATGGTACTTACAGAGTGACTCAAACATGATTTAGACCTTGTTTATGAAAAACTGTTTATTTCTGTATTTCAGGATTGCAAGTTGCTGAAAAGTGTCAACAGTGTTCCTTTCATCGCGTTTTAACAGTACAGCAAAATGGTACTTACAGAGTGACTCAAACATGATTTAGACCTTGTTTACCAAAAACTGTTTATTTCTGTATTTCATGATTGCAACTTGCTGAAAAGTGTCAACAGTGTTCCTTTCTTCGCGTTTAAACAGTACAGCAAAATGGTACTTACAGAGTGACTCAAACATGATTTAGATCTTGTTTATGAAAATCTGTTTATTTCTGTATTTCATGATTGCAAGTTGCTGAAAAGTGTCAACAGTGTTCCTTTCATCAAGTTTAAACAGTACAGCAATATGGTACTTACAGAGTGACTCAAACATGATTTAGACCTTGTATATGAAAAACTGTTTATTTCTGTATTTCATGATTGCAACTTGCTGAAAAGTGTCAACAGTGTTCCTTTCATCAAGTTTAAACAGTACAGCAATATGGTACATACAGAGTGACTCAAACATGATTTAGACCTTGTTTATGAAAAACTGTTTATTTCTGTATTTCATGATTGCAACTTGCTGAAAAGTGTCAACAGTGTTCCTTTCATCGTGTTTTAACAGTACAGCAAAATGGTACTTACAGAGTGACTCAAACATGATTTAGACCTTGTTTATGAAAAACTGTTTATTTCTGTATTTCATGATTGCAACTTGCTGAAAAGTGTCAACAGTGTTCCTTTCATCAAGTTTAAACTGTACAGCAATATGGTACTTACAGAGTGCATGAAACATGATTTAGACCTTGTTTAAGAAAAACTGTTTATTTCTGTATTTCATGATTGCAACTTTCTGAAAATTGTCAACAGTGTTCCTTTCATCGAGTTTAAACAGTACAGCAAAATGGTACTTACAGAGTGACTCAAACATGATTTAGACCTTGTATATGAAAAACTGTTTATTTCTGTATTTCATGATTGCAACTTGCTGAAAAGTGTCAACAGTGTTCCTATCATCGAGTTTAAACAGTACAGCAAAATGGTACTTACAGAGTGACTCAAACATGATTTAGATCTTGTTTATGAAAATCTGTTTATTTCTGTATTTCATGATTGCAAGTTGCTGAAAAGTGTCAACAGTGTTCCTTTCATCAAGTTTAAACAGTACAGCAATATGGTACTTACAGAGTGACTCAAACATGATTTAGACCTTGTATATGAAAAACTGTTTATTTCTGTATTTCATGATTGCAACTTGCTGAAAAGTGTCAACAGTGTTCCTTTCATCGAGTTTAAACAGTACAGCAAAATGGTACTTACAGAGTGACTCAAACATGATTTAGATCTTGTTTATGAAAAACTGTTTATTTCTGTATTTCATGATTGCAACTTGCTGAAAAGTGTCAACAGTGTTCCTTTCATCGAGTTTAAACAGTACAGCAAAATGGTACTTACAGAGTGACTCAAACATGATTTAGATCTTGTTTATGAAAATCTGTTTATTTCTGTATTTCATGATTGCAAGTTGCTGAAAAGTGTCAACAGTGTTCCTTTCATCAAGTTTAAACAGTACAGCAATATGGTACTTACAGAGTGACTCAAACATGATTTAGACCTTGTATATGAAAAACTGTTTATTTCTGTATTTCATGATTGCAAGTTGCTGAAAAGTGTCAACAGTGTTCCTTTCATCGCGTTTTAACAGTACAGCAAAATGGTACTTACAGAGTGACTCAAACATGATTTAGATCTTGTTTATGAAAATCTGTTTATTTCTGTATTTCATTATTGCAACTTGCTGAAAAGTGTCAACAGTGTTGCTTTCATCAAGTTTAAACAGTACAGCAATATGGTACATACAGAGTGACTCAAACATGATTTAGACCTTGTTTATGAAAAACTGTTTATTTCTGTATTTCATGATTGCAACTTGCTGAAAAGTGTCAACAGTGTTCCTTTCATCAAGTTTAAACAGTACAGCAATATGGTACTTACAGAGTGACTCAAACATGATTTAGACCTTGTTTATGAAAATCTGTTTATTTCTGTATTTCATGATTGCAACTTGCTGAAAAGTGTCAACAGTGTTCCTTTCATCGTGTTTTAACAGTTCAGCAAAATGGTACTTACAGAGTGACTCAAACATGATTTAGACCTTGTTTATGAAAAACTGTTTATTTCTTTATTTCATGATTGCAAGTTGCTGAAAAGTGTCAACAGTGTTCCTTTCATAAAGTTTAAACAGTACAGCAATATGGTACTTACAGAGTGACTCAAACATGATTTAGACCTTGTATATGAAAAACTGTTTATTTCTGTATTTCATGATTGCAACTTGCTGAAAAGTGTCAACAGTGTTCCTTTCATCGTGTTTTAACAGTACAGCAAAATGGTACTTACAGAGTGACTCAAACATGATTTAGACCTAGTTTATGAAAAACTGTTTATTTCTGTATTTCATGATTGCAACTTGCTGAAAAGTGTCAACAGTGTTCCTTCCATCAAGTTTAAACTGTACAGCAATATGGTACTTACAGAGTGACTCAAACATGATTTAGACCTTGTTTATGAAAAACTGTTTATTTCTGTATTTCATGATTGCAACTTGCTGAAAAGTGTCAACAGGGTTCCTTTCATCGCGTTTAAACAGTACAGCAAAATGGTACTTACAGAGTGACTCAAACATGATTTAGATCTTGTTTATGAAAATCTGTTTATTTCTGTATTTCATGATTGCAACTTGCTGAAAAGTGTCAACAGTGTTCCTTTCATCAAGTTTAAACAGTACAGCAATATGGTACTTACAGAGTGACTCAAACATGATTTAGACCTTGTTTATGAAAAACTGTTTATTTCTGTATTTCAGGATTGCAAGTTGCTGAAAAGTGTCAACAGTGTTCCTTTCATCGCGTTTTAACAGTACAGCAAAATGGTACTTACAGAGTGACTCAAACATGATTTAGACCTTGTTTACCAAAAACTGTTTATTTCTGTATTTCATGATTGCAACTTGCTGAAAAGTGTCAACAGTGTTCCTTTCTTCGCGTTTAAACAGTACAGCAAAATGGTACTTACAGAGTGACTCAAACATGATTTAGATCTTGTTTATGAAAATCTGTTTATTTCTGTATTTCATGATTGTAAGTTGCTGAAAAGTGTCAACAGTGTTCCTTTCATCAAGTTTAAACAGTACAGCAATATGGTACTTACAGAGTGACTCAAACATGATTTAGACCTTGTATATGAAAAACTGTTTATTTCTGTATTTCATGATTGCAACTTGCTGAAAAGTGTCAACAGTGTTCCTTTCATCGAGTTTAAACAGTACAGCAAAATGGTACTTACAGAGTGACTCAAACATGATTTAGATCTTGTTTATGAAAATCTGTTTATTTCTGTATTTCATGATTGCAACTTGCTGAAAAGTGTCAACAGTGTTCCTTTCATCAAGTTTAAACAGTACAGCAATATGGTACTTACAGAGTGCATGAAACATGATTTAGACCTTGTTTAAGAAAAACTGTTTATTTCTGTATTTCATGATTGCAACTTGCTGAAAAGTGTCAACAGTGTTCCTTTCATCGAGTTTAAACAGTACAGCAAAATGGTACTTACAGAGTGACTCAAACATGATTTAGATCTTGTTTATGAAAATCTGTTTATTTCTGTATTTCATGATTGCAACTTGCTGAAAAGTGTCAACAGTGTTCCTTTCATCAAGTTTAAACAGTACAGCAATATGGTACTTACAGAGTGCATGAAACATGATTTAGACCTTGTTTAAGAAAAACTGTTTATTTCTGTATTTCATGATTGCAACTTTCTGAAAATTGTCAACAGTGTTCCTTTCATCGAGTTTAAACAGTACAGCAATATGGTACTTACAGAGTGCATCAAACATGATTTAGACCTTGTTTATGAAAAACTGTTTATTTCTGTATTTCATGATTGCAACTTGCTGAAAAGTGTCAACAGTGTTCCTTTCATCAAGTTTAAACTGTACAGCAATATGGTACTTACAGAGTGACTCAAACATGATTTAGACCTTGTTTATGAAAAACTGTTTATTTCTGTATTTCATGATTGCAACTTGCTGAAAAGTGTCAACAGGGTTCCTTTCATCACGTTTAAACAGTACAGCAAAATGGTACTTACAGAGTGACTCAAACATGATTTAGATCTTGTTTATGAAAATCTGTTTATTTCTGTATTTCATGATTGCAACTTGCTGAAAAGTGTCAACAGTGTTCCTTTCATCAAGTTTAAACAGTACAGCAATATGGTACTTACAGAGTGCATGAAACATGATTTAGACCTTGTTTAAGAAAAACTGTTTATTTCTGTATTTCATGATTGCAACTTTCTGAAAATTGTCAACAGTGTTCCTTTCATCGAGTTTAAACAGTACAGCAATATGGTACTTACAGAGTGCATCAAACATGATTTAGACCTTGTTTATGAAAAACTGTTTATTTCTGTATTTCATGATTGCAACTTTCTGAAAATTGTCAACAGTGTTCCTTTCATCGAGTTTAAACAGTACAGCAAAATGGTACTTACTGAGTGACTCAAACATGATTTAGACCTTGTATATGAAAAACTGTTTATTTATGTATTTCATGATTGCAACTTGCTGAAAAGTGTCAACAGTGTTCCTTTCATCGCGTTTAAACAGTACAGCAAAATGTTACTTACAGAGTGACTCAAACATGATTTAGATCTTGTTTATGAAAATCTGTTTATTTCTGTATTTCATGATTGCAACTTGCTGAAAAGTGTCAACAGTGTTCCTTTCATCAAGTTTAAACAGTACAGCAATATGGTACTTACAGAGTGCATGAAACATGATTTAGACCTTGTTTATGAAAAACTGTTTATTTCTGTATTTCATGATTGCAACTTTCTGAAAATTGTCAACATTGTTCCTTTCATCGAGTTTAAACAGTACAGCAATATGGTACTTACAGAGTGCATCAAACATGATTTAGACCTTGTTTATGAAAAACTGTTTATTTCTGTATTTCATGATTGCAACTTTCTGAAAATTGTCAACAGTGTTCCTTTCATCGAGTTTAAACAGTACAGCAAAATGCTACTTACTGAGTGACTCAAACATGATTTAGACCTTGTATATGAAAAACTGTTTATTTCTGTATTTCATGATTTTAACTTGCTGAAAAGTGTCAACAGTGTTCCTTTCATCGCGTTTTAACAGTACAGCAAAATGGTACTTACAGAGTGACTCAAACATGATTTAGATCTTGTTTATGAAAAACTGTTTATTTCTGTATTTCATGATTGCAACTTGCTGAAAAGTGTCAACAGTGTTCCTTTCATCGCGTTTAAACAGTATAGCAAAATGGTACTTACTGGGTGACTCAAACATGATTAAGATCTTGTTTATGAAAATCTGTTTATTTCTGTATTTCATGATTGCAACTTGCTGAAAAGTGTCAACAGTGTTCCTTTCATCAAGTTTAAACAGTACAGCAATATGGTACATACAGAGTTACTCAAACATGATTTAGACCTTGTTTATGAAAAACTGTTTATTTCTGTATTTCATGATTGCAACTTGCTGAAAAGTGTCAACAGTGTTCCTTTCATCAAGTTTAAACAGTACAGCAATATGGTACTTACAGAGTGACTCAAACATGATTTAGACCTTGTTTATGAAAAACTGTTTATTTCTGTATTTCATGATTTTAAGTTGCTGAAAAGTGTCAACAGTGTTCCTTTCATCGCGTTTTAACAGTACAGCAAAATGGTACTTACAGAGTGACTCAAACATGATTTAGACCTTGTTTACCAAAAACGGTTTATTTCTGTATTTCATGATTGCAACTTGCTGAAAAGTGTCAACAGTGTTCCTTTCTTCGCGTTTAAACAGTACAGCAAAATGGTACTTACAGAGTGACTCAAACATGATTTAGATCTTGTTTATGAAAATCTGTTTATTTCTGTATTTCATGATTGCAAGTTGCTGAAAAGTGTCAACAGTGTTCCTTTCATCAAGTTTAAACAGTACAGCAATATGGTACTTACAGAGTGACTCAAACATGATTTAGACCTTGTATATGAAAAACTGTTTATTTCTGTATTTCATGATTGCAACTTGCTGAAAAGTGTCAACAGTGTTCCTTTCATCGAGTTTAAACAGTACAGCAAAATGGTACTTACAGAGTGACTCAAACATGATTTAGATCTTGTTTATGAAAATCTGTTTATTTCTGTATTTCATGATTGCAACTTGCTGAAAAGTGTCAACAGTGTTCCTTTCATCAAGTTTAAACAGTACAGCAATATGGTACATACAGAGTGACTCAAACATGATTTAGACCTTGTTTATGAAAAACTGTTTATTTCTGTATTTCATGATTGCAACTTGCTGAAAAGTGTCAACAGTGTTCCTTTCATCAAGTTTAAACAGTACAGCAATATGGTACTTACAGAGTGACTCAAACATGATTTAGACCTTGTTTATGAAAAACTGTTTATTTCTGTATTTCATGATTGCAAGTTGCTGAAAAGTGTCAACAGTGTTCCTTTCATCGCATTTTAACAGTACAGCAAAATGGTACTTACAGAGTGACTCAAACATGATTTAGACCTTGTTTACCAAAAACTGTTTATTTCTGTATTTCATGATTGCAACTTGCTGAAAAGTGTCAACAGTGTTCCTTTCTTCGCGTTTAAACAGTACAGCAAAATGGTACTTACAGAGTGACTCAAACATGATTTAGATCTTGTTTATGAAAATCTGTTTATTTCTGTATTTCATGATTGCAAGTTGCTGAAAAGTGTCAACAGTGTTCCTTTCATCAAGTTTAAACAGTACAGCAATATGGTACTTACAGAGTGACTCAAACATGATTTAGACCTTGTATATGAAAAACTGTTTATTTCTGTATTTCATGATTGCAACTTGCTGAAAAGTGTCAACAGTGTTCCTTTCATCGAGTTTAAACAGTACAGCAAAATGGTACTTACAGAGTGACTCAAACATGATTTAGATCTTGTTTATGAAAATCTGTTTATTTCTGTATTTCATGATTGCAACTTGCTGAAAAGTGTCAACAGTGTTCCTTTCATCAAGTTTAAACAGTACAGCAATATGGTACATACAGAGTGACTCAAACATGATTTAGACCTTGTTTATGAAAAACTGTTTATTTCTGTATTTCATGATTGCAACTTGCTGAAAAGTGTCAACAGTGTTCCTTTCATCGTGTTTTAACAGTACAGCAAAATGGTACTTACAGAGTGACTCAAACATGATTTAGACCTTGTTTATGAAAAACTGTTTATTTCTGTATTTCATGATTGCAACTTGCTGAAAAGTGTCAACAGGGTTCCTTTCATCGCGTTTAAACAGTACAGCAAAATGGTACTTACAGAGTGACTCAAACATGATTTAGATCTTGTTTATGAAAATCTGTTTATTTCTGTATTTCATGATTGCAACTTGCTGAAAAGTGTCAACAGTGTTCCTTTCATCAAGTTTAAACAGTACAGCAATATGGTACTTACAGAGTGCATGAAACATGATTTAGACCTTGTTTAAGAAAAACTGTTTATTTCTGTATTTCATGATTGCAACATTCTGAAAATTGTCAACAGTGTTCCTTTCATCGAGTTTAAACAGTACAGCAATATGGTACTTACAGAGTGCATCAAACATGATTTAGACCTTGTTTATGAAAAACTGTTTATTTCTGTATTTCATGATTGCAACTTGCTGAAAAGTGTCAACAGTGTTCCTTTCATCAAGTTTAAACAGTACAGCAATATGGTACTTACAGAGTGACTCAAACATGATTTAGACCTTGTTTATGAAAATCTGTTTATTTCTGTATTTCATGATTGCAACTTGCTGAAAAGTGTCAACAGTGTTCCTTTCATCGTGTTTTAACAGTTCAGCAAAATGGTACTTACAGAGTGACTCAAACATGATTTAGACCTTGTTTATGAAAAACTGTTTATTTCTTTATTTCATGATTGCAAGTTGCTGAAAAGTGTCAACAGTGTTCCTTTCATAAAGTTTAAACAGTACAGCAATATGGTACTTACAGAGTGACTCAAACATGATTTAGACCTTGTATATGAAAAACTGTTTATTTCTGTATTTCATGATTGCAACTTGCTGAAAAGTGTCAACAGTGTTCCTTTCATCAAGTTTAAACAGTACAGCAATATGGTACATACAGAGTGACTCAAACATGATTTAGACCTTGTTTATGAAAAACTGTTTATTTCTGTATTTCATGATTGCAACTTGCTGAAAAGTGTCAACAGTGTTCCTTTCATCGTGTTTTAACAGTACAGCAAAATGGTACTTACAGAGTGACTCAAACATGATTTAGACCTAGTTTATGAAAAACTGTTTATTTCTGTATTTCATGATTGCAACTTGCTGAAAAGTGTCAACAGTGTTCCTTTCATCAAGTTTAAACTGTACAGCAATATGGTACTTACAGAGTGACTCAAACATGATTTAGACCTTGTTTATGAAAAACTGTTTATTTCTGTATTTCATGATTGCAACTTGCTGAAAAGTGTCAACAGGGTTCCTTTCATCGCGTTTAAACAGTACAGCAAAATGGTACTTACAGAGTGACTCAAACATGATTTAGATCTTGTTTATGAAAATCTGTTTATTTCTGTATTTCATGATTGCAACTTGCTGAAAAGTGTCAACAGTGTTCCTTTCATCAAGTTTAAACAGTACAGCAATATGGTACTTACAGAGTGACTCAAACATGATTTAGACCTTGTTTATGAAAAACTGTTTATTTCTGTATTTCAGGATTGCAAGTTGCTGAAAAGTGTCAACAGTGTTCCTTTCATCGCGTTTTAACAGTACAGCAAAATGGTACTTACAGAGTGACTCAAACATGATTTAGACCTTGTTTACCAAAAACTGTTTATTTCTGTATTTCATGATTGCAACTTGCTGAAAAGTGTCAACAGTGTTCCTTTCTTCGCGTTTAAACAGTACAGCAAAATGGTACTTACAGAGTGACTCAAACATGATTTAGATCTTGTTTATGAAAATCTGTTTATTTCTGTATTTCATGATTGTAAGTTGCTGAAAAGTGTCAACAGTGTTCCTTTCATCAAGTTTAAACAGTACAGCAATATGGTACTTACAGAGTGACTCAAACATGATTTAGACCTTGTATATGAAAAACTGTTTATTTCTGTATTTCATGATTGCAACTTGCTGAAAAGTGTCAACAGTGTTCCTTTCATCGAGTTTAAACAGTACAGCAAAATGGTACTTACAGAGTGACTCAAACATGATTTAGATCTTGTTTATGAAAATCTGTTTATTTCTGTATTTCATGATTGCAACTTGCTGAAAAGTGTCAACAGTGTTCCTTTCATCAAGTTTAAACAGTACAGCAATATGGTACTTACAGAGTGCATGAAACATGATTTAGACCTTGTTTAAGAAAAACTGTTTATTTCTGTATTTCATGATTGCAACTTTCTGAAAATTGTCAACAGTGTTCCTTTCATCGAGTTTAAACAGTACAGCAATATGGTACTTACAGAGTGCATCAAACATGATTTAGACCTTGTTTATGAAAAACTGTTTATTTCTGTATTTCATGATTGCAACTTGCTGAAAAGTGTCAACAGTGTTCCTTTCATCAAGTTTAAACTGTACAGCAATATGGTACTTACAGAGTGACTCAAACATGATTTAGACCTTGTTTATGAAAAACTGTTTATTTCTGTATTTCATGATTGCAACTTGCTGAAAAGTGTCAACAGGGTTCCTTTCATCACGTTTAAACAGTACAGCAAAATGGTACTTACAGAGTGACTCAAACATGATTTAGATCTTGTTTATGAAAATCTGTTTATTTCTGTATTTCATGATTGCAACTTGCTGAAAAGTGTCAACAGTGTTCCTTTCATCAAGTTTAAACAGTACAGCAATATGGTACTTACAGAGTGCATGAAACATGATTTAGACCTTGTTTAAGAAAAACTGTTTATTTCTGTATTTCATGATTGCAACTTTCTGAAAATTGTCAACAGTGTTCCTTTCATCGAGTTTAAACAGTACAGCAATATGGTACTTACAGAGTGCATCAAACATGATTTAGACCTTGTTTATGAAAAACTGTTTATTTCTGTATTTCATGATTGCAACTTTCTGAAAATTGTCAACAGTGTTCCTTTCATCGAGTTTAAACAGTACAGCAAAATGGTACTTACTGAGTGACTCAAACATGATTTAGACCTTGTATATGAAAAACTGTTTATTTATGTATTTCATGATTGCAACTTGCTGAAAAGTGTCAACAGTGTTCCTTTCATCGCGTTTAAACAGTACAGCAAAATGTTACTTACAGAGTGACTCAAACATGATTTAGATCTTGTTTATGAAAATCTGTTTATTTCTGTATTTCATGATTGCAACTTGCTGAAAAGTGTCAACAGTGTTCCTTTCATCAAGTTTAAACAGTACAGCAATATGGTACTTACAGAGTGCATGAAACATGATTTAGACCTTGTTTATGAAAAACTGTTTATTTCTGTATTTCATGATTGCAACTTTCTGAAAATTGTCAACATTGTTCCTTTCATCGAGTTTAAACAGTACAGCAATATGGTACTTACAGAGTGCATCAAACATGATTTAGACCTTGTTTATGAAAAACTGTTTATTTCTGTATTTCATGATTGCAACTTTCTGAAAATTGTCAACAGTGTTCCTTTCATCGAGTTTAAACAGTACAGCAAAATGCTACTTACTGAGTGACTCAAACATGATTTAGACCTTGTATATGAAAAACTGTTTATTTCTGTATTTCATGATTTTAACTTGCTGAAAAGTGTCAACAGTGTTCCTTTCATCGCGTTTTAACAGTACAGCAAAATGGTACTTACAGAGTGACTCAAACATGATTTAGATCTTGTTTATGAAAAACTGTTTATTTCTGTATTTCATGATTGCAACTTGCTGAAAAGTGTCAACAGTGTTCCTTTCATCGCGTTTAAACAGTATAGCAAAATGGTACTTACTGGGTGACTCAAACATGATTAAGATCTTGTTTATGAAAATCTGTTTATTTCTGTATTTCATGATTGCAACTTGCTGAAAAGTGTCAACAGTGTTCCTTTCATCAAGTTTAAACAGTACAGCAATATGGTACATACAGAGTTACTCAAACATGATTTAGACCTTGTTTATGAAAAACTGTTTATTTCTGTATTTCATGATTGCAACTTGCTGAAAAGTGTCAACAGTGTTCCTTTCATCAAGTTTAAACAGTACAGCAATATGGTACTTACAGAGTGACTCAAACATGATTTAGACCTTGTTTATGAAAAACTGTTTATTTCTGTATTTCATGATTTTAAGTTGCTGAAAAGTGTCAACAGTGTTCCTTTCATCGCGTTTTAACAGTACAGCAAAATGGTACTTACAGAGTGACTCAAACATGATTTAGACCTTGTTTACCAAAAACTGTTTATTTCTGTATTTCATGATTGCAACTTGCTGAAAAGTGTCAACAGTGTTCCTTTCTTCGCGTTTAAACAGTACAGCAAAATGGTACTTACAGAGTGACTCAAACATGATTTAGATCTTGTTTATGAAAATCTGTTTATTTCTGTATTTCATGATTGCAAGTTGCTGAAAAGTGTCAACAGTGTTCCTTTCATCAAGTTTAAACAGTACAGCAATATGGTACTTACAGAGTGACTCAAACATGATTTAGACCTTGTATATGAAAAACTGTTTATTTCTGTATTTCATGATTGCAACTTGCTGAAAAGTGTCAACAGTGTTCCTTTCATCGAGTTTAAACAGTACAGCAAAATGGTACTTACAGAGTGACTCAAACATGATTTAGATCTTGTTTATGAAAATCTGTTTATTTCTGTATTTCATGATTGCAACTTGCTGAAAAGTGTCAACAGTGTTCCTTTCATCAAGTTTAAACAGTACAGCAATATGGTACATACAGAGTGACTCAAACATGATTTAGACCTTGTTTATGAAAAACTGTTTATTTCTGTATTTCATGATTGCAACTTGCTGAAAAGTGTCAACAGTGTTCCTTTCATCGTGTTTTAACAGTACAGCAAAATGGTACTTACAGAGTGACTCAAACATGATTTAGACCTTGTTTATGAAAAACTGTTTATTTCTGTATTTCATGATTGCAACTTGCTGAAAAGTGTCAACAGGGTTCCTTTCATCGCGTTTAAACAGTACAGCAAAATGGTACTTACAGAGTGACTCAAACATGATTTAGATCTTGTTTATGAAAATCTGTTTATTTCTGTATTTCATGATTGCAACTTGCTGAAAAGTGTCAACAGTGTTCCTTTCATCAAGTTTAAACAGTACAGCAATATGGTACTTACAGAGTGCATGAAACATGATTTAGACCTTGTTTAAGAAAAACTGTTTATTTCTGTATTTCATGATTGCAACATTCTGAAAATTGTCAACAGTGTTCCTTTCATCGAGTTTAAACAGTACAGCAATATGGTACTTACAGAGTGCATCAAACATGATTTAGACCTTGTTTATGAAAAACTGTTTATTTCTGTATTTCATGATTGCAACTTGCTGAAAAGTGTCAACAGTGTTCCTTTCATCAAGTTTAAACAGTACAGCAATATGGTACTTACAGAGTGCATAAAACATGATATAGACCTTGTTTATGAAAATCTGTTTATTTCTGTATTTCATGATTGCAACTTGCTGAAAAGTGTCAACAGTGTTCCTTTCATCAAGTTTAAACAGTACAGCAATATGGTACATACAGAGTGACTCAAACATGATTTAGACCTTGTTTATGAAAAACTGTTTATTTCTGTATTTCATGATTGCAACTTGCTGAAAAGTGTCAACAGTGTTCCTTTCATCGCGTTTAAACAGTACAGCAAAATGGTACTTACAGAGTGACTCAAACATGATTTAGTTCTTGTTTATGAAAATCTGTTTATTTCTGTATTTCATGATTGCAACTTGCTGAAAAGTGTCAACAGTGTTCCTTTCATCAAGTTTAAACAGTACAGCAATATGGTACTTACAGAGTGCATCAAACATGATTTAGACCTTGTTTATGAAAAACTGTTTATTTCTGTATTTCATGATTGCAACTTTCTGAAAATTGTCAACATTGTTCCTTTCATCGAGTTTAAACAGTACAGCAATATGGTACTTACAGAGTGCATCAAACATGATTTAGACCTTGTTTATGAAAAACTGTTTATTTCTGTATTTCATGATTGCAACTTTCTGAAAATTGTCAACAGTGTTCCTTTCATCGAGTTTAAACAGTACAGCAAAATGCTACTTACTGAGTGACTCAAACATGATTTAGACCTTGTATATGAAAAACTGTTTATTTCTGTATTTCATGATTGCAACTTGCTGAAAAGTGTCAACAGTGTTCCTTTCATCGCGTTTTAACAGTACAGCAAAATGGTACTTACAGAGTGACTCAAACATGATTTAGATCTTGTTTATGAAAAACTGTTTATTTCTGTATTTCATGATTGCAACTTGCTGAAAAGTGTCAACAGTGTTCCTTTCATCGCGTTTAAACAGTATAGCAAAATGGTACTTACTGGGTGACTCAAACATGATTAAGATCTTGTTTATGAAAATCTGTTTATTTCTGTATTTCATGATTGCAACTTGCTGAAAAGTGTCAACAGTGTTCCTTTCATCAAGTTTAAACAGTACAGCAATATGGTACATACAGAGTTACTCAAAAATGATTTAGACCTTGTTTATGAAAAACTGTTTATTTCTGTATTTCATGATTGCAACTTGCTGAAAAGTGTCAACAGTGTTCCTTTCATCAAGTTTAAACAGTACAGCAATATGGTACTTACAGAGTGACTCAAACATGATTTAGACCTTGTTTATGAAAAACTGTTTATTTCTGTATTTCATGATTGCAAGTTGCTGAAAAGTGTCAACAGTGTTCCTTTCATCGCTTTTTAACAGTACAGCAAAATGGTACTTACAGAGTGACTCAAACATGATTTAGACCTTGTTTACCAAAAACTGTTTATTTCTGTATTTCATGATTGCAACTTGCTGAAAAGTGTCAACAGTGTTCCTTTCTTCGCGTTTAAACAGTACAGCAAAATGGTACTTACAGAGTGACTCAAACATGATTTAGATCTTGTTTATGAAAATCTGTTTATTTCTGTATTTCATGATTGCAAGTTGCTGAAAAGTGTCAACAGTGTTCCTTTCATCAAGTTTAAACAGTACAGCAATATGGTACTTACAGAGTGACTCAAACATGATTTAGACCTTGTATATGAAAAACTGTTTATTTCTGTATTTCATGATTGCAACTTGCTGAAAAGTGTCAACAGTGTTCCTTTCATCGAGTTTAAACAGTACAGCAAAATGGTACTTACAGTGACTCAAACATGATTTAGATCTTGTTTATGAAAATCTGTTTATTTCTGTATTTCATGATTGCAACTTGCTGAAAAGTGTCAACAGTGTTCCTTTCATCAAGTTTAAACAGTACAGCAATATGGTACATACAGAGTGACTCAAACATGATTTAGACCTTGTTTATGAAAAACTGTTTATTTCTGTATTTCATGATTGCAACTTGCTGAAAAGTGTCAACAGTGTTCCTTTCATCAAGTTTAAACAGTACAGCAATATGGTACTTACAGAGTGACTCAAACATGATTTAGACCTTGTTTATGAAAAACTGTTTATTTCTGTATTTCATGATTGCAAGTTGCTGAAAAGTGTCAACAGTGTTCCTTTCATCGCATTTTAACAGTACAGCAAAATGGTACTTACAGAGTGACTCAAACATGATTTAGACCTTGTTTACCAAAAACTGTTTATTTCTGTATTTCATGATTGCAACTTGCTGAAAAGTGTCAACAGTGTTCCTTTCTTCGCGTTTAAACAGTACAGCAAAATGGTACTTACAGAGTGACTCAAACATGATTTAGATCTTGTTTATGAAAATCTGTTTATTTCTGTATTTCATGATTGCAAGTTG
Source organism: Salmo salar (assembly GCF_965601325.2). Taxonomy (NCBI): domain Eukaryota; kingdom Metazoa; phylum Chordata; class Actinopteri; order Salmoniformes; family Salmonidae; genus Salmo; species Salmo salar. Next base: position 2,210,874 of record NC_138318.1, read on the forward strand.
CTGAAAAGTGTCAACAGTGTTCCTTTCATCGAGTTTAAACAGTACAGCAATATGGTACTTACAGAGTGACTCAAACATGATTTAGACCTTGTATATGAAAAACTGTTTATTTCTGTATTTCATGATTGCAACTTGCTGAAAAGTGTCAACAGTGTTCCTTTCATCGAGTTTAAACAGTACAGCAAAATGGTACTTACAGAGTGACTCAAACATGATTTAGATCTTGTTTATGAAAATCTGTTTATTTCTGTATTTCATGATTGCAACTTGCTGAAAAGTGTCAACAGTGTTCCTTTCATCAAGTTTAAACAGTACAGCAATATGGTACTTACAGAGTGCATCAAACATGATTTAGACCTTGTTTATGAAAAACTGTTTATTTCTGTATTTCATGATTGCAACTTTCTGAAAATTGTCAACATTGTTCCTTTCATCGAGTTTAAACAGTACAGCAATATGGTACTTACAGAGTGCATCAAACATGATTTAGACCTTGTTTATGAAAAACTGTTTATTTCTGTATTTCATGATTGCAACTTTCTGAAAATTGTCAACAGTGTTCCTTTCATCGAGTTTAAACAGTACAGCAAAATGCTACTTACTGAGTGACTCAAACATGATTTAGACCTTGTATATGAAAAACTGTTTATTTCTGTATTTCATGATTGCAACTTGCTGAAAAGTGTCAACAGTGTTCCTTTCATCGCGTTTTAACAGTACAGCAAAATGGTACTTACAGAGTGACTCAAACATGATTTAGATCTTGTTTATGAAAAACTGTTTATTTCTGTATTTCATGATTGCAACTTGCTGAAAAGTGTCAACAGTGTTCCTTTCATCGCGTTTAAACAGTATAGCAAAATGGTACTTACTGGGTGACTCAAACATGATTAAGATCTTGTTTATGAAAATCTGTTTATTTCTGTATTTCATGATTGCAACTTGCTGAAAAGTGTCAACAGTGTTCCTTTCATCAAGTTTAAACAGTACAGCAATATGGTACATACAGAGTTACTCAAAAATGATTTAGACCTTGTTTATGAAAAACTGTTTATTTCTGTATTTCATGATTGCAACTTGCTGAAAAGTGTCAACAGTGTTCCTTTCATCAAGTTTAAACAGTACAGCAATATGGTACTTACAGAGTGACTCAAACATGATTTAGACCTTGTTTATGAAAAACTGTTTATTTCTGTATTTCATGATTGCAAGTTGCTGAAAAGTGTCAACAGTGTTCCTTTCATCGCTTTTTAACAGTACAGCAAAATGGTACTTACAGAGTGACTCAAACATGATTTAGACCTTGTTTACCAAAAACTGTTTATTTCTGTATTTCATTGATTGCAACTTGCTGAAAAGTGTCAACAGTGTTCCTTTCTTCGCGTTTAAACAGTACAGCAAAATGGTACTTACAGAGTGACTCAAACATGATTTAGATCTTGTTTATGAAAATCTGTTTATTTCTGTATTTCATGATTGCAAGTTGCTGAAAAGTGTCAACAGTGTTCCTTTCATCAAGTTTAAACAGTACAGCAATATGGTACTTACAGAGTGACTCAAACATGATTTAGACCTTGTATATGAAAAACTGTTTATTTCTGTATTTCATGATTGCAACTTGCTGAAAAGTGTCAACAGTGTTCCTTTCATCGAGTTTAAACAGTACAGCAAAATGGTACTTACAGTGACTCAAACATGATTTAGATCTTGTTTATGAAAATCTGTTTATTTCTGTATTTCATGATTGCAACTTGCTGAAAAGTGTCAACAGTGTTCCTTTCATCAAGTTTAAACAGTACAGCAATATGGTACATACAGAGTGACTCAAACATGATTTAGACCTTGTTTATGAAAAACTGTTTATTTCTGTATTTCATGATTGCAACTTGCTGAAAAGTGTCAACAGTGTTCCTTTCATCAAGTTTAAACAGTACAGCAATATGGTACTTACAGAGTGACTCAAACATGATTTAGACCTTGTTTATGAAAAACTGTTTATTTCTGTATTTCATGATTGCAAGTTGCTGAAAAGTGTCAACAGTGTTCCTTTCATCGCATTTTAACAGTACAGCAAAATGGTACTTACAGAGTGACTCAAACATGATTTAGACCTTGTTTACCAAAAACTGTTTATTTCTGTATTTCATGATTGCAACTTGCTGAAAAGTGTCAACAGTGTTCCTTTCTTCGCGTTTAAACAGTACAGCAAAATGGTACTTACAGAGTGACTCAAACATGATTTAGATCTTGTTTATGAAAATCTGTTTATTTCTGTATTTCATGATTGCAAGTTGCTGAAAAGTGTCAACAGTGTTCCTTTCATCGAGTTTAAACAGTACAGCAATATGGTACTTACAGAGTGACTCAAACATGATTTAGACCTTGTATATGAAAAACTGTTTATTTCTGTATTTCATGATTGCAACTTGCTGAAAAGTGTCAACAGTGTTCCTTTCATCGAGTTTAAACAGTACAGCAAAATGGTACTTACAGAGTGACTCAAACATGATTTAGATCTTGTTTATGAAAATCTGTTTATTTCTGTATTTCATGATTGCAACTTGCTGAAAAGTGTCAACAGTGTTCCTTTCATCGCGTTTAAACAGTATAGCAAAATGGTACTTACTGGGTGACTCAAACATGATTAAGATCTTGTTTATGAAAATCTGTTTATTTCTGTATTTCATGATTGCAACTTGCTGAAAAGTGTCAACAGTGTTCCTTTCATCAAGTTTAAACAGTACAGCAATATGGTACATACAGAGTTACTCAAAAATGATTTAGACCTTGTTTATGAAAAACTGTTTATTTCTGTATTTCATGATTGCAACTTGCTGAAAAGTGTCAACAGTGTTCCTTTCATCAAGTTTAAACAGTACAGCAATATGGTACTTACAGAGTGACTCAAACATGATTTAGACCTTGTTTATGAAAAACTGTTTATTTCTGTATTTCATGATTGCAAGTTGCTGAAAAGTGTCAACAGTGTTCCTTTCATCGCTTTTTAACAGTACAGCAAAATGGTACTTACAGAGTGACTCAAACATGATTTAGACCTTGTTTACCAAAAACTGTTTATTTCTGTATTTCATGATTGCAACTTGCTGAAAAGTGTCAACAGTGTTCCTTTCTTCGCGTTTAAACAGTACAGCAAAATGGTACTTACAGAGTGACTCAAACATGATTTAGATCTTGTTTATGAAAATCTGTTTATTTCTGTATTTCATGATTGCAAGTTGCTGAAAAGTGTCAACAGTGTTCCTTTCATCAAGTTTAAACAGTACAGCAATATGGTACTTACAGAGTGACTCAAACATGATTTAGACCTTGTATATGAAAAACTGTTTATTTCTGTATTTCATGATTGCAACTTGCTGAAAAGTGTCAACAGTGTTCCTTTCATCGAGTTTAAACAGTACAGCAAAATGGTACTTACAGTGACTCAAACATGATTTAGATCTTGTTTATGAAAATCTGTTTATTTCTGTATTTCATGATTGCAACTTGCTGAAAAGTGTCAACAGTGTTCCTTTCATCAAGTTTAAACAGTACAGCAATATGGTACATACAGAGTGACTCAAACATGATTTAGACCTTGTTTATGAAAAACTGTTTATTTCTGTATTTCATGATTGCAACTTGCTGAAAAGTGTCAACAGTGTTCCTTTCATCAAGTTTAAACAGTACAGCAATATGGTACTTACAGAGTGACTCAAACATGATTTAGACCTTGTTTATGAAAAACTGTTTATTTCTGTATTTCATGATTGCAAGTTGCTGAAAAGTGTCAACAGTGTTCCTTTCATCGCATTTTAACAGTACAGCAAAATGGTACTTACAGAGTGACTCAAACATGATTTAGACCTTGTTTACCAAAAACTGTTTATTTCTGTATTTCATGATTGCAACTTGCTGAAAAGTGTCAACAGTGTTCCTTTCTTCGCGTTTAAACAGTACAGCAAAATGGTACTTACAGAGTGACTCAAACATGATTTAGATCTTGTTTATGAAAATCTGTTTATTTCTGTATTTCATGATTGCAAGTTGCTGAAAAGTGTCAACAGTGTTCCTTTCATCGAGTTTAAACAGTACAGCAATATGGTACTTACAGAGTGACTCAAACATGATTTAGACCTTGTATATGAAAAACTGTTTATTTCTGTATTTCATGATTGCAACTTGCTGAAAAGTGTCAACAGTGTTCCTTTCATCGAGTTTAAACAGTACAGCAAAATGGTACTTACAGAGTGACTCAAACATGATTTAGATCTTGTTTATGAAAATCTGTTTATTTCTGTATTTCATGATTGCAACTTGCTGAAAAGTGTCAACAGTGTTCCTTTCATCAAGTTTAAACAGTACAGCAATATGGTACATACAGAGTGACTCAAACATGATTTAGACCTTGTTTATGAAAAACTGTTTATTTCTGTATTTCATGATTGCAACTTGCTGAAAAGTGTCAACAGTGTTCCTTTCATCGTGTTTTAACAGTACAGCAAAATGGTACTTACAGAGTGACTCAAACATGATTTAGACCTTGTTTATGAAAAACTGTTTATTTCTGTATTTCATGATTGCAACTTGCTGAAAAGTGTCAACAGGGTTCCTTTCATCGCGTTTAAACAGTACAGCAAAATGGTACTTACAGAGTGACTCAAACATGATTTAGATCTTGTTTATGAAAATCTGTTTATTTCTGTATTTCATGATTGCAACTTGCTGAAAAGTGTCAACAGTGTTCCTTTCATCAAGTTTAAACAGTACAGCAATATGGTACTTACAGAGTGCATGAAACATGATTTAGACCTTGTTTAAGAAAAACTGTTTATTTCTGTATTTCATGATTGCAACATTCTGAAAATTGTCAACAGTGTTCCTTTCATCGAGTTTAAACAGTACAGCAATATGGTACTTACAGAGTGCATCAAACATGATTTAGACCTTGTTTATGAAAAACTGTTTATTTCTGTATTTCATGATTGCAACTTGCTGAAAAGTGTCAACAGTGTTCCTTTCATCAAGTTTAAACAGTACAGCAATATGGTACTTACAGAGTGCATAAAACATGATATAGACCTTGTTTATGAAAATCTGTTTATTTCTGTATTTCATGATTGCAACTTGCTGAAAAGTGTCAACAGTGTTCCTTTCATCAAGTTTAAACAGTACAGCAATATGGTACATACAGAGTGACTCAAACATGATTTAGACCTTGTTTATGAAAAACTGTTTATTTCTGTATTTCATGATTGCAACTTGCTGAAAAGTGTCAACAGTGTTCCTTTCATCGCGTTTAAACAGTACAGCAAAATGGTACTTACAGAGTGACTCAAACATGATTTAGTTCTTGTTTATGAAAATCTGTTTATTTCTGTATTTCATGATTGCAACTTGCTGAAAAGTGTCAACAGTGTTCCTTTCATCAAGTTTAAACAGTACAGCAATATGGTACTTACAGAGTGCATCAAACATGATTTAGACCTTGTTTATGAAAAACTGTTTATTTCTGTATTTCATGATTGCAACTTTCTGAAAATTGTCAACATTGTTCCTTTCATCGAGTTTAAACAGTACAGCAATATGGTACTTACAGAGTGCATCAAACATGATTTAGACCTTGTTTATGAAAAACTGTTTATTTCTGTATTTCATGATTGCAACTTTCTGAAAATTGTCAACAGTGTTCCTTTCATCGAGTTTAAACAGTACAGCAAAATGCTACTTACTGAGTGACTCAAACATGATTTAGACCTTGTATATGAAAAACTGTTTATTTCTGTATTTCATGATTGCAACTTGCTGAAAAGTGTCAACAGTGTTCCTTTCATCGCGTTTTAACAGTACAGCAAAATGGTACTTACAGAGTGACTCAAACATGATTTAGATCTTGTTTATGAAAAACTGTTTATTTCTGTATTTCATGATTGCAACTTGCTGAAAAGTGTCAACAGTGTTCCTTTCATCGCGTTTAAACAGTATAGCAAAATGGTACTTACTGGGTGACTCAAACATGATTAAGATCTTGTTTATGAAAATCTGTTTATTTCTGTATTTCATGATTGCAACTTGCTGAAAAGTGTCAACAGTGTTCCTTTCATCAAGTTTAAACAGTACAGCAATATGGTACATACAGAGTTACTCAAAAATGATTTAGAGCTTGTTTATGAAAAACTGTTTATTCTGTATTTCATGATTGCAACTTGCTGAAAAGTGTCAACAGTGTTACTTTCATCAAGTTTAAACAGTACAGCAATATGGTACTTACAGAGTGACTCAAACATGATTTAGACCTTGTTTATGAAAAACTGTTTATTTCTGTATTTCATGATTGCAAGTTGCTGAAAAGTGTCAACAGTGTTCCTTTCATCGCGTTTTAACAGTACAGCAAAATGGTACTTACAGAGTGACTCAAACATGATTTAGACCTTGTTTACCAAAAACTGTTTATTTCTGTATTTCATGATTGCAACTTGCTGAAAAGTGTCAACAGTGTTCCTTTCTTCGCGTTTAAACAGTACAGCAAAATGGTACTTACAGAGTGACTCAAACATGATTTAGATCTTGTTTATGAAAATCTGTTTATTTCTGTATTTCATGATTGCAAGTTGCTGAAAAGTGTCAACAGTGTTCCTTTCATCAAGTTTAAACAGTACAGCAATATGGTACTTACAGAGTGACTCAAACATGATTTAGACCTTGTATATGAAAAACTGTTTATTTCTGTATTTCATGATTGCAACTTGCTGAAAAGTGTCAACAGTGTTCCTTTCATCGAGTTTAAACAGTACAGCAAAATGGTACTTACAGAGTGACTCAAACATGATTTAGATCTTGTTTATGAAAATCTGTTTATTTCTGTATTTCATGATTGCAACTTGCTGAAAAGTGTCAACAGTGTTCCTTTCATCAAGTTTAAACAGTACAGCAATATGGTACATACAGAGTGACTCAAACATGATTTAGACCTTGTTTATGAAAAACTGTTTATTTCTGTATTTCATGATTGCAACTTGCTGAAAAGTGTCAACAGTGTTCCTTTCATCAAGTTTAAACAGTACAGCAATATGGTACTTACAGAGTGACTCAAACATGATTTAGACCTTGTTTATGAAAAACTGTTTATTTCTGTATTTCATGATTGCAAGTTGCTGAAAAGTGTCAACAGTGTTCCTTTCATCGCTTTTTAACAGTACAGCAAAATGGTACTTACAGAGTGACTCAAACATGATTTAGACCTTGTTTACCAAAAACTGTTTATTTCTGTATTTCATGATTGCAACTTGCTGAAAAGTGTCAACAGTGTTCCTTTCTTCGCGTTTAAACAGTACAGCAAAATGGTACTTACAGAGTGACTCAAACATGATTTAGATCTTGTTTATGAAAATCTGTTTATTTCTGTATTTCATGATTGCAAGTTGCTGAAAAGTGTCAACAGTGTTCCTTTCATCAAGTTTAAACAGTACAGCAATATGGTACTTACAGAGTGACTCAAACATGATTTAGACCTTGTATATGAAAAACTGTTTATTTCTGTATTTCATGATTGCAACTTGTTGAAAAGTGTCAGCAGTGTTCCTTTCATCGAGTTTAAACAGTACAGCAATATGATACATACAGAGTGACTCAAACATGATTTAGACCTTGTTTATGAAAAACTGTTTATTTCTGTATTTCATGATTGCAACTTGCTGAAAAGTGTCAACAGTGTTCCTTTCATCGTGTTTTAACAGTACAGCAAAATGGTACTTACAGAGTGACTCAAACATGATTTAGACCTTGTTTATGACAAACTGTTTATTTCTGTATTTCATGATTGCAACTTGCTGAAAAGTGTCAACAGTGTTCCTTTCATCAAGTTTAAACTGTACAGCAATATGGTACTTACAGAGTGACTCAAACATGATTTAGACCTTGTTTATGAAAAACTGTTTATTTCTGTATTTCATGATTGCAACTTGCTGAAAAGTGTCAACAGGGTTCCTTTCATCGCGTTTAAACAGTACAGCAATATGGTACTTACAGAGTGACTCAAACAAGATTTAGACCTTGTTTATGAAAAACTGTTTATTTCTGTATTTCATGATTGCAAGTTGCTGAAAAGTGTCAACAGTGTTCCTTTCATCGCGTTTTAACAGTACAGCAAAATGGTACTTACAGAGTGACTCAAACATGATTTAGACCTTGTTTACCAAAAACTGTTTATTTCTGTATTTCATGATTGCAACTTGCTGAAAAGTGTCAACAGTGTTCCTTTCTTCGCGTTTAAACAGTACAGCAAAATGGTACTTACAGAGTGTCTCAAACATGATTTAGATCTTGTTTATGAAAATCTGTTTATTTCTGTATTTCATGATTGCAAGTTGCTGAAAAGTGTCAACAGTGTTCCTTTCATCAAGTTTAAACAGTACAGCAATATGGTACTTACAGAGTGACTCAAACATGATTTAGACCTTGTATATGAAAAACTGTTTATTTCTGTATTTCATGATTGCAACTTGCTGAAAAGTGTCAACAGTGTTCCTTTCATCGTGTTTTAACAGTACAGCAAAATGGTACTTACAGAGTGACTCAAACATGATTTAGATCTTGTTTATGAAAATCTGTTTATTTCTGTATTTCATGATTGCAACTTGCTGAAAAGTGTCAACAGTGTTCCTTTCATCAAGTTTAAACAGTACAGCAATATGGTACTTACAGAGTGCATGAAACATGATTTAGACTTTGTTTAAGAAAAACTGTTTATTTCTGTATTTCATGATTGCAACATTCTGAAAATTGTCAACAGTGTTCCTTTCATCGAGTTTAAACAGTACAGCAATATGGTACTTACAGAGTGCATCAAACATGATTTAGACCTTGTTTATGAAAAACTGTTTATTTCTGTATTTCATGATTGCAACTTGCTGAAAAGTGTCAACAGTGTTCCTTTCATCAAGTTTAAACAGTACAGCAATATGGTACTTACAGAGTGCATAAAACATGATATAGACCTTGTTTATGAAAATCTGTTTATTTCTGTATTTCATGATTGCAACTTGCTGAAAAGTGTCAACAGTGTTCCTTTCATCAAGTTTAAACAGTACAGCAATATGGTACATACAGAGTGACTCAAACATGATTTAGACCTTGTTTATGAAAATCTGTTTATTTCTGTATTTCATGATTGCAACTTGCTGAAAAGTGTCAACAGTGTTCCTTTCATCGCGTTTAAACAGTACAGCAAAATGGTACTTACAGAGTGACTCAAACATGATTTAGTTCTTGTTTATGAAAATCTGTTTATTTCTGTATTTCATGATTGCAACTTGCTGAAAAGTGTCAACAGTGTTCCTTTCATCAAGTTTAAACAGTACAGCAATATGGTACTTACAGAGTGCATCAAACATGATTTAGACCTTGTTTATGAAAAACTGTTTATTTCTGTATTTCATGATTGCAACTTTCTGAAAATTGTCAACAGTGTTCCTTTCATCGAGTTTAAACAGTACAGCAAAATGGTACTTACTGAGTGACTCAAACATGATTGAGACCTTGTATATGAAAAACTGTTTATTTCTGTATTTCATGATTGCAACTTGCTGAAAAGTGTCAACAGTGTTCCTTTCATCGCGTTTTAACAGTACAGCAAAATGGTACTTACAGAGTGACTCAAACATGATTTAGGTCTTGTTTATGAAAAACTGTTTATTTCTGTATTTCATGATTGCAACTTGCTGAAAAGTGTCAACAGTGTTCCTTTCATCAAGTTTAAACAGTACAGCAATATAGTACTTAAAGAGTGCATAAAACATGATATAGACCTTGTTTATGAAAATCTGTTTATTTCTGTATTTCATGATTGCAACTTGCTGAAAATTGTCAACAGTGTTCCTTTCATCGAGTTTAAACAGTACAGCAAAATGGTACTTACAGAGTGACTCAAACATGATTTAGATCTTGTTTATGAAAATCTGTTTATTTCTGTATTTCATGATTGCAACTTGCTGAAAAGTGTCAACAGTGTTCCTTTCATCAAGTTTAAACAGTACAGCAATATGGTACTTACAGAGTGCATGAAACATGATTTAGACCTTGTTTAAGAAAAACTGTTTATTTCTGTATTTCATGATTGCAACATTCTGAAAATTGTCAACAGTGTTCCTTTCATCGAGTTTAAACAGTACAGCAATATGGTACTTACAGAGTGCATCAAACATGATTTAGACCTTGTTTATGAAAAACTGTTTATTTCTGTATTTCATGATTGCAACTTGCTGAAAAGTGTCAACAGTGTTCCTTTCATCAAGTTTAAACAGTACAGCAATATGGTACTTACAGAGTGCATAAAACATGATATAGACCTTGTTTATGAAAATCTGTTTATTTCTGTATTTCATGATTGCAACTTGCTGAAAAGTGTCAACAGTGTTCCTTTCATCAAGTTTAAACAGTACAGCAATATGGTACATACAGAGTGACTCAAACATGATTTAGACCTTGTTTATGAAAAACTGTTTATTTCTGTATTTCATGATTGCAACTTGCTGAAAAGTGTCAACAGTGTTCCTTTCATCGCGTTTAAACAGTACAGCAAAATGGTACTTACAGAGTGACTCAAACATGATTTAGTTCTTGTTTATGAAAATCTGTTTATTTCTGTATTTCATGATTGCAACTTGCTGAAAAGTGTCAACAGTGTTTCTTTCATCAAGTTTAAACAGTACAGCAATATGGTACTTACAGAGTGCATCAAACATGATTTAGACCTTGTTTATGAAAAACTGTTTATTTCTGTATTTCATGATTGCAACTTTCTGAAAATTGTCAACAGTGTTCGTTTCATCGAGTTTAAACAGTACAGCAAAATGGTACTTACTGAGTGACTCAAACATGATTTAGACCTTGTATATGAAAAACGGTTTATTTCTGTATTTCATGATTGCAACTTGCTGAAAAGTGTCAACAGTGTTCCTTTCATCGCGTTTTAACAGTACAGCAAAATGGTACTTACAGAGTGACTCAAACATGATTTAGGTCTTGTTTATGAAAAACTGTTTATTTCTGTATTTCATGATTGCAACTTGCTGAAAAGTGTCAACAGTGTTCCTTTCATCAAGTTTAAACAGTACAGCAATATAGTACTTAAAGAGTGCATAAAACATGATATAGACCTTGTTTATGAAAATCTGTTTATTTCTGTATTTCATGATTGCAACTTTCTGAAAATTGTCAACAGTGTTCCTTTCATCGAGTTTAAACAGTACAGCAATATGGTACATACAGAGTGACTCAAACATGATTTAGACCTTGTTTATGAAAAACTGTTTATTTCTGTATTTCATGATTGCAACTTGCTGAAAAGTGTCAACAGTGTTCCTTTCATCAAGTTTAAACAGTACAGCAATATGGTACTTACAGAGTGACTCAAACATGATTTAGACCTTGTTTATGAAAAACTGTTTATTTCTGTATTTCATGATTGCAAGTTGCTGAAAAGTGTCAACAGTGTTCCTTTCATCGCGTTTTAACAGTACAGCAAAATGGTACTTACAGAGTGACTCAAACATGATTTAGACCTTGTTTACCAAAATCTGTTTATTTCTGTATTTCATGATTGCAACTTGCTGAAAAGTGTCAACAGTGTTCCTTTCATCGAGTTTAAACAGTACAGCAAAATGGTACTTACAGAGTGACTCAAACATGATTTAGATCTTGTTTATGAAAATCTGTTTATTTCTGTATTTCATGATTGCAACTTGCTGAAAAGTGTCAACAGTGTTCCTTTCATCAAGTTTAAACTGTACAGCAATATGGTACTTACAGAGTGACTCAAACATGATTTAGACCTTGTATATGAAAAACTGTTTATTTCTGTATTTCATGATTGCAACTTGCTGAAAAGTGTCAACAGTGTTCCTTTCATCGAGTTTAAACAGTACAGCAAAATGGTACTTACAGAGTGACTCAAACATGATTTAGATCTTGTTTATGAAAATCTGTTTATTTCTGTATTTCATGATTGCAACTTGCTGAAAAGTGTCAACAGTGTTCCTTTCATCAAGTTTAAACAGTACAGCAATATGGTACATACAGAGTGACTCAAACATGATTTAGACCTTGTTTATGAAAAACTGTTTATTTCTGTATTTCATGATTGCAACTTGCTGAAAAGTGTCAACAGTGTTCCTTTCATCAAGTTTAAACAGTACAGCAATATGGTACATACAGAGTGACTCAAACATGATTTAGACCTTGTTTATGAAAATCTGTTTATTTCTGTATTTCATGATTGCAACTTGCTGAAAATTGTCAACAGTGTTCCTTTCATCGAGTTTAAACAGTACAGCAAAATGGTACTTACAGAGTGACTCAAACATGATTTAGATCTTGTTTATGAAAATCTGTTTATTTCTGTATTTCATGATTGCAACTTGCTGAAAAGTGTCAACAGTGTTCCTTTCATCAAGTTTAAACAGTACAGCAATATGGTACTTACAGAGTGCATGAAACATGATTTAGACCTTGTTTAAGAAAAACTGTTTATTTCTGTATTTCATGATTGCAACATTCTGAAAATTGTCAACAGTGTTCCTTTCATCGAGTTTAAACAGTACAGCAATATGGTACTTACAGAGTGCATCAAACATGATTTAGACCTTGTTTATGAAAAACTGTTTATTTCTGTATTTCATGATTGCAACTTGCTGAAAAGTGTCAACAGTGTTCCTTTCATCAAGTTTAAACAGTACAGCAATATGGTACTTACAGAGTGCATAAAACATGATATAGACCTTGTTTATGAAAATCTGTTTATTTCTGTATTTCATGATTGCAACTTGCTGAAAAGTGTCAACAGTGTTCCTTTCATCAAGTTTAAACAGTACAGCAATATGGTACATACAGAGTGACTCAAACATGATTTAGACCTTGTTTATGAAAAACTGTTTATTTCTGTATTTCATGATTGCAACTTGCTGAAAAGTGTCAACAGTGTTCCTTTCATCGCGTTTAAACAGTACAGCAAAATGGTACTTACAGAGTGACTCAAACATGATTTAGTTCTTGTTTATGAAAATCTGTTTATTTCTGTATTTCATGATTGCAACTTGCTGAAAAGTGTCAACAGTGTTTCTTTCATCAAGTTTAAACAGTACAGCAATATGGTACTTACAGAGTGCATCAAACATGATTTAGACCTTGTTTATGAAAAACTGTTTATTTCTGTATTTCATGATTGCAACTTTCTGAAAATTGTCAACAGTGTTCGTTTCATCGAGTTTAAACAGTACAGCAAAATGGTACTTACTGAGTGACTCAAACATGATTTAGACCTTGTATATGAAAAACGGTTTATTTCTGTATTTCATGATTGCAACTTGCTGAAAAGTGTCAACAGTGTTCCTTTCATCGCGTTTTAACAGTACAGCAAAATGGTACTTACAGAGTGACTCAAACATGATTTAGGTCTTGTTTATGAAAAACTGTTTATTTCTGTATTTCATGATTGCAACTTGCTGAAAAGTGTCAACAGTGTTCCTTTCATCAAGTTTAAACAGTACAGCAATATAGTACTTAAAGAGTGCATAAAACATGATATAGACCTTGTTTATGAAAATCTGTTTATTTCTGTATTTCATGATTGCAACTTTCTGAAAATTGTCAACAGTGTTCCTTTCATCGAGTTTAAACAGTACAGCAATATGGTACATACAGAGTGACTCAAACATGATTTAGACCTTGTTTATGAAAAACTGTTTATTTCTGTATTTCATGATTGCAACTTGCTGAAAAGTGTCAACAGTGTTCCTTTCATCAAGTTTAAACAGTACAGCAATATGGTACTTACAGAGTGACTCAAACATGATTTAGACCTTGTTTATGAAAAACTGTTTATTTCTGTATTTCATGATTGCAAGTTGCTGAAAAGTGTCAACAGTGTTCCTTTCATCGCGTTTTAACAGTACAGCAAAATGGTACTTACAGAGTGACTCAAACATGATTTAGACCTTGTTTACCAAAATCTGTTTATTTCTGTATTTCATGATTGCAACTTGCTGAAAAGTGTCAACAGTGTTCCTTTCATCGAGTTTAAACAGTACAGCAAAATGGTACTTACAGAGTGACTCAAACATGATTTAGATCTTGTTTATGAAAATCTGTTTATTTCTGTATTTCATGATTGCAACTTGCTGAAAAGTGTCAACAGTGTTCCTTTCATCAAGTTTAAACTGTACAGCAATATGGTACTTACAGAGTGACTCAAACATGATTTAGACCTTGTATATGAAAAACTGTTTATTTCTGTATTTCATGATTGCAACTTGCTGAAAAGTGTCAACAGTGTTCCTTTCATCGAGTTTAAACAGTACAGCAAAATGGTACTTACAGAGTGACTCAAACATGATTTAGATCTTGTTTATGAAAATCTGTTTATTTCTGTATTTCATGATTGCAACTTGCTGAAAAGTGTCAACAGTGTTCCTTTCATCAAGTTTAAACAGTACAGCAATATGGTACATACAGAGTGACTCAAACATGATTTAGACCTTGTTTATGAAAAACTGTTTATTTCTGTATTTCATGATTGCAACTTGCTGAAAAGTGTCAACAGTGTTCCTTTCATCGTGTTTTAACAGTACAGCAAAATGGTACTTACAGAGTGACTCAAACATGATTTAGACCTTGTTTATGAAAAACTGTTTATTTCTGTATTTCATGATTGCAACTTGCTGAAAAGTGTCAACAGTGTTCCTTTCATCAAGTTTAAACTGTACAGCAATATGGTACTTACAGAGTGACTCAAACATGATTTAGACCTTGTTTATGAAAAACTGTTTATTTCTGTATTTCATGATTGCAACTTGCTGAAAAGTGTCAACAGTGTTCCTTTCATCAAGTTTAAACAGTACAGCAATATGGTACTTACAGAGTGCATGAAACATGATTTAGACCTTGTTTAAGAAAAACTGTTTATTTCTGTATTTCATGATTGCAACATTCTGAAAATTGTCAACAGTGTTCCTTTCATCGAGTTTAAACAGTACAGCAATATGGTACTTACAGAGTGCATAAAACATGATATAGACCTTGTTTATGAAAATCTGTTTATTTCTGTATTTCATGATTGCAACTTGCTGAAAAGTGTCAACAGTGTTCCTTTCATCAAGTTTAAACAGTACAGCAATATGGTACTTACAGAGTGACTCAAACATGATTTAGACCTTGTTTATGAAAAACTGTTTATTTCTGTATTTCATGATTGCAACTTGCTGAAAAGTGTCAACAGTGTTCCTTTCATCGCGTTTAAACAGTACAGCAAAATGGTAGTTACAGAGTGACTCAAACATGATTTAGTTCTTGTTTATGAAAATCTGTTTATTTCTGTATTTCATGATTGCAACTTGCTGAAAAGTGTCAACAGTGTTCCTTTCATCAAGTTTAAACAGTACAGCAATATGGTACTTACAGAGTGCATCAAACATGATTTAGACCTTGTTTATGAAAAACTGTTTATTTCTGTATTTCATGATTGCAACTTTCTGAAAATTTTCAACAGTGTTCCTTTCATCGAGTTTAAACAGTACAGCAAAATGGTACTTACTGAGTGACTCAAACATGATTTAGACCTTGTATATGAAAAACTGTTTATTTCTGTATTTCATGATTGCAACTTGCTGAAAAGTGTCAACAGTGTTCCTTTCATCGCGTTTAAACAGTATAGCAAAATGGTACTTACTGAGTGACTCAAACATGATTTAGATCTTGTTTATGAAAATCTGTTTATTTCTGTATTTCATGATTGCAACTTGCTGAAAAGTGTCAACAGTGCTCCTTTCATCAAGTTTAAACAGTACAGCAATATAGTACTTACAGAGTGCATAAAACATGATATAGACCTTGTTTATGAAAATCTGTTTATTTCTGTATTTCATGATTGCAACTTGCTGAAAATTGTCAACAGTGTTCCTTTCATCGAGTTTAAACAGTACAGCAAAATGGTACTTACAGAGTGACTCAAACATGATTTAGACCTTGTATATGAAAAACTGTTTATTTCTGTATTTCATGATTGCAACTTGCTGAAAAGTGTCAACAGTGTTCCTTTCATCGCGTTTTAACAGTACAGCAAAATGGTACTTACAGAGTGACTCAAACATGATTTAGATCTTGTTTATGAAAATCTGTTTATTTCTGTATTTCATGATTGCAACTTGCTGAAAAGTGTCAACAGTGTTCCTTTCATCAAGTTTAAACAGTACAGCAATATAGTACTTACAGAGTGCATAAAACATGATATAGACCTTGTTTATGAAAATCTGTTTATTTCTGTATTTCATGATTGCAACTTTCTGAAAATTGTCAACAGTGTTCCTTTCATCGAGTTTAAACAGTACAGCAAAATGGTACTTACAGAGTGACTCAAACATGATTTAGACCTTGTATATGAAAAACTGTTTATTTCTGTATTTCATGATTGCAACTTGCTGAAAAGTGTCAACAGTGTTCCTTTCATCGAGTTTAAACAGTACAGCAAAATGGTACTTATAGAGTGACTCAAACATGATTTAGATCTTGTTTATGAAAATCTGTTTATTTCTGTATTTCATGATTGCAACTTGCTGAAAAGTGTCAACAGTGTTCCTTTCATCGTGTTTTAACAGTACAGCAAAATGGTACTTACAGAGTGACTCAAACATGATTTAGATCTTGTTTATGAAAAACTGTTTATTTCTGTATTTCATGATTGCAACTTGCTGAAAAGTGTCAACAGTGTTCCTTTCATCGCGTTTAAACAGTACAGCAATATGGTACTTACAGAGTGACTCAAACAAGATTTAGACCTTGTTTATGAAAAACTGTTTATTTCTGTATTTCATGATTGCAAGTTGCTGAAAAGTGTCAACAGTGTTCCTTTCATCGCGTTTTAACAGTACAGCAAAATGGTACTTACAGAGTGACTCAAACATGATTTAGACCTTGTTTACCAAAAACTGTTTATTTCTGTATTTCATGATTGCAACTTGCTGAAAAGTGTCAACAGTGTTCCTTTCTTCGCGTTTAAACAGTACAGCAAAATGGTACTTACAGAGTGTCTCAAACATGATTTAGATCTTGTTTATGAAAATCTGTTTATTTCTGTATTTCATGATTGCAAGTTGCTGAAAAGTGTCAACAGTGTTCCTTTCATCAAGTTTAAACAGTACAGCAATATGGTACTTACAGAGTGACTCAAACATGATTTAGACCTTGTATATGAAAAACTGTTTATTTCTGTATTTCATGATTGCAACTTGCTGAAAAGTGTCAACAGTGTTCCTTTCATCGTGTTTTAACAGTACAGCAAAATGGTACTTACAGAGTGACTCAAACATGATTTAGATCTTGTTTATGAAAATCTGTTTATTTCTGTATTTCATGATTGCAACTTGCTGAAAAGTGTCAACAGTGTTCCTTTCATCAAGTTTAAACAGTACAGCAATATGGTACTTACAGAGTGCATGAAACATGATTTAGACTTTGTTTAACCTCTTGGGGCTAGGTGGGACGCTAGCGTGCCACCTGTGGTGCACTCCATCAACAGCAGGTGCATTTCAAGAGCGGCAAA
The DNA here is from genome assembly GCF_965601325.2 of Salmo salar. Taxonomy (NCBI): domain Eukaryota; kingdom Metazoa; phylum Chordata; class Actinopteri; order Salmoniformes; family Salmonidae; genus Salmo; species Salmo salar. Next base: position 2,228,461 of record NC_138318.1, read on the forward strand.
TTTGAATCCAAATAAATGTCAAAATTCAAATTTTTCAAAAATACAACTATGTTACACCATTTGAAAGATAAACATCTCCTTAATCTAACCACGTTTTACGATTTCAAAAAGGTTTTACGGCGAAAGCATAAATTTAGAGTATGTTAGGACAGTACATTTACAAGAGTTGTGTGTAATGTTTTGTCAAGTCAAAGACAGGGTCACCAAAACCATAAAACCAGCTAAAATGATACACTAACCTTTTACAATCTCCATCAGATGACACTCCTAGGACATTATGTTAGACAATGCATGCATTTTTAGTTCTATCAAGTTCATATTTATATACAAAAACAGCGTTTTACTATGGCATTGATGTTGAGGAAATCGTTTCCCTCCAATAACCGGCAGTCAAGTCAGCGTCAGAAATTAAATAATTAAAATTAGAAAACATTGTTAAAATATTATATTGTCATTTAAAGAATTATAGATTTACATCTTTTGAACGCAATCAACTTGCCAGATTTAAAAATAACCTTACTGGGAAATCACACTTTGCAATAATCTGAGCACTGTGCCCAGAAAAATACGCGTTGCGATACAGACTAGACGTCATGTTGGGGAGATCTAAAATCGAAAATACTATGTAAATAATCCATTACCTTTGATTCTCTTCATCAGATGTCACTTCCAGGTATCACAGGTCCATAACGAATGTAGTTTTGTTCAAAAAAGCTCATCATTTATGTCCAAAAATCTCCGTCTCGTTAGCACATGATGTAAGCCAGCCGGACTTCTCGTCATGAACGAGGGGAAAAAATATATTTCCGTTCGTTCAAACATGTCAAACGTTGTATAGCATAAATCATTAGGGCCTTTTTTAACCAGAACATGAATAATATTCAAGGTGGACGAATGCATAGCCTTTTATAACGTATTGGAACGAGGGTACCCAACATGAAGTAGCGCGCCAGGTGTCTAATGGGACATCACCGTTCCATGGCTCTTGTTCGGTCAGATCTCCCTCCAGAAGACTCAAAACACTTTGTAAAGGCTGGTGACATCTAGTGGAAGCAATAGGAAGTGCCAAAATATTCCTAAACCCCTGTGTCTTTCAATGGGATAGCTTTAAAGTCAATACAACACATCAGGTATCCACTTCCTGTCAGAAAATGTCTCAGGGTTTTGCCTGCCAAATGAGTTCTGTTATACTCACAGACACCATTCAAACAGTTTTGGAAACTTTAGAGTGTTTTCTATCCATATATAATAAGTATATGCATATTCTAGTTACTGGGTAGGATTAGTAACCAGATTAAATCGGGTACATTTTTTTTATCCAGACGTGCAAATGCTGCCCCCTAGACCCAACAGGTTAAGAAAAACTGTTTATTTCTGTATTTCATGATTGCAACATTCTGAAAATTGTCAACAGTGTTCCTTTCATCGAGTTTAAACAGTACAGCAATATGGTACTTACAGAGTGCATCAAACATGATTTAGACCTTGTTTATGAAAAACTGTTTATTTCTGTATTTCATGATTGCAACTTGCTGAAAAGTGTCAACAGTGTTCCTTTCATCGCGTTTAAACAGTACAGCAATATGGTACTTACAGAGTGCATAAAACATGATATAGACCTTGTTTATGAAAATCTGTTTATTTCTGTATTTCATGATTGCAACTTGCTGAAAAGTGTCAACAGTGTTCCTTTCATCGCGTTTTAACAGTACAGCAAAATGGTACTTACAGAGTGACTCAAACATGATTTAGACCTTGTTTACCAAAAACTGTTTATTTCTGTATTTCATGATTGCAACTTGCTGAAAAGTGTCAACAGTGTTCCTTTCTTCGCGTTTAAACAGTACAGCAAAATGGTACTTACAGAGTGTCTCAAACATGATTTAGATCTTGTTTATGAAAATCTGTTTATTTCTGTATTTCATGATTGCAAGTTGCTGAAAAGTGTCAACAGTGTTCCTTTCATCAAGTTTAAACAGTACAGCAATATGGTACTTACAGAGTGACTCAAACATGATTTAGACCTTGTATATGAAAAACTGTTTATTTCTGTATTTCATGATTGCAACTTGCTGAAAAGTGTCAACAGTGTTCCTTTCATCGTGTTTTAACAGTACAGCAAAATGGTACTTACAGAGTGACTCAAACATGATTTAGATCTTGTTTATGAAAATCTGTTTATTTCTGTATTTCATGATTGCAACTTGCTGAAAAGTGTCAACAGTGTTCCTTTCATCAAGTTTAAACAGTACAGCAATATGGTACTTACAGAGTGCATGAAACATGATTTAGACTTTGTTTAAGAAAAACTGTTTATTTCTGTATTTCATGATTGCAACATTCTGAAAATTGTCAACAGTGTTCCTTTCATCGAGTTTAAACAGTACAGCAATATGGTACTTACAGAGTGCATCAAACATGATTTAGACCTTGTTTATGAAAAACTGTTTATTTCTGTATTTCATGATTGCAACTTGCTGAAAAGTGTCAACAGTGTTCCTTTCATCAAGTTTAAACAGTACAGCAATATGGTACTTACAGAGTGCATAAAACATGATATTGACCTTGTTTATGAAAATCTGTTTATTTCTGTATTTCATGATTGCAACTTGCTGAAAAGTGTCAACAGTGTTCCTTTCATCAAGTTTAAACAGTACAGCAATATGGTACATACAGAGTGACTCAAACATGATTTAGACCTTGTTTATGAAAAACTGTTTATTTCTGTATTTCATGATTGCAACTTGCTGAAAAGTGTCAACAGTGTTCCTTTCATCGCGTTTAAACAGTACAGCAAAATGGTACTTACAGAGTGACTCAAACATGATTTAGTTCTTGTTTATGAAAATCTGTTTATTTCTGTATTTCATGATTGCAACTTGCTGAAAAGTGTCAACAGTGTTCCTTTCATCAAGTTTAAACAGTACAGCAATATGGTACTTACAGAGTGCATCAAACATGATTTAGACCTTGTTTATGAAAAACTGTTTATTTCTGTATTTCATGATTGCAACTTTCTGAAAATTGTCAACAGTGTTCCTTTCATCGAGTTTAAACAGTACAGCAAAATGGTACTTACTGAGTGACTCAAACATGATTTAGACCTTGTATATGAAAAACTGTTTATTTCTGTATTTCATGATTGCAACTTGCTGAAAAGTGTCAACAGTGTTCCTTTCATCGCGTTTTAACAGTACAGCAAAATGGTACTTATAGAGTGACTCAAACATGATTTAGATCTTGTTTATGAAAATCTGTTTATTTCTGTATTTCATGATTGCAACTTGCTGAAAAGTGTCAACAGTGTTCCTTTCATCGTGTTTTAACAGTACAGCAAAATGGTACTTACAGAGTGACTCAAACATGATTTAGATCTTGTTTATGAAAAACTGTTTATTTCTGTATTTCATGATTGCAACTTGCTGAAAAGTGTCAACAGTGTTCCTTTCATCGCGTTTAAACAGTACAGCAATATGGTACTTACAGAGTGACTCAAACAAGATTTAGACCTTGTTTATGAAAAACTGTTTATTTCTGTATTTCATGATTGCAAGTTGCTGAAAAGTGTCAACAGTGTTCCTTTCATCGCGTTTTAACAGTACAGCAAAATGGTACTTACAGAGTGACTCAAACATGATTTAGACCTTGTTTACCAAAAACTGTTTATTTCTGTATTTCATGATTGCAACTTGCTGAAAAGTGTCAACAGTGTTCCTTTCTTCGCGTTTAAACAGTACAGCAAAATGGTACTTACAGAGTGTCTCAAACATGATTTAGATCTTGTTTATGAAAATCTGTTTATTTCTGTATTTCATGATTGCAAGTTGCTGAAAAGTGTCAACAGTGTTCCTTTCATCAAGTTTAAACAGTACAGCAATATGGTACTTACAGAGTGACTCAAACATGATTTAGACCTTGTATATGAAAAACTGTTTATTTCTGTATTTCATGATTGCAACTTGCTGAAAAGTGTCAACAGTGTTCCTTTCATCGTGTTTTAACAGTACAGCAAAATGGTACTTACAGAGTGACTCAAACATGATTTAGATCTTGTTTATGAAAATCTGTTTATTTCTGTATTTCATGATTGCAACTTGCTGAAAAGTGTCAACAGTGTTCCTTTCATCAAGTTTAAACAGTACAGCAATATGGTACTTACAGAGTGCATGAAACATGATTTAGACTTTGTTTAAGAAAAACTGTTTATTTCTGTATTTCATGATTGCAACATTCTGAAAATTGTCAACAGTGTTCCTTTCATCGAGTTTAAACAGTACAGCAATATGGTACTTACAGAGTGCATCAAACATGATTTAGACCTTGTTTATGAAAAACTGTTTATTTCTGTATTTCATGATTGCAACTTGCTGAAAAGTGTCAACAGTGTTCCTTTCATCGCGTTTAAACAGTACAGCAATATGGTACTTACAGAGTGCATAAAACATGATATAGACCTTGTTTATGAAAATCTGTTTATTTCTGTATTTCATGATTGCAACTTGCTGAAAAGTGTCAACAGTGTTCCTTTCATCGCGTTTTAACAGTACAGCAAAATGGTACTTACAGAGTGACTCAAACATGATTTAGACCTTGTTTACCAAAAACTGTTTATTTCTGTATTTCATGATTGCAACTTGCTGAAAAGTGTCAACAGTGTTCCTTTCTTCGCGTTTAAACAGTACAGCAAAATGGTACTTACAGAGTGTCTCAAACATGATTTAGATCTTGTTTATGAAAATCTGTTTATTTCTGTATTTCATGATTGCAAGTTGCTGAAAAGTGTCAACAGTGTTCCTTTCATCAAGTTTAAACAGTACAGCAATATGGTACTTACAGAGTGACTCAAACATGATTTAGACCTTGTATATGAAAAACTGTTTATTTCTGTATTTCATGATTGCAACTTGCTGAAAAGTGTCAACAGTGTTCCTTTCATCGTGTTTTAACAGTACAGCAAAATGGTACTTACAGAGTGACTCAAACATGATTTAGATCTTGTTTATGAAAATCTGTTTATTTCTGTATTTCATGATTGCAACTTGCTGAAAAGTGTCAACAGTGTTCCTTTCATCAAGTTTAAACAGTACAGCAATATGGTACTTACAGAGTGCATGAAACATGATTTAGACTTTGTTTAAGAAAAACTGTTTATTTCTGTATTTCATGATTGCAACATTCTGAAAATTGTCAACAGTGTTCCTTTCATCGAGTTTAAACAGTACAGCAATATGGTACTTACAGAGTGCATCAAACATGATTTAGACCTTGTTTATGAAAAACTGTTTATTTCTGTATTTCATGATTGCAACTTGCTGAAAAGTGTCAACAGTGTTCCTTTCATCAAGTTTAAACAGTACAGCAATATGGTACTTACAGAGTGCATAAAACATGATATTGACCTTGTTTATGAAAATCTGTTTATTTCTGTATTTCATGATTGCAACTTGCTGAAAAGTGTCAACAGTGTTCCTTTCATCAAGTTTAAACAGTACAGCAATATGGTACATACAGAGTGACTCAAACATGATTTAGACCTTGTTTATGAAAAACTGTTTATTTCTGTATTTCATGATTGCAACTTGCTGAAAAGTGTCAACAGTGTTCCTTTCATCGCGTTTAAACAGTACAGCAAAATGGTACTTACAGAGTGACTCAAACATGATTTAGTTCTTGTTTATGAAAATCTGTTTATTTCTGTATTTCATGATTGCAACTTGCTGAAAAGTGTCAACAGTGTTCCTTTCATCAAGTTTAAACAGTACAGCAATATGGTACTTACAGAGTGCATCAAACATGATTTAGACCTTGTTTATGAAAAACTGTTTATTTCTGTATTTCATGATTGCAACTTTCTGAAAATTGTCAACAGTGTTCCTTTCATCGAGTTTAAACAGTACAGCAAAATGGTACTTACTGAGTGACTCAAACATGATTTAGACCTTGTATATGAAAAACTGTTTATTTCTGTATTTCATGATTGCAACTTGCTGAAAAGTGTCAACAGTGTTCCTTTCATCGCGTTTAAACAGTATAGCAAAATGGTACTTACTGAGTGACTCAAACATGATTTAGATCTTGTTTATGAAAATCTGTTTATTTCTGTATTTCATGATTGCAACTTGCTGAAAAGTGTCAACAGTGCTCCTTTCATCAAGTTTAAACAGTACAGCAATATAGTACTTACAGAGTGCATAAAACATGATATAGACCTTGTTTATGAAAATCTGTTTATTTCTGTATTTCATGATTGCAACTTGCTGAAAATTGTCAACAGTGTTCCTTTCATCGAGTTTAAACAGTACAGCAAAATGGTACTTACAGAGTGACTCAAACATGATTTAGACCTTGTATATGAAAAACTGTTTATTTCTGTATTTCATGATTGCAACTTGCTGAAAAGTGTCAACAGTGTTCCTTTCATCGCGTTTTAACAGTACAGCAAAATGGTACTTACAGAGTGACTCAAACATGATTTAGATCTTGTTTATGAAAATCTGTTTATTTCTGTATTTCATGATTGCAACTTGCTGAAAAGTGTCAACAGTGTTCCTTTCATCAAGTTTAAACAGTACAGCAATATAGTACTTACAGAGTGCATAAAACATGATATAGACCTTGTTTATGAAAATCTGTTTATTTCTGTATTTCATGATTGCAACTTTCTGAAAATTGTCAACAGTGTTCCTTTCATCGAGTTTAAACAGTACAGCAAAATGGTACTTACAGAGTGACTCAAACATGATTTAGACCTTGTATATGAAAAACTGTTTATTTCTGTATTTCATGATTGCAACTTGCTGAAAAGTGTCAACAGTGTTCCTTTCATCGAGTTTAAACAGTACAGCAAAATGGTACTTATAGAGTGACTCAAACATGATTTAGATCTTGTTTATGAAAATCTGTTTATTTCTGTATTTCATGATTGCAACTTGCTGAAAAGTGTCAACAGTGTTCCTTTCATCGTGTTTTAACAGTACAGCAAAATGGTACTTACAGAGTGACTCAAACATGATTTAGATCTTGTTTATGAAAAACTGTTTATTTCTGTATTTCATGATTGCAACTTGCTGAAAAGTGTCAACAGTGTTCCTTTCATCGCGTTTAAACAGTACAGCAATATGGTACTTACAGAGTGACTCAAACAAGATTTAGACCTTGTTTATGAAAAACTGTTTATTTCTGTATTTCATGATTGCAAGTTGCTGAAAAGTGTCAACAGTGTTCCTTTCATCGCGTTTTAACAGTACAGCAAAATGGTACTTACAGAGTGACTCAAACATGATTTAGACCTTGTTTACCAAAAACTGTTTATTTCTGTATTTCATGATTGCAACTTGCTGAAAAGTGTCAACAGTGTTCCTTTCTTCGCGTTTAAACAGTACAGCAAAATGGTACTTACAGAGTGTCTCAAACATGATTTAGATCTTGTTTATGAAAATCTGTTTATTTCTGTATTTCATGATTGCAAGTTGCTGAAAAGTGTCAACAGTGTTCCTTTCATCAAGTTTAAACAGTACAGCAATATGGTACTTACAGAGTGACTCAAACATGATTTAGACCTTGTATATGAAAAACTGTTTATTTCTGTATTTCATGATTGCAACTTGCTGAAAAGTGTCAACAGTGTTCCTTTCATCGTGTTTTAACAGTACAGCAAAATGGTACTTACAGAGTGACTCAAACATGATTTAGATCTTGTTTATGAAAATCTGTTTATTTCTGTATTTCATGATTGCAACTTGCTGAAAAGTGTCAACAGTGTTCCTTTCATCAAGTTTAAACAGTACAGCAATATGGTACTTACAGAGTGCATGAAACATGATTTAGACTTTGTTTAAGAAAAACTGTTTATTTCTGTATTTCATGATTGCAACATTCTGAAAATTGTCAACAGTGTTCCTTTCATCGAGTTTAAACAGTACAGCAATATGGTACTTACAGAGTGCATCAAACATGATTTAGACCTTGTTTATGAAAAACTGTTTATTTCTGTATTTCATGATTGCAACTTGCTGAAAAGTGTCAACAGTGTTCCTTTCATCGCGTTTAAACAGTACAGCAATATGGTACTTACAGAGTGCATAAAACATGATATAGACCTTGTTTATGAAAATCTGTTTATTTCTGTATTTCATGATTGCAACTTGCTGAAAAGTGTCAACAGTGTTCCTTTCATCGCGTTTTAACAGTACAGCAAAATGGTACTTACAGAGTGACTCAAACATGATTTAGACCTTGTTTACCAAAAACTGTTTATTTCTGTATTTCATGATTGCAACTTGCTGAAAAGTGTCAACAGTGTTCCTTTCTTCGCGTTTAAACAGTACAGCAAAATGGTACTTACAGAGTGTCTCAAACATGATTTAGATCTTGTTTATGAAAATCTGTTTATTTCTGTATTTCATGATTGCAAGTTGCTGAAAAGTGTCAACAGTGTTCCTTTCATCAAGTTTAAACAGTACAGCAATATGGTACTTACAGAGTGACTCAAACATGATTTAGACCTTGTATATGAAAAACTGTTTATTTCTGTATTTCATGATTGCAACTTGCTGAAAAGTGTCAACAGTGTTCCTTTCATCGTGTTTTAACAGTACAGCAAAATGGTACTTACAGAGTGACTCAAACATGATTTAGATCTTGTTTATGAAAATCTGTTTATTTCTGTATTTCATGATTGCAACTTGCTGAAAAGTGTCAACAGTGTTCCTTTCATCAAGTTTAAACAGTACAGCAATATGGTACTTACAGAGTGCATGAAACATGATTTAGACTTTGTTTAAGAAAAACTGTTTATTTCTGTATTTCATGATTGCAACATTCTGAAAATTGTCAACAGTGTTCCTTTCATCGAGTTTAAACAGTACAGCAATATGGTACTTACAGAGTGCATCAAACATGATTTAGACCTTGTTTATGAAAAACTGTTTATTTCTGTATTTCATGATTGCAACTTGCTGAAAAGTGTCAACAGTGTTCCTTTCATCAAGTTTAAACAGTACAGCAATATGGTACTTACAGAGTGCATAAAACATGATATTGACCTTGTTTATGAAAATCTGTTTATTTCTGTATTTCATGATTGCAACTTGCTGAAAAGTGTCAACAGTGTTCCTTTCATCAAGTTTAAACAGTACAGCAATATGGTACATACAGAGTGACTCAAACATGATTTAGACCTTGTTTATGAAAAACTGTTTATTTCTGTATTTCATGATTGCAACTTGCTGAAAAGTGTCAACAGTGTTCCTTTCATCGCGTTTAAACAGTACAGCAAAATGGTACTTACAGAGTGACTCAAACATGATTTAGTTCTTGTTTATGAAAATCTGTTTATTTCTGTATTTCATGATTGCAACTTGCTGAAAAGTGTCAACAGTGTTCCTTTCATCAAGTTTAAACAGTACAGCAATATGGTACTTACAGAGTGCATCAAACATGATTTAGACCTTGTTTATGAAAAACTGTTTATTTCTGTATTTCATGATTGCAACTTTCTGAAAATTGTCAACAGTGTTCCTTTCATCGAGTTTAAACAGTACAGCAAAATGGTACTTACTGAGTGACTCAAACATGATTTAGACCTTGTATATGAAAAACTGTTTATTTCTGTATTTCATGATTGCAACTTGCTGAAAAGTGTCAACAGTGTTCCTTTCATCGCGTTTTAACAGTACAGCAAAATGGTACTTATAGAGTGACTCAAACATGATTTAGATCTTGTTTATGAAAATCTGTTTATTTCTGTATTTCATGATTGCAACTTGCTGAAAAGTGTCAACAGTGTTCCTTTCATCGTGTTTTAACAGTACAGCAAAATGGTACTTACAGAGTGACTCAAACATGATTTAGATCTTGTTTATGAAAAACTGTTTATTTCTGTATTTCATGATTGCAACTTGCTGAAAAGTGTCAACAGTGTTCCTTTCATCGCGTTTAAACAGTACAGCAATATGGTACTTACAGAGTGACTCAAACAAGATTTAGACCTTGTTTATGAAAAACTGTTTATTTCTGTATTTCATGATTGCAAGTTGCTGAAAAGTGTCAACAGTGTTCCTTTCATCGCGTTTTAACAGTACAGCAAAATGGTACTTACAGAGTGACTCAAACATGATTTAGACCTTGTTTACCAAAAACTGTTTATTTCTGTATTTCATGATTGCAACTTGCTGAAAAGTGTCAACAGTGTTCCTTTCTTCGCGTTTAAACAGTACAGCAAAATGGTACTTACAGAGTGTCTCAAACATGATTTAGATCTTGTTTATGAAAATCTGTTTATTTCTGTATTTCATGATTGCAAGTTGCTGAAAAGTGTCAACAGTGTTCCTTTCATCAAGTTTAAACAGTACAGCAATATGGTACTTACAGAGTGACTCAAACATGATTTAGACCTTGTATATGAAAAACTGTTTATTTCTGTATTTCATGATTGCAACTTGCTGAAAAGTGTCAACAGTGTTCCTTTCATCGTGTTTTAACAGTACAGCAAAATGGTACTTACAGAGTGACTCAAACATGATTTAGATCTTGTTTATGAAAATCTGTTTATTTCTGTATTTCATGATTGCAACTTGCTGAAAAGTGTCAACAGTGTTCCTTTCATCAAGTTTAAACAGTACAGCAATATGGTACTTACAGAGTGCATGAAACATGATTTAGACTTTGTTTAAGAAAAACTGTTTATTTCTGTATTTCATGATTGCAACATTCTGAAAATTGTCAACAGTGTTCCTTTCATCGAGTTTAAACAGTACAGCAATATGGTACTTACAGAGTGCATCAAACATGATTTAGACCTTGTTTATGAAAAACTGTTTATTTCTGTATTTCATGATTGCAACTTGCTGAAAAGTGTCAACAGTGTTCCTTTCATCGCGTTTAAACAGTACAGCAATATGGTACTTACAGAGTGCATAAAACATGATATAGACCTTGTTTATGAAAATCTGTTTATTTCTGTATTTCATGATTGCAACTTGCTGAAAAGTGTCAACAGTGTTCCTTTCATCGCGTTTTAACAGTACAGCAAAATGGTACTTACAGAGTGACTCAAACATGATTTAGACCTTGTTTACCAAAAACTGTTTATTTCTGTATTTCATGATTGCAACTTGCTGAAAAGTGTCAACAGTGTTCCTTTCTTCGCGTTTAAACAGTACAGCAAAATGGTACTTACAGAGTGTCTCAAACATGATTTAGATCTTGTTTATGAAAATCTGTTTATTTCTGTATTTCATGATTGCAAGTTGCTGAAAAGTGTCAACAGTGTTCCTTTCATCAAGTTTAAACAGTACAGCAATATGGTACTTACAGAGTGACTCAAACATGATTTAGACCTTGTATATGAAAAACTGTTTATTTCTGTATTTCATGATTGCAACTTGCTGAAAAGTGTCAACAGTGTTCCTTTCATCGTGTTTTAACAGTACAGCAAAATGGTACTTACAGAGTGACTCAAACATGATTTAGATCTTGTTTATGAAAATCTGTTTATTTCTGTATTTCATGATTGCAACTTGCTGAAAAGTGTCAACAGTGTTCCTTTCATCAAGTTTAAACAGTACAGCAATATGGTACTTACAGAGTGCATGAAACATGATTTAGACTTTGTTTAAGAAAAACTGTTTATTTCTGTATTTCATGATTGCAACATTCTGAAAATTGTCAACAGTGTTCCTTTCATCGAGTTTAAACAGTACAGCAATATGGTACTTACAGAGTGCATCAAACATGATTTAGACCTTGTTTATGAAAAACTGTTTATTTCTGTATTTCATGATTGCAACTTGCTGAAAAGTGTCAACAGTGTTCCTTTCATCAAGTTTAAACAGTACAGCAATATGGTACTTACAGAGTGCATAAAACATGATATTGACCTTGTTTATGAAAATCTGTTTATTTCTGTATTTCATGATTGCAACTTGCTGAAAAGTGTCAACAGTGTTCCTTTCATCAAGTTTAAACAGTACAGCAATATGGTACATACAGAGTGACTCAAACATGATTTAGACCTTGTTTATGAAAAACTGTTTATTTCTGTATTTCATGATTGCAACTTGCTGAAAAGTGTCAACAGTGTTCCTTTCATCGCGTTTAAACAGTACAGCAAAATGGTACTTACAGAGTGACTCAAACATGATTTAGTTCTTGTTTATGAAAATCTGTTTATTTCTGTATTTCATGATTGCAACTTGCTGAAAAGTGTCAACAGTGTTCCTTTCATCAAGTTTAAACAGTACAGCAATATGGTACTTACAGAGTGCATCAAACATGATTTAGACCTTGTTTATGAAAAACTGTTTATTTCTGTATTTCATGATTGCAACTTTCTGAAAATTGTCAACAGTGTTCCTTTCATCGAGTTTAAACAGTACAGCAAAATGGTACTTACTGAGTGACTCAAACATGATTTAGACCTTGTATATGAAAAACTGTTTATTTCTGTATTTCATGATTGCAACTTGCTGAAAAGTGTCAACAGTGTTCCTTTCATCGCGTTTTAACAGTACAGCAAAATGGTACTTACAGAGTGACTCAAACATGATTTAGGTCTTGTTTATGAAAAACTGTTTATTTCTGTATTTCATGATTGCAACTTGCTGAAAAGTGTCAACAGTGTTCCTTTCATCAAGTTTAAACAGTACAGCAATATAGTACTTAAAGAGTGCATAAAACATGATATAGACCTTGTTTATGAAAATCTGTTTATTTCTGTATTTCATGATTGCAACTTGCTGAAAATTGTCAACAGTGTTCCTTTCATCGAGTTTAAACAGTACAGCAAAATGGTACTTACAGAGTGACTCAAACATGATTTAGATCTTGTTTATGAAAATCTGTTTATTTCTGTATTTCATGATTGCAACTTGCTGAAAAGTGTCAACAGTGTTCCTTTCATCAAGTTTAAACAGTACAGCAATATGGTACTTACAGAGTGCATGAAACATGATTTAGACCTTGTTTAAGAAAAACTGTTTATTTCTGTATTTCATGATTGCAACATTCTGAAAATTGTCAACAGTGTTCCTTTCATCGAGTTTAAACAGTACAGCAATATGGTACTTACAGAGTGCATCAAACATGATTTAGACCTTGTTTATGAAAAACTCTTTATTTCTGTATTTCATGATTGCAACTTGCTGAAAAGTGTCAACAGTGTTCCTTTCATCAAGTTTAAACAGTACAGCAATATGGTACTTACAGAGTGCATAAAACATGATATAGACCTTGTTTATGAAAATCTGTTTATTTCTGTATTTCATGATTGCAACTTGCTGAAAAGTGTCAACAGTGTTCCTTTCATCAAGTTTAAACAGTACAGCAATATGGTACATACAGAGTGACTCAAACATGATTTAGACCTTGTTTATGAAAAACTGTTTATTTCTGTATTTCATGATTGCAACTTGCTGAAAAGTGTCAACAGTGTTCCTTTCATCGCGTTTAAACAGTACAGCAAAATGGTACTTACAGAGTGACTCAAACATGATTTAGTTCTTGTTTATGAAAATCTGTTTATTTCTGTATTTCATGATTGCAACTTGCTGAAAAGTGTCAACAGTGTTTCTTTCATCAAGTTTAAACAGTACAGCAATATGGTACTTACAGAGTGCATCAAACATGATTTAGACCTTGTTTATGAAAAACTGTTTATTTCTGTATTTCATGATTGCAACTTTCTGAAAATTGTCAACAGTGTTCGTTTCATCGAGTTTAAACAGTACAGCAAAATGGTACTTACTGAGTGACTCAAACATGATTTAGACCTTGTATATGAAAAACGGTTTATTTCTGTATTTCATGATTGCAACTTGCTGAAAAGTGTCAACAGTGTTCCTTTCATCGCGTTTTAACAGTACAGCAAAATGGTACTTACAGAGTGACTCAAACATGATTTAGGTCTTGTTTATGAAAAACTGTTTATTTCTGTATTTCATGATTGCAACTTGCTGAAAAGTGTCAACAGTGTTCCTTTCATCAAGTTTAAACAGTACAGCAATATAGTACTTAAAGAGTGCATAAAACATGATATAGACCTTGTTTATGAAAATCTGTTTATTTCTGTATTTCATGATTGCAACTTTCTGAAAATTGTCAACAGTGTTCCTTTCATCGAGTTTAAACAGTACAGCAATATGGTACATACAGAGTGACTCAAACATGATTTAGACCTTGTTTATGAAAAACTGTTTATTTCTGTATTTCATGATTGCAACTTACTGAAAAGTGTCAACAGTGTTCCTTTCATCAAGTTTAAACAGTACAGCAATATGGTACTTACAGAGTGACTCAAACATGATTTAGACCTTGTTTATGAAAAACTGTTTATTTCTGTATTTCATGATTGCAAGTTGCTGAAAAGTGTCAACAGTGTTCCTTTCATCGCGTTTTAACAGTACAGCAAAATGGTACTTACAGAGTGACTCAAACATGATTTAGACCTTGTTTACCAAAATCTGTTTATTTCTGTATTTCATGATTGCAACTTGCTGAAAAGTGTCAACAGTGTTCCTTTCATCGAGTTTAAACAGTACAGCAAAATGGTACTTACAGAGTGACTCAAACATGATTTAGATCTTGTTTATGAAAATCTGTTTATTTCTGTATTTCATGATTGCAACTTGCTGAAAAGTGTCAACAGTGTTCCTTTCATCAAGTTTAAACTGTACAGCAATATGGTACTTACAGAGTGACTCAAACATGATTTAGACCTTGTATATGAAAAACTGTTTATTTCTGTATTTCATGATTGCAACTTGCTGAAAAGTGTCAACAGTGTTCCTTTCATCGAGTTTAAACAGTACAGCAAAATGGTACTTACAGAGTGACTCAAACATGATTTAGATCTTGTTTATGAAAATCTGTTTATTTCTGTATTTCATGATTGCAACTTGCTGAAAAGTGTCAACAGTGTTCCTTTCATCAAGTTTAAACAGTACAGCAATATGGTACATACAGAGTGACTCAAACATGATTTAGACCTTGTTTATGAAAAACTGTTTATTTCTGTATTTCATGATTGCAACTTGCTGAAAAGTGTCAACAGTGTTCCTTTCATCGTGTTTTAACAGTACAGCAAAATGGTACTTACAGAGTGACTCAAACATGATTTAGACCTTGTTTATGAAAAACTGTTTATTTCTGTATTTCATGATTGCAACTTGCTGAAAAGTGTCAACAGTGTTCCTTTCATCAAGTTTAAACTGTACAGCAATATGGTACTTACAGAGTGACTCAAACATGATTTAGACCTTGTTTATGAAAAACTGTTTATTTCTGTATTTCATGATTGCAACTTGCTGAAAAGTGTCAACAGTGTTCCTTTCATCAAGTTTAAACAGTACAGCAATATGGTACTTACAGAGTGCATGAAACATGATTTAGACCTTGTTTAAGAAAAACTGTTTATTTCTGTATTTCATGATTGCAACATTCTGAAAATTGTCAACAGTGTTCCTTTCATCGAGTTTAAACAGTACAGCAATATGGTACTTACAGAGTGCATCAAACATGATTTAGACCTTGTTTATGAAAAACTGTTTATTTCTGTATTTCATGATTACAACTTGCTGAAAAGTGTCAACAGTGTTCCTTTCATCAAGTTTAAACAGTACAGCAATATGGTACTTACAGAGTGCATAAAACATGATATAGACCTTGTTTATGAAAATCTGTTTATTTCTGTATTTCATGATTGCAACTTGCTGAAAAGTGTCAACAGTGTTCCTTTCATCAAGTTTAAACAGTACAGCAATATGGTACATACAGAGTGACTCAAACATGATTTAGACCTTGTTTATGAAAAACTGTTTATTTCTGTATTTCATGATTGCAACTTGCTGAAAAGTGTCAACAGTGTTCCTTTCATCGCGTTTAAACAGTACAGCAAAATGGTACTTACAGAGTGACTCAAACATGATTTAGTTCTTGTTTATGAAAATCTGTTTATTTCTGTATTTCATGATTGCAACTTGCTGAAAAGTGTCAACAGTGTTCCTTTCATCAAGTTTAAACAGTACAGCAATATGGTACTTACAGAGTGCATCAAACATGATTTAGACCTTGTTTATGAAAAACTGTTTATTTCTGTATTTCATGATTGCAACTTTCTGAAAATTTTCAACAGTGTTCCTTTCATCGAGTTTAAACAGTACAGCAAAATGGTACTTACTGAGTGACTCAAACATGATTTAGACCTTGTATATGAAAAACTGTTTATTTCTGTATTTCATGATTGCAACTTGCTGAAAAGTGTCAACAGTGTTCCTTTCATCGCGTTTTAACAGTACAGCAAAATGGTACTTACAGAGTGACTCAAACATGATTTAGATCTTGTTTATGAAAAACTGTTTATTTCTGTATTTCATGATTGCAACTTGCTGAAAAGTGTCAACAGTGTTCCTTTCATCGCGTTTAAACAGTATAGCAAAATGGTACTTACTGAGTGACTCAAACATGATTTAGATCTTGTTTATGAAAATCTGTTTATTTCTGTATTTCATGATTGCAACTTGCTGAAAAGTGTCAACAGTGCTCCTTTCATCAAGTTTAAACAGTACAGCAATATAGTACTTACAGAGTGCATAAAACATGATATAGACCTTGTTTATGAAAATCTGTTTATTTCTGTATTTCATGATTGCAACTTGCTGAAAATTGTCAACAGTGTTCCTTTCATCGAGTTTAAACAGTACAGCAAAATGGTACTTACAGAGTGACTCAAACATGATTTAGACCTTGTATATGAAAAACTGTTTATTTCTGTATTTCATGATTGCAACTTGCTGAAAAGTGTCAACAGTGTTCCTTTCATCGCGTTTTAACAGTACAGCAAAATGGTACTTACAGAGTGACTCAAACATGATTTAGATCTTGTTTATGAAAATCTGTTTATTTCTGTATTTCATGATTGCAACTTGCTGAAAAGTGTCAACAGTGTTCCTTTCATCAAGTTTAAACAGTACAGCAATATAGTACTTACAGAGTGCATAAAACATGATATAGACCTTGTTTATGAAAATCTGTTTATTTCTGTATTTCATGATTGCAACTTTCTGAAAATTGTCAACAGTGTTCCTTTCATCGAGTTTAAACAGTACAGCAAAATGGTACTTACAGAGTGACTCAAACATGATTTAGACCTTGTATATGAAAAACTGTTTATTTCTGTATTTCATGATTGCAACTTGCTGAAAAGTGTCAACAGTGTTCCTTTCATCGAGTTTAAACAGTACAGCAAAATGGTACTTATAGAGTGACTCAAACGTGATTTAGATCTTGTTTATGAAAATCTGTTTATTTCTGTATTTCATGATTGCAACTTGCTGAAAAGTGTCAACAGTGTTCCTTTCATCGTGTTTTAACAGTACAGCAAAATGGTACTTACAGAGTGACTCAAACATGATTTAGATCTTGTTTATGAAAAACTGTTTATTTCTGTATTTCATGATTGCAACTTGCTGAAAAGTGTCAACAGTGTTCCTTTCATCGCGTTTAAACAGTATAGCAAAATGGTCCTTACTGAGTGACTCAAACATGATTTAGATCTTGTTTATGAAAATCTGTTTATTTCTGTATTTCATGATTGCAACTTGCTGAAAAGTGTCAACAGTGTTCCTTTCATCAAGTTTAAACAGTACAGCAATATAGTACTTACAGAGTGCATAAAACATGATATAGATCTTGTTTATGAAAATCTGTTTATTTCTGTATTTCATGATTGCAACTTTCTGAAAATTGTCAACAGTGTTCCTTTCATCGAGATTAAACAGTACAGCAAAATGGTACTTACAGAGTGACTCAAACATGATTTAGACCTTGTATATGAAAAACTGTTTATTTCTGTATTTCATGATTGCAACTTGCTGAAAAGTGTCAACAGTGTTCCTTTCATCGAGTTTAAACAGTACAGCAAAATGGTACTTACAGAGTGACTCAAACATGATTTAGATCTTGTTTATGAAAATCTGTTTATTTCTGTATTTCATGATTGCAACTTGCTGAAAAGTGTCAACAGTGTTCCTTTCATCAAGTTTAAACAGTACAGCAATATGGTACATACAGAGTGACTCAAACATGATTTAGACCTTGTTTATGAAAAACTGTATGAAAACCATCAGGAAGTCCGGGATGCAGTTGCGGAGGGAGGTGTCCGGTCCCAGGGTCCTTAGCTTAGCGGGCATTTTGGTGTCGAATGATGAGCTGTAGTTTATGAATAGCACTCTCACATAAGTGATTGCAACTTGCTGAAAAGTGTCAACAGTGTT
This sequence comes from Salmo salar, assembly GCF_965601325.2. NCBI lineage: Eukaryota > Metazoa > Chordata > Actinopteri > Salmoniformes > Salmonidae > Salmo > Salmo salar. The sequence goes on from NC_138318.1 coordinate 2,246,730, forward strand.
CCTTTCATCGCGTTTAAACAGTACAGCAAAATGGTACTTACAGAGTGACTCAAAGATGATTTAGATCTTGTTTATGAAAATCTGTTTATTTCTGTATTTCATGATTGCAACTTGCTGAAAAGTGTCAACAGTGTTCCTTTCATCGCGTTTTAACAGTACAGCAAAATGGTACTTACAGAGTGACTCAAACATGATTTAGATCTTGTTTATGAAAAACTGTTTATTTCTGTATTTCATGATTGCAACTTGCTGAAAAGTGTCAACAGTGTTCCTTTCATCGAGTTTAAACAGTACAGCAAAATGGTACTTACAGAGTGACTCAAACATGATTTAGACCTTGTATATGAAAAACTGTTTTTTTCTGTATTTCATGATTGCAACTTGCTGAAAAGTGTCAACAGTGTTCCTTTCATCAAGTTTAAACAGTACAGCAATATAGTACTTACAGAGTGCATAAAACATGATATAGACCTTGTTTATGAAAATCTGTTTATTTCTGTATTTCATGATTGCAACTTTCTGAAAATTTTCAACAGTGTTCCTTTCATCGAGTTTAAACAGTACAGCAAAATGGTACTTACTGAGTGACTCAAACATGATTTAGACCTTGTATATGAAAAACTGTTTATTTCTGTATTTCATGATTGCAACTTGCTGAAAAGTGTCAACAGTGTTCCTTTCATCGCGTTTTAACAGTACAGCAAAATGGTACTTACAGAGTGACTCAAACATGATTTAGATCTTGTTTATGAAAAACTGTTTATTTCTGTATTTCATGATTGCAACTTGCTGAAAAGTGTCAACAGTGTTCCTTTCATCGCGTTTAAACAGTATAGCAAAATGGTACTTACTGAGTGACTCAAACATGATTTAGATCTTGTTTATGAAAATCTGTTTATTTCTGTATTTCATGATTGCAACTTGCTGAAAAGTGTCAACAGTGCTCCTTTCATCAAGTTTAAACAGTACAGCAATATAGTACTTACAGAGTGCATAAAACATGATATAGACCTTGTTTATGAAAATCTGTTTATTTCTGTATTTCATGATTGCAACTTGCTGAAAATTGTCAACAGTGTTCCTTTCATCGAGTTTAAACAGTACAGCAAAATGGTACTTACAGAGTGACTCAAACATGATTTAGACCTTGTATATGAAAAACTGTTTATTTCTGTATTTCATGATTGCAACTTGCTGAAAAGTGTCAACAGTGTTCCTTTCATCGCGTTTTAACAGTACAGCAAAATGGTACTTACAGAGTGACTCAAACATGATTTAGATCTTGTTTATGAAAATCTGTTTATTTCTGTATTTCATGATTGCAACTTGCTGAAAAGTGTCAACAGTGTTCCTTTCATCAAGTTTAAACAGTACAGCAATATAGTACTTACAGAGTGCATAAAACATGATATAGACCTTGTTTATGAAAATCTGTTTATTTCTGTATTTCATGATTGCAACTTTCTGAAAATTGTCAACAGTGTTCCTTTCATCGAGTTTAAACAGTACAGCAAAATGGTACTTACAGAGTGACTCAAACATGATTTAGACCTTGTATATGAAAAACTGTTTATTTCTGTATTTCATGATTGCAACTTGCTGAAAAGTGTCAACAGTGTTCCTTTCATCGAGTTTAAACAGTACAGCAAAATGGTACTTATAGAGTGACTCAAACGTGATTTAGATCTTGTTTATGAAAATCTGTTTATTTCTGTATTTCATGATTGCAACTTGCTGAAAAGTGTCAACAGTGTTCCTTTCATCGTGTTTTAACAGTACAGCAAAATGGTACTTACAGAGTGACTCAAACATGATTTAGATCTTGTTTATGAAAAACTGTTTATTTCTGTATTTCATGATTGCAACTTGCTGAAAAGTGTCAACAGTGTTCCTTTCATCGCGTTTAAACAGTATAGCAAAATGGTCCTTACTGAGTGACTCAAACATGATTTAGATCTTGTTTATGAAAATCTGTTTATTTCTGTATTTCATGATTGCAACTTGCTGAAAAGTGTCAACAGTGTTCCTTTCATCAAGTTTAAACAGTACAGCAATATAGTACTTACAGAGTGCATAAAACATGATATAGATCTTGTTTATGAAAATCTGTTTATTTCTGTATTTCATGATTGCAACTTTCTGAAAATTGTCAACAGTGTTCCTTTCATCGAGATTAAACAGTACAGCAAAATGGTACTTACAGAGTGACTCAAACATGATTTAGACCTTGTATATGAAAAACTGTTTATTTCTGTATTTCATGATTGCAACTTGCTGAAAAGTGTCAACAGTGTTCCTTTCATCGAGTTTAAACAGTACAGCAAAATGGTACTTACAGAGTGACTCAAACATGATTTAGATCTTGTTTATGAAAATCTGTTTATTTCTGTATTTCATGATTGCAACTTGCTGAAAAGTGTCAACAGTGTTCCTTTCATCAAGTTTAAACAGTACAGCAATATGGTACATACAGAGTGACTCAAACATGATTTAGACCTTGTTTATGAAAAACTGTATGAAAACCATCAGGAAGTCCGGGATGCAGTTGCGGAGGGAGGTGTCCGGTCCCAGGGTCCTTAGCTTAGCGGGCATTTTGGTGTCGAATGATGAGCTGTAGTTTATGAATAGCACTCTCACATAAGTGATTGCAACTTGCTGAAAAGTGTCAACAGTGTTCCTTTCATCGCGTTTAAACAGTACAGCAAAATGGTACTTACAGAGTGACTCAAAGATGATTTAGATCTTGTTTATGAAAATCTGTTTATTTCTGTATTTCATGATTGCAACTTGCTGAAAAGTGTCAACAGTGTTCCTTTCATCGCGTTTTAACAGTACAGCAAAATGGTACTTACAGAGTGACTCAAACATGATTTAGATCTTGTTTATGAAAAACTGTTTATTTCTGTATTTCATGATTGCAACTTGCTGAAAAGTGTCAACAGTGTTCCTTTCATCGAGTTTAAACAGTACAGCAAAATGGTACTTACAGAGTGACTCAAACATGATTTAGACCTTGTATATGAAAAACTGTTTATTTCTGTATTTCATGATTGCAACTTGCTGAAAAGTGTCAACAGTGTTCCTTTCATCAAGTTTAAACAGTACAGCAATATAGTACTTACAGAGTGCATAAAACATGATATAGACCTTGTTTATGAAAATCTGTTTATTTCTGTATTTCATGATTGCAACTTTCTGAAAATTGTCAACAGTGTTCCTTTCATCGAGTTTAAACAGTACAGCAAAATGGTACTTACTGAGTGACTCAAACATGATTTAGACCTTGTATATGAAAAACTGTTTATTTCTGTATTTCATGATTGCAACTTGCTGAAAAGTGTCAACAGTGTTCCTTTCATCGCGTTTTAACAGTACAGCAAAATGGTACTTACAGAGTGACTCAAACATGATTTAGATCTTGTTTATGAAAATCTGTTTATTTCTGTATTTCATGATTGCAACTTGCTGAAAAGTGTCAACAGTGTTCCTTTCATCAAGTTTAAACAGTACAGCAATATAGTACTTACAGAGTGCATAAAACATGATATAGACCTTGTTTATGAAAATCTGTTTATTTCTGTATTTCATGATTGCAACTTTCTGAAAATTGTCAACAGTGTTCCTTTCATCGAGTTTAAACAGTACAGCAAAATGGTACTTACAGAGTGACTCAAACATGATTTAGACCTTGTATATGAAAAACTGTTTATTTCTGTATTTCATGATTGCAACTTGCTGAAAAGTGTCAACAGTGTTCCTTTCATCGCGTTTAAACAGTATAGCAAAATGGTCCTTACTGAGTGACTCAAACATGATTTAGATCTTGTTTATGAAAATCTGTTTATTTCTGTATTTCATGATTGCAACTTGCTGAAAAGTGTCAACAGTGTTCCTTTCATCAAGTTTAAACAGTACAGCAATATAGTACTTACAGAGTGCATAAAACATGATATAGACCTTGTTTATGAAAATCAGTTTATTTCTGTATTTCATGATTGCAACTTTCTGAAAATTGTCAACAGTGTTCCTTTCATCGAGATTAAACAGTACAGCAAAATGGTACTTACAGAGTGACTCAAACATGATTTAGACCTTGTATATGAAAAACTGTTTATTTCTGTATTTCATGATTGGAACTTGCTGAAAAGTGTCAACAGTGTTCCTTTCATCAAGTTTAAACAGTACAGCAATATAGTACTTACAGAGTGCATAAAACATGATATAGACCTTGTTTATGAAAATCTGTTTATTTCTGTATTTCATGATTGCAACTTTCTGAAAATTGTCAACAGTGTTCCTTTCATCGAGTTTAAACAGTACAGCAAAATGGTACTTACTGAGTGACTCAAACATGATTTAGACCTTGTATATGAAAAACTGTTTATTTCTGTATTTCATGATTGCAACTTGCTGAAAAGTGTCAACAGTGTTCCTTTCATCGCGTTTTAACAGTACAGCAAAATGGTACTTACAGAGTGACTCAAACATGATTTAGACCTTGTATATGAAAAACTGTTTATTTCTGTATTTCATGATTGCAACTTGCTGAAAAGTGTCAACAGTGTTCCTTTCATCGCGTTTAAACAGTATAGCAAAATGGTCCTTACTGAGTGACTCAAACATGATTTAGATCTTGTTTATGAAAATCTGTTTATTTCTGTATTTCATGATTGCAACTTGCTGAAAAGTGTCAACAGTGTTCCTTTCATCAAGTTTAAACAGTACAGCAATATAGTACTTACAGAGTGCATAAAACATGATATAGACCTTGTTTATGAAAATCTGTTTATTTCTGTATTTCATGATTGCAACTTTCTGAAAATTGTCAACAGTGTTCCTTTCATCGAGATTAAACAGTACAGCAAAATGGTACTTACAGAGTGACTCAAACATGATTTAGACCTTGTATATGAAAAACTGTTTATTTCTGTATTTCATGATTGCAACTTGCTGAAAAGTGTCAACAGTGTTCCTTTCATCGAGTTTAAACAGTACAGCAAAATGGTACTTACAGAGTGACTCAAACATGATTTAGATCTTGTTTATGAAAATCTGTTTATTTCTGTATTTCATGATTGCAACTTGCTGAAAAGTGTCAACAGTGTTCCTTTCATCAAGTTTAAACAGTACAGCAATATGGTACATACAGAGTGACTCAAACATGATTTAGACCTTGTTCATGAAAAACTGTTTATTTCTGTATTTCATGATTGCAACTTGCTGAAAAGTGTCAACAGTGTTCCTTTCATCGCGTTTAAACAGTATAGCAAAATGGTCCTTACTGAGTGACTCAAACATGATTTAGATCTTGTTTATGAAAATCTGTTTATTTCTGTATTTCATGATTGCAACTTGCTGAAAAGTGTCAACAGTGTTCCTTTCATCAAGTTTAAACAGTACAGCAATATAGTACTTACAGAGTGCATAAAACATGATATAGACCTTGTTTATGAAAATCAGTTTATTTCTGTATTTCATGATTGCAACTTTCTGAAAATTGTCAACAGTGTTCCTTTCATCGAGATTAAACAGTACAGCAAAATGGTACTTACAGAGTGACTCAAACATGATTTAGACCTTGTATATGAAAAACTGTTTATTTCTGTATTTCATGATTGGAACTTGCTGAAAAGTGTCAACAGTGTTCCTTTCATCAAGTTTAAACAGTACAGCAATATAGTACTTACAGAGTGCATAAAACATGATATAGACCTTGTTTATGAAAATCTGTTTATTTCTGTATTTCATGATTGCAACTTTCTGAAAATTGTCAACAGTGTTCCTTTCATCGAGTTTAAACAGTACAGCAAAATGGTACTTACTGAGTGACTCAAACATGATTTAGACCTTGTATATGAAAAACTGTTTATTTCTGTATTTCATGATTGCAACTTGCTGAAAAGTGTCAACAGTGTTCCTTTCATCGCGTTTTAACAGTACAGCAAAATGGTACTTACAGAGTGACTCAAACATGATTTAGACCTTGTATATGAAAAACTGTTTATTTCTGTATTTCATGATTGCAACTTGCTGAAAAGTGTCAACAGTGTTCCTTTCATCGCGTTTAAACAGTATAGCAAAATGGTCCTTACTGAGTGACTCAAACATGATTTAGATCTTGTTTATGAAAATCTGTTTATTTCTGTATTTCATGATTGCAACTTGCTGAAAAGTGTCAACAGTGTTCCTTTCATCAAGTTTAAACAGTACAGCAATATAGTACTTACAGAGTGCATAAAACATGATATAGACCTTGTTTATGAAAATCTGTTTATTTCTGTATTTCATGATTGCAACTTTCTGAAAATTGTCAACAGTGTTCCTTTCATCGAGATTAAACAGTACAGCAAAATGGTACTTACAGAGTGACTCAAACATGATTTAGACCTTGTATATGAAAAACTGTTTATTTCTGTATTTCATGATTGCAACTTGCTGAAAAGTGTCAACAGTGTTCCTTTCATCGAGTTTAAACAGTACAGCAAAATGGTACTTACAGAGTGACTCAAACATGATTTAGATCTTGTTTATGAAAATCTGTTTATTTCTGTATTTCATGATTGCAACTTGCTGAAAAGTGTCAACAGTGTTCCTTTCATCAAGTTTAAACAGTACAGCAATATGGTACATACAGAGTGACTCAAACATGATTTAGACCTTGTTCATGAAAAACTGTTTATTTCTGTATTTCATGATTGCAACTTGCTGAAAAGTGTCAACAGTGTTCCTTTCATCGCGTTTAAACAGTACAGCAAAATGGTACTTACAGAGTGACTCAAACATGATTTAGATCTTGTTTATGAAAATCTGTTTATTTCTGTATTTCATGATTGCAACTTGCTGAAAAGTGTCAACAGTGTTCCTTTCATCGAGTTTAAACAGTACAGCAAAATGGTACTTACTGAGTGACTCAAACATGATTTAGACCTTGTATATGAAAAACTGTTTATTTCTGTATTTCATGATTGCAACTTGCTGAAAAGTGTCAACAGTGTTCCTTTCATCGCGTTTTAACAGTACAGCAAAATGGTACTTACAGAGTGACTCAAACATGATTTAGATCTTGTTTATGAAAATCTGTTTATTTCTGTATTTCATGATTGCAACTTGCTGAAAAGTGTCAACAGTGTTCCTTTCATCAAGTTTAAACAGTACAGCAATATAGTACTTACAGAGTGCATAAAACATGATATAGACCTTGTTTATGAAAATCTGTTTATTTCTGTATTTCATGATTGCAACTTTCTGAAAATTGTCAACAGTGTTCCTTTCATCGAGTTTAAACAGTACAGCAAAATGGTACTTACAGAGTGACTCAAACATGATTTAGACCTTGTATATGAAAAACTGTTTATTTCTGTATTTCATGATTGCAACTTGCTGAAAAGTGTCAACAGTGTTCCTTTCATCGCGTTTAAACAGTATAGCAAAATGGTCCTTACTGAGTGACTCAAACATGATTTAGATCTTGTTTATGAAAATCTGTTTATTTCTGTATTTCATGATTGCAACTTGCTGAAAAGTGTCAACAGTGTTCCTTTCATCAAGTTTAAACAGTACAGCAATATAGTACTTACAGAGTGCATAAAACATGATATAGACCTTGTTTATGAAAATCAGTTTATTTCTGTATTTCATGATTGCAACTTTCTGAAAATTGTCAACAGTGTTCCTTTCATCGAGATTAAACAGTACAGCAAAATGGTACTTACAGAGTGACTCAAACATGATTTAGACCTTGTATATGAAAAACTGTTTATTTCTGTATTTCATGATTGGAACTTGCTGAAAAGTGTCAACAGTGTTCCTTTCATCAAGTTTAAACAGTACAGCAATATAGTACTTACAGAGTGCATAAAACATGATATAGACCTTGTTTATGAAAATCTGTTTATTTCTGTATTTCATGATTGCAACTTTCTGAAAATTGTCAACAGTGTTCCTTTCATCGAGTTTAAACAGTACAGCAAAATGGTACTTACTGAGTGACTCAAACATGATTTAGACCTTGTATATGAAAAACTGTTTATTTCTGTATTTCATGATTGCAACTTGCTGAAAAGTGTCAACAGTGTTCCTTTCATCGCGTTTTAACAGTACAGCAAAATGGTACTTACAGAGTGACTCAAACATGATTTAGACCTTGTATATGAAAAACTGTTTATTTCTGTATTTCATGATTGCAACTTGCTGAAAAGTGTCAACAGTGTTCCTTTCATCGCGTTTAAACAGTATAGCAAAATGGTCCTTACTGAGTGACTCAAACATGATTTAGATCTTGTTTATGAAAATCTGTTTATTTCTGTATTTCATGATTGCAACTTGCTGAAAAGTGTCAACAGTGTTCCTTTCATCAAGTTTAAACAGTACAGCAATATAGTACTTACAGAGTGCATAAAACATGATATAGACCTTGTTTATGAAAATCTGTTTATTTCTGTATTTCATGATTGCAACTTTCTGAAAATTGTCAACAGTGTTCCTTTCATCGAGATTAAACAGTACAGCAAAATGGTACTTACAGAGTGACTCAAACATGATTTAGACCTTGTATATGAAAAACTGTTTATTTCTGTATTTCATGATTGCAACTTGCTGAAAAGTGTCAACAGTGTTCCTTTCATCGAGTTTAAACAGTACAGCAAAATGGTACTTACAGAGTGACTCAAACATGATTTAGATCTTGTTTATGAAAATCTGTTTATTTCTGTATTTCATGATTGCAACTTGCTGAAAAGTGTCAACAGTGTTCCTTTCATCAAGTTTAAACAGTACAGCAATATGGTACATACAGAGTGACTCAAACATGATTTAGACCTTGTTCATGAAAAACTGTTTATTTCTGTATTTCATGATTGCAACTTGCTGAAAAGTGTCAACAGTGTTCCTTTCATCGCGTTTAAACAGTACAGCAAAATGGTACTTACAGAGTGACTCAAACATGATTTAGATCTTGTTTATGAAAATCTGTTTATTTCTGTATTTCATGATTGCAACTTGCTGAAAAGTGTCAACAGTGTTCCTTTCATCGCGTTTTAACAGTACAGCAAAATGGTACTTACAGAGTGACTCAAACATGATTTAGATCTTGTTTATGAAAAACTGTTTATTTCTGTATTTCATGATTGCAACTTGCTGAAAAGTGTCAACAGTGTTCCTTTCATCGCGTTTAAACAGTATAGCAAAATGGTACTTACTGAGTGACTCAAACATGATTTAGATCTTGTTTATGAAAATCTGTTTATTTCTGTATTTCATGATTGCAACTTGCTGAAAAGTGTCAACAGTGTTCCTTTCATCAAGTTTTAACAGTACAGCAAAATGGTACTTACAGTGTGACTCAAACATGATTTAGACCTTGTATATGAAAAACTGTTTATTTCTGTATTTCATGATTGCAACTTGCTGAAAAGTGTCAACAGTGTTCCTTTCATCGCGTTTAAACAGTATAGCAAAATGGTCCTTACTGAGTGACTCAAACATGATTTAGATCTTGTTTATGAAAATCTGTTTATTTCTGTATTTCATGATTGCAACTTGCTGAAAAGTGTCAACAGTGTTCCTTTCATCAAGTTTAAACAGTACAGCAATATAGTACTTACAGAGTGCATAAAACATGATATAGACCTTGTTTATGAAAATCTGTTTATTTCTGTATTTCATGATTGCAACTTTCTGAAAATTGTCAACAGTGTTCCTTTCATCGAGATTAAACAGTACAGCAAAATGGTACTTACAGAGTGACTCAAACATGATTTAGACCTTGTATATGAAAAACTGTTTATTTCTGTATTTCATGATTGCAACTTGCTGAAAAGTGTCAACAGTGTTCCTTTCATCGAGTTTAAACAGTACAGCAAAATGGTACTTACAGAGTGACTCAAACATGATTTAGATCTTGTTTATGAAAATCTGTTTATTTCTGTATTTCATGATTGCAACTTGCTGAAAAGTGTCAACAGTGTTCCTTTCATCAAGTTTAAACAGTACAGCAATATGGTACATACAGAGTGACTCAAACATAATTTAGACCTTGTTTATGAAAAACTGTTTATTTCTGTATTTCATGATTGCAACTTGCTGAAAAGTGTCAACAGTGTTCCTTTCATCGCGTTTAAACAGTACAGCAAAATGGTACTTACAGAGTGACTCAAACATGATTTAGATCTTGTTTATGAAAATCTGTTTATTTCTGTATTTCATGATTGCAACTTGCTGAAAAGTGTCAACAGTGTTCCTTTCATCGCGTTTTAACAGTACAGCAAAATGGTACTTACAGAGTGACTCAAACATGATTTAGATCTTGTTTATGAAAAACTGTTTATTTCTGTATTTCATGATTGCAACTTGCTGAAAAGTGTCAACAGTGTTCCTTTCATCGCGTTTAAACAGTATAGCAAAATGGTACTTACTGAGTGACTCAAACATGATTTAGATCTTGTTTATGAAAATCTGTTTATTTCTGTATTTCATGATTGCAACTTGCTGAAAAGTGTCAACAGTGTTCCTTTCATCAAGTTTAAACAGTACAGCAATATAGTACTTACAGAGTGCATAAAACATGATATAGACCTTGTTTATGAAAATCTCTTTATTTCTGTATTTCATGATTGCAACTTTCTGAAAATTGTCAACAGTGTTCCTTTCATCGAGTTTAAACAGTACAGCAAAATGGTACTTACTGAGTGACTCAAACATGATTTAGACCTTGTATATGAAAAACTGTTTATTTCTGTATTTCATGATTGCAACTTGCTGAAAAGTGTCAACAGTGTTCCTTTCATCGCGTTTTAACAGTACAGCAAAATGGTACTTACAGAGTGACTCAAACATGATTTAGATCTTGTTTATGAAAATCTGTTTATTTCTGTATTTCATGATTGCAACTTGCTGAAAAGTGTCAACAGTGTTCCTTTCATCAAGTTTAAACAGTACAGCAATATAGTCCTTACAGAGTGCATAAAACATGATATAGACCTTGTTTATGAAAATCTGTTTATTTCTGTATTTCATGATTGCAACTTTCTGAAAATTGTCAACAGTGTTCCTTTCATCGAGTTTAAACAGTACAGCAAAATGGTACTTACAGAGTGACTCAAACATGATTTAGATCTTGTTTATGAAAATCTGTTTATTTCTGTATTTCATGATTGCAACTTGCTGAAAAGTGTCAACAGTGTTCCTTTCATCAAGTTTAAACAGTACAGCAATATAGTACTTACAGAGTGCATAAAACATGATATAGACCTTGTTTATGAAAATCTGTTTATTTCTGTATTTCATGATTGCAACTTGCTGAAAAGTGTCAACAGTGTTCCTTTCATCAAGTTTAAACAGTACAGCAATATGGTACTTACAGAGTGCATCAAACATGATTTAGACCTTGTTTATGAAAAACTGTTTATTTCTGTATTTCATGATTGCAACTTTCTGAAAATTGTCAACAGTGTTCCTTTCATCGCGTTTAAACAGTACAGCAAAATGGTACTTACTGAGTGACTCAAACATGATTTAGACCTTGTATATGAAAAACTGTTTATTTCTGTATTTCATGATTGCAACTTGCTGAAAAGTGTCAACAGTGTTCCTTTCATCGCGTTTTAACAGTACAGCAAAATGGTACTTACAGAGTGACTCAAACATGATTTAGATCTTGTTTATGAAAAACTGTTTATTTCTGTATTTCATGATTGCAACTTGCTGAAAAGTGTCAACAGTGTTCCTTTCATCGCGTTTAAACAGTATAGCAAAATGGTACTTACTGAGTGACTCAAACATGATTTAGATCTTGTTTATGAAAATCTGTTTATTTCTGTATTTCATGATTGCAACTTGCTGAAAAGTGTCAACAGTGTTCCTTTCATCGTGTTTTAACAGTACAGCAAAATGGTACTTACAGAGTGACTCAAACATGATTTAGATCTTGTTTATGAAAAACTGTTTATTTCTGTATTTCATGATTGCAACTTGCTGAAAAGTGTCAACAGTGTTCCTTTCATCGCGTTTAAACAGTACAGCAAAATGTTACTTACAGAGTGACTCAAACATGATTTAGATCTTGTTTATGAAAAACTGTTTATTTCTGTATTTCATGATTGCAACTTTCTGAAAATTGTCAACATTGTTCCTTTCATCGAGTTTAAACAGTACAGCAATATGGTACTTACAGAGTGCATCAAACATGATTTAGACCTTGTTTATGAAAAACTGTTTATTTCTGTATTTCATGATTGCAACTTTCTGAAAATTGTCAACAGTGTTCCTTTCATCGAGTTTAAACACTACAGCAAAATGCTACTTACTGAGTGACTCAAACATGATTTAGACCTTGTATATGAAAATCTGTTTATTTCTGTATTTCATGATTGCAACTTTCTGAAAATTGTCAACAGTGTTCCTTTCATCGAGATTAAACAGTACAGCAAAATGGTACTTACAGAGTGACTCAAACATGATTTAGACCTTGTATATGAAAAACTGTTTATTTCTGTATTTCATGATTGCAACTTGCTGAAAAGTGTCAACAGTGTTCCTTTCATCGAGTTTAAACAGTACAGCAAAATGGTACTTACAGAGTGACTCAAACATGATTTAGATCTTGTTTATGAAAATCTGTTTATTTCTGTATTTCATGATTGCAACTTGCTGAAAAGTGTCAACAGTGTTCCTTTCATCAAGTTTAAACAGTACAGCAATATGGTACATACAGAGTGACTCAAACATGATTTAGACCTTGTTCATGAAAAACTGTTTATTTCTGTATTTCATGATTGCAACTTGCTGAAAAGTGTCAACAGTGTTCCTTTCATCGCGTTTAAACAGTACAGCAAAATGGTACTTACAGAGTGACTCAAACATGATTTAGATCTTGTTTATGAAAATCTGTTTATTTCTGTATTTCATGATTGCAACTTGCTGAAAAGTGTCAACAGTGTTCCTTTCATCGCGTTTTAACAGTACAGCAAAATGGTACTTACAGAGTGACTCAAACATGATTTAGATCTTGTTTATGAAAAACTGTTTATTTCTGTATTTCATGATTGCAACTTGCTGAAAAGTGTCAACAGTGTTCCTTTCATCGCGTTTAAACAGTATAGCAAAATGGTACTTACTGAGTGACTCAAACATGATTTAGATCTTGTTTATGAAAATCTGTTTATTTCTGTATTTCATGATTGCAACTTGCTGAAAAGTGTCAACAGTGTTCCTTTCATCAAGTTTAAACAGTACAGCAATATAGTACTTACAGAGTGCATAAAACATGATATAGACCTTGTTTATGAAAATCTGTTTATTTCTGTATTTCATGATTGCAACTTTCTGAAAATTGTCAACAGTGTTCCTTTCATCGAGTTTAAACAGTACAGCAAAATGGTACTTACTGAGTGACTCAAACATGATTTAGACCTTGTTTATGAAAAACTGTTTATTTCTGTATTTCATGATTGCAACTTGCTGAAAAGTGTCAACAGTGTTCCTTTCATCGCGTTTAAACAGTACAGCAAAATGGTACTTACAGAGTGACTCAAACATGATTTAGATCTTGTTTATGAAAATCTGTTTATTTCTGTATTTCATGATTGCAACTTGCTGAAAAGTGTCAACAGTGTTCCTTTCATCGCGTTTTAACAGTACAGCAAAATGGTACTTACAGAGTGACTCAAACATGATTTAGATCTTGTTTATGAAAAACTGTTTATTTCTGTATTTCATGATTGCAACTTGCTGAAAAGTGTCAACAGTGTTCCTTTCATCGCGTTTAAACAGTATAGCAAAATGGTACTTACTGAGTGACTCAAACATGATTTAGATCTTGTTTATGAAAATCTGTTTATTTCTGTATTTCATGATTGCAACTTGCTGAAAAGTGTCAACAGTGTTCCTTTCATCAAGTTTAAACAGTACAGCAATATAGTACTTACAGAGTGCATAAAACATGATATAGACCTTGTTTATGAAAATCTCTTTATTTCTGTATTTCATGATTGCAACTTTCTGAAAATTGTCAACAGTGTTCCTTTCATCGAGTTTAAACAGTACAGCAAAATGGTACTTACTGAGTGACTCAAACATGATTTAGACCTTGTATATGAAAAACTGTTTATTTCTGTATTTCATGATTGCAACTTGCTGAAAAGTGTCAACAGTGTTCCTTTCATCGCGTTTTAACAGTACAGCAAAATGGTACTTACAGAGTGACTCAAACATGATTTAGATCTTGTTTATGAAAATCTGTTTATTTCTGTATTTCATGATTGCAACTTGCTGAAAAGTGTCAACAGTGTTCCTTTCATCAAGTTTAAACAGTACAGCAATATAGTACTTACAGAGTGCATAAAACATGATATAGACCTTGTTTATGAAAATCTGTTTATTTCTGTATTTCATGATTGCAACTTTCTGAAAATTGTCAACAGTGTTCCTTTCATCGAGTTTAAACAGTACAGCAAAATGGTACTTACTTAGTGACTCAAACATGATTTAGACCTTGTATATGAAAAACTGTTTATTTCTTTATTACATGATTGCAACTTGCTGAAAAGTGTCAACAGTGTTCCTTTCATCGAGTTTAAACAGTACAGCAAAATGGTACTTATAGAGTGACTCAAACATGATTTAGATCTTGTTTATGAAAATCTGTTTATTTCTGTATTTCATGATTGCAACTTGCTGAAAAGTGTCAACAGTGTTCCTTTCATCGTGTTTAAACAGTATAGCAAAATGGTCCTTACTGAGTGACTCAAACATGATTTAGATCTTGTTTATGAAAATCTGTTTATTTCTGTATTTCATGATTGCAACTTGCTGAAAAGTGTCAACAGTGTTCCTTTCATCAAGTTTAAACAGTACAGCAATATAGTACTTACAGAGTGCATAAAACATGATATAGACCTTGTTTATGAAAATCTGTTTATTTCTGTATTTCATGATTGCAACTTGCTGAAAAGTGTCAACAGTGTTCCTTTCATCAAGTTTAAACAGTACAGCAATATGGTACTTACAGAGTGCATCAAACATGATTTAGACCTTGTTTATGAAAAACTGTTTATTTCTGTATTTCATGATTGCAACTTTCTGAAAATTGTCAACAGTGTTCCTTTCATCGAGTTTAAACAGTACAGCAAAATGGTACTTACTGAGTGACTCAAACATGATTTAGACCTTGTATATGAAAAACTGTTTATTTCTGTATTTCATGATTGCAACTTGCTGAAAAGTGTCAACAGTGTTCCTTTCATCGCGTTTTAACAGTACAGCAAAATGGTACTTACAGAGTGACTCAAACATGATTTAGATCTTGTTTATGAAAAACTGTTTATTTCTGTATTTCATGATTGCAACTTGCTGAAAAGTGTCAACAGTGTTCCTTTCATCGCGTTTAAACAGTATAGCAAAATGGTACTTACTGAGTGACTCAAACATGATTTAGATCTTGTTTATGAAAATCTGTTTATTTCTGTATTTCATGATTGCAACTTGCTGAAAAGTGTCAACAGTGTTCCTTTCATCGTGTTTTAACAGTACAGCAAAATGGTACTTACAGAGTGACTCAAACATGATTTAGATCTTGTTTATGAAAAACTGTTTATTTCTGTATTTCATGATTGCAACTTGCTGAAAAGTGTCAACAGTGTTCCTTTCATCGCGTTTAAACAGTACAGCAAAATGTTACTTACAGAGTGACTCAAACATGATTTAGATCTTGTTTATGAAAAACTGTTTATTTCTGTATTTCATGATTGCAACTTTCTGAAAATTGTCAACATTGTTCCTTTCATCGAGTTTAAACAGTACAGCAATATGGTACTTACAGAGTGCATCAAACATGATTTAGACCTTGTTTATGAAAAACTGTTTATTTCTGTATTTCATGATTGCAACTTTCTGAAAATTGTCAACAGTGTTCCTTTCATCGAGTTTAAACACTACAGCAAAATGCTACTTACTGAGTGACTCAAACATGATTTAGACCTTGTATATGAAAAACTGTTTATTTCTGTATTTCATGATTGCAACTTGCTGAAAAGTGTCAACAGTGTTCCTT
The DNA here is from genome assembly GCF_965601325.2 of Salmo salar. Lineage (NCBI taxonomy): Eukaryota > Metazoa > Chordata > Actinopteri > Salmoniformes > Salmonidae > Salmo > Salmo salar. The sequence goes on from NC_138318.1 coordinate 2,262,775, forward strand.
TCATCGCGTTTTAACAGTACAGCAAAATGGTACTTACAGAGTGACTCAAACATGATTTAGATCTTGTTTATGAAAAACTGTTTATTTCTGTATTTCATGATTGCAACTTGCTGAAAAGTGTCAACAGTGTTCCTTTCATCGCGTTTAAACAGTATAGCAAAATGGTACTTACTGGGTGACTCAAACATGATTTAGATCTTGTTAATGAAAATCTGTTTATTTCTGTATTTCATGATTGCAACTTGCTGAAAAGTGTCAACAGTGTTCCTTTCATCAAGTTTAAACAGTACAGCAATATGGTACTTACAGAGTGCATAAAACATGATATAGACCTTGTTTATGAAAATCTGTTTATTTCTGTATTTCATGATTGCAACTTTCTGATAATTGTCAACAGTGTTCCTTTCATCGAGTTTAAACAGTACAGCAAAATGGTACTTACAGAGTGACTCAAACATGATTTAGATCTTGTTTATGAAAAACTGTTTATTTCTGTATTTCATGATTGCAACTTGCTGAAAAGTGTCAACAGTGTTCCTTTCATCGCGTTTAAACAGTATAGCAAAATGGTACTTACTGGGTGACTCAAACATGATTTAGATCTTGTTTATGAAAATCTGTTTATTTCTGTATTTCATGATTGCAACTTGCTGAAAAGTGTCAACAGTGTTCCTTTCATCAAGTTTAAACAGTACAGCAATATGGTACTTACAGAGTGCATAAAACATGATATAGACCTTGTTTATGAAAATCTGTTTATTTCTGTATTTCATGATTGCAACTTTCTGATAATTGTCAACAGTGTTCCTTTCATCGAGTTTAAACAGTACAGCAAAATGGTACTTACAGAGTGACTCAAACATGATTTAGACCTTGTATATGAAAAACTGTTTATTTCTGTTTTTCATGATTGCAACTTGCTGAAAAGTGTCAACAGTGTTCCTTTCATCGAGTTTAAACAGTACAGCAAAATGGTACTTACAGAGTGACTCAAACATGATTTAGATCTTGTTTATGAAAATCTGTTTATTTCTGTATTTCATTATTGCAACTTGCTGAAAAGTGTCAACAGTGTATCTTTCATCAAGTTTAAACAGTACAGCAATATGGTACATACAGAGTGACTCAAACATGATTTAGACCTTGTTTATGAAAAACTGTTTATTTCTGTATTTCATGATTGCAACTTGCTGAAAAGTGTCAACAGTGTTCCTTTCATCAAGTTTAAACAGTACAGCAATATGGTACTTACAGAGTGACTCAGACATGATTTAGACCTTGTTTATGAAAAACTGTTAATTTCTGTATTTCATGATTGCAAGTTGCTGAAAAGTGTCAACAGTGTTCCTTTCATCGCGTTTTAACAGTACAGCAAAATGGTACTTACAGAGTGACTCAAACATGATTTAGACCTTGTTTACCAAAAACTGTTTATTTCTGTATTTCATGATTGCAACTTGCTGAAAAGTGTCAACAGTGTTACTTTCTTCGCGTTTAAACAGTACAGCAAAATGGTACTTACAGAGTGACTCAAACATGATTTAGATCTTGTTTATGAAAATCTGTTTATTTCTGTATTTCATGATTGCAAGTTGCTGAAAAGTGTCAACAGTGTTCCTTTCATCAAGTTTAAACAGTACAGCAATATGGTACTTACAGAGTGACTCAAACATGATTTAGACCTTGTATATGAAAAACTGTTTATTTCTGTATTTCATGATTGCAACTTGCTGAAAAGTGTCAACAGTGTTCCTTTCATCGTGTTTTAACAGTACAGCAAAATGGTACTTACAGAGTGACTCAAACATGATTTAGACCTTGTTTATGAAAAACTGTTTATTTCTGTATTTCATGATTGCAACTTGCTGAAAAGTGTCAACAGTGTTCCTTTCATCGTGTTTTAACAGTACAGCAAAATGGTACTTACAGAGTGACTCAAACATGATTTAGATCTTGTTTATGAAAAACTGTTTATTTCTGTATTTCATGATTGCAACTTGCTGAAAAGTGTCAACAGTGTTCCTTTCATCGCGTTTAAACAGTACAGCAAAATGTTACTTACAGAGTGACTCAAACATGATTTAGATCTTGTTTATGAAAAACTGTTTATTTCTGTATTTCATGATTGCAACTTGCTGAAAATTGTCAACATTGTTCCTTTCATCGAGTTTAAACAGTACAGCAATATGGTACTTACAGAGTGCATCAAACATGATTTAGACCTTGTTTATGAAAAACTGTTTATTTCTGTATTTCATGATTGCAACTTTCTGAAAATTGTCAACAGTGTTCCTTTCATCGCGTTTTAACAGTACAGCAAAATGGTACTTACTGAGTGACTCAAACATGATTTAGACCTTGTATATGAAAAACGGTTTATTTCTGTATTTCATGATTGCAACTTGCTGAAAAGTGTCAACAGTGTTCCTTTCATCGCGTTTTAACAGTACAGCAAAATGGTACTTACAGAGTGACTCAAACATGATTTAGGTCTTGTTTATGAAAAACTGTTTTTTTCTGTATTTCATGATTGCAACTTGCTGAAAAGTGTCAACAGTGTTCCTTTCATCAAGTTTAAACAGTACAGCAATATAGTACTTAAAGAGTGCATAAAACATGATATAGACCTTGTTTATGAAAATCTGTTTATTTCTGTATTTCATGATTGCAACTTTCTGAAAATTGTCAACAGTGTTCCTTTCATCGAGTTTAAACAGTACAGCAATATGGTACATACAGAGTGACTCAAACATGATTTAGACCTTGTTTATGAAAAACTGTTTATTTCTGTATTTCATGATTGCAACTTGCTGAAAAGTGTCAACAGTGTTCCTTTCATCAAGTTTAAACAGTACAGCAATATGGTACTTACAGAGTGACTCAAACATGATTTAGACCTTGTTTATGAAAAACTGTTTATTTCTGTATTTCATGATTGCAAGTTGCTGAAAAGTGTCAACAGTGTTCCTTTCATCGCGTTTTAACAGTACAGCAAAATGGTACTTACAGAGTGACTCAAACATGATTTAGACCTTGTTTACCAAAATCTGTTTATTTCTGTATTTCATGATTGCAACTTGCTGAAAAGTGTCAACAGTGTTCCTTTCATCGAGTTTAAACAGTACAGCAAAATGGTACTTACAGAGTGACTCAAACATGATTTAGATCTTGTTTATGAAAATCTGTTTATTTCTGTATTTCATGATTGCAACTTGCTGAAAAGTGTCAACAGTGTTCCTTTCATCAAGTTTAAACAGTACAGCAATATGGTACATACAGAGTGACTCAAACATGATTTAGACCTTGTTTATGAAAAACTGTTTATTTCTGTATTTCATGATTGCAACTTGCTGAAAAGTGTCAACAGTGTTCCTTTCATCGTGTTTTAACAGTACAGCAAAATGGTACTTACAGAGTGACTCAAACATGATTTAGACCTTGTTTATGAAAAACTGTTTATTTCTGTATTTCATGATTGCAACTTGCTGAAAAGTGTCAACAGTGTTCCTTTCATCAAGTTTAAACTGTACAGCAATATGGTACTTACAGAGTGACTCAAACATGATTTAGACCTTGTTTATGAAAAACTGTTTATTTCTGTATTTCATGATTGCAACTTGCTGAAAAGTGTCAACAGTGTTCCTTTCATCAAGTTTAAACAGTACAGCAATATGGTACTTACAGAGTGCATGAAACATGATTTAGACCTTGTTTAAGAAAAACTGTTTATTTCTGTATTTCATGATTGCAACATTCTGAAAATTGTCAACAGTGTTCCTTTCATCGAGTTTAAACAGTACAGCAATATGGTACTTACAGAGTGCATCAAACATGATTTAGACCTTGTTTATGAAAAACTGTTTATTTCTGTATTTCATGATTACAACTTGCTGAAAAGTGTCAACAGTGTTCCTTTCATCAAGTTTAAACAGTACAGCAATATGGTACTTACAGAGTGCATAAAACATGATATAGACCTTGTTTATGAAAATCTGTTTATTTCTGTATTTCATGATTGCAACTTGCTGAAAAGTGTCAACAGTGTTCCTTTCATCAAGTTTAAACAGTACAGCAATATGGTACATACAGAGTGACTCAAACATGATTTAGACCTTGTTTATGAAAAACTGTTTATTTCTGTATTTCATGATTGCAACTTGCTGAAAAGTGTCAACAGTGTTCCTTTCATCGCGTTTAAACAGTACAGCAAAATGGTACTTACAGAGTGACTCAAACATGATTTAGTTCTTGTTTATGAAAATCTGTTTATTTCTGTATTTCATGATTGCAACTTGCTGAAAAGTGTCAACAGTGTTCCTTTCATCAAGTTTAAACAGTACAGCAATATGGTACTTACAGAGTGCATCAAACATGATTTAGACCTTGTTTATGAAAAACTGTTTATTTCTGTATTTCATGATTGCAACTTTCTGAAAATTTTCAACAGTGTTCCTTTCATCGAGTTTAAACAGTACAGCAAAATGGTACTTACTGAGTGACTCAAACATGATTTAGACCTTGTATATGAAAAACTGTTTATTTCTGTATTTCATGATTGCAACTTGCTGAAAAGTGTCAACAGTGTTCCTTTCATCGCGTTTTAACAGTACAGCAAAATGGTACTTACAGAGTGACTCAAACATGATTTAGATCTTGTTTATGAAAAACTGTTTATTTCTGTATTTCATGATTGCAACTTGCTGAAAAGTGTCAACAGTGTTCCTTTCATCGCGTTTAAACAGTATAGCAAAATGGTACTTACTGAGTGACTCAAACATGATTTAGATCTTGTTTATGAAAATCTGTTTATTTCTGTATTTCATGATTGCAACTTGCTGAAAAGTGTCAACAGTGCTCCTTTCATCAAGTTTAAACAGTACAGCAATATAGTACTTACAGAGTGCATAAAACATGATATAGACCTTGTTTATGAAAATCTGTTTATTTCTGTATTTCATGATTGCAACTTGCTGAAAATTGTCAACAGTGTTCCTTTCATCGAGTTTAAACAGTACAGCAAAATGGTACTTACAGAGTGACTCAAACATGATTTAGACCTTGTATATGAAAAACTGTTTATTTCTGTATTTCATGATTGCAACTTGCTGAAAAGTGTCAACAGTGTTCCTTTCATCGCGTTTTAACAGTACAGCAAAATGGTACTTACAGAGTGACTCAAACATGATTTAGATCTTGTTTATGAAAATCTGTTTATTTCTGTATTTCATGATTGCAACTTGCTGAAAAGTGTCAACAGTGTTCCTTTCATCAAGTTTAAACAGTACAGCAATATAGTACTTACAGAGTGCATAAAACATGATATAGACCTTGTTTATGAAAATCTGTTTATTTCTGTATTTCATGATTGCAACTTGCTGAAAATTGTCAACAGTGTTCCTTTCATCGAGTTTAAACAGTACAGCAAAATGGTACTTACAGAGTGACTCAAACATGATTTAGACCTTGTATATGAAAAACTGTTTATTTCTGTATTTCATGATTGCAACTTGCTGAAAAGTGTCAACAGTGTTCCTTTCATCGCGTTTTAACAGTACAGCAAAATGGTACTTACAGAGTGACTCAAACATGATTTAGATCTTGTTTATGAAAATCTGTTTATTTCTGTATTTCATGATTGCAACTTGCTGAAAAGTGTCAACAGTGTTCCTTTCATCAAGTTTAAACAGTACAGCAATATAGTACTTACAGAGTGCATAAAACATGATATAGACCTTGTTTATGAAAATCTGTTTATTTCTGTATTTCATGATTGCAACTTTCTGAAAATTGTCAACAGTGTTCCTTTCATCGAGTTTAAACAGTACAGCAAAATGGTACTTACAGAGTGACTCAAACATGATTTAGACCTTGTATATGAAAAACTGTTTATTTCTGTATTTCATGATTGCAACTTGCTGAAAAGTGTCAACAGTGTTCCTTTCATCGAGTTTAAACAGTACAGCAAAATGGTACTTATAGAGTGACTCAAACGTGATTTAGATCTTGTTTATGAAAATCTGTTTATTTCTGTATTTCATGATTGCAACTTGCTGAAAAGTGTCAACAGTGTTCCTTTCATCAAGTTTAAACAGTACAGCAATATGGTACTTACAGAGTGCATAAAACATGATATAGACCTTGTTTATGAAAATCTGTTTATTTCTGTATTTCATGATTGCAACTTGCTGAAAAGTGTCAACAGTGTTCCTTTCATCAAGTTTAAACAGTACAGCAATATGGTACATACATAGTGACTCAAACATGATTTAGACCTTGTTTATGAAAAACTGTTTATTTCTGTATTTCATGATTGCAACTTGCTGAAAAGTGTCAACAGTGTTCCTTTCATCGCGTTTAAACAGTACAGCAAAATGGTACTTACAGAGTGACTCAAACATGATTTAGTTCTTGTTTATGAAAATCTGTTTATTTCTGTATTTCATGATTGCAACTTGCTGAAAAGTGTCAACAGTGTTCCTTTCATCAAGTTTAAACAGTACAGCAATATGGTACTTACAGAGTGCATCAAACATGATTTAGACCTTGTTTATGAAAAACTGTTTATTTCTGTATTTCATGATTGCAACTTTCTGAAAATTTTCAACAGTGTTCCTTTCATCGAGTTTAAACAGTACAGCAAAATGGTACTTACTGAGTGACTCAAACATGATTTAGACCTTGTATATGAAAAACTGTTTATTTCTGTATTTCATGATTGCAACTTGCTGAAAAGTGTCAACAGTGTTCCTTTCATCGCGTTTTAACAGTACAGCAAAATGGTACTTACAGAGTGACTCAAACATGATTTAGATCTTGTTTATGAAAAACTGTTTATTTCTGTATTTCATGATTGCAACTTGCTGAAAAGTGTCAACAGTGTTCCTTTCATCGCGTTTAAACAGTATAGCAAAATGGTACTTACTGAGTGACTCAAACATGATTTAGATCTTGTTTATGAAAATCTGTTTATTTCTGTATTTCATGATTGCAACTTGCTGAAAAGTGTCAACAGTGCTCCTTTCATCAAGTTTAAACAGTACAGCAATATAGTACTTACAGAGTGCATAAAACATGATATAGACCTTGTTTATGAAAATCTGTTTATTTCTGTATTTCATGATTGCAACTTGCTGAAAATTGTCAACAGTGTTCCTTTCATCGAGTTTAAACAGTACAGCAAAATGGTACTTACAGAGTGACTCAAACATGATTTAGACCTTGTATATGAAAAACTGTTTATTTCTGTATTTCATGATTGCAACTTGCTGAAAAGTGTCAACAGTGTTCCTTTCATCGCGTTTTAACAGTACAGCAAAATGGTACTTACAGAGTGACTCAAACATGATTTAGATCTTGTTTATGAAAATCTGTTTATTTCTGTATTTCATGATTGCAACTTGCTGAAAAGTGTCAACAGTGTTCCTTTCATCAAGTTTAAACAGTACAGCAATATAGTACTTACAGAGTGCATAAAACATGATATAGACCTTGTTTATGAAAATCTGTTTATTTCTGTATTTCATGATTGCAACTTTCTGAAAATTGTCAACAGTGTTCCTTTCATCGAGTTTAAACAGTACAGCAAAATGGTACTTACAGAGTGACTCAAACATGATTTAGACCTTGTATATGAAAAACTGTTTATTTCTGTATTTCATGATTGCAACTTGCTGAAAAGTGTCAACAGTGTTCCTTTCATCGAGTTTAAACAGTACAGCAAAATGGTACTTATAGAGTGACTCAAACGTGATTTAGATCTTGTTTATGAAAATCTGTTTATTTCTGTATTTCATGATTGCAACTTGCTGAAAAGTGTCAACAGTGTTCCTTTCATCGTGTTTTAACAGTACAGCAAAATGGTACTTACAGAGTGACTCAAACATGATTTAGATCTTGTTTATGAAAAACTGTTTATTTCTGTATTTCATGATTGCAACTTGCTGAAAAGTGTCAACAGTGTTCCTTTCATCGCGTTTAAACAGTATAGCAAAATGGTCCTTACTGAGTGACTCAAACATGATTTAGATCTTGTTTATGAAAATCTGTTTATTTCTGTATTTCATGATTGCAACTTGCTGAAAAGTGTCAACAGTGTTCCTTTCATCAAGTTTAAACAGTACAGCAATATAGTACTTACAGAGTGCATAAAACATGATAGATCTTGTTTATGAAAATCTGTTTATTTCTGTATTTCATGATTGCAACTTTCTGAAAATTGTCAACAGTGTTCCTTTCATCGAGATTAAACAGTACAGCAAAATGGTACTTACAGAGTGACTCAAACATGATTTAGACCTTGTATATGAAAAACTGTTTATTTCTGTATTTCATGATTGCAACTTGCTGAAAAGTGTCAACAGTGTTCCTTTCATCGAGTTTAAACAGTACAGCAAAATGGTACTTACAGAGTGACTCAAACATGATTTAGATCTTGTTTATGAAAATCTGTTTATTTCTGTATTTCATGATTGCAACTTGCTGAAAAGTGTCAACAGTGTTCCTTTCATCAAGTTTAAACAGTACAGCAATATGGTACATACAGAGTGACTCAAACATGATTTAGACCTTGTTTATGAAAAACTGTATGAAAACCATCAGGAAGTCCGGGATGCAGTTGCGGAGGGAGGTGTCCGGTCCCAGGGTCCTTAGCTTAGCGGGCATTTTGGTGTCGAATGATGAGCTGTAGTTTATGAATAGCACTCTCACATAAGTGATTGCAACTTGCTGAAAAGTGTCAACAGTGTTCCTTTCATCGCGTTTAAACAGTACAGCAAAATGGTACTTACAGAGTGACTCAAAGATGATTTAGATCTTGTTTATGAAAATCTGTTTATTTCTGTATTTCATGATTGCAACTTGCTGAAAAGTGTCAACAGTGTTCCTTTCATCGCGTTTTAACAGTACAGCAAAATGGTACTTACAGAGTGACTCAAACATGATTTAGATCTTGTTTATGAAAAACTGTTTATTTCTGTATTTCATGATTGCAACTTGCTGAAAAGTGTCAACAGTGTTCCTTTCATCAAGTTTAAACAGTACAGCAATATGGTACTTACAGAGTGCATGAAACATGATTTAGACCTTGTTTAAGAAAAACTGTTTATTTCTGTATTTCATGATTGCAACATTCTGAAAATTGTCAACAGTGTTCCTTTCATCGAGTTTAAACAGTACAGCAATATGGTACTTACAGAGTGCATCAAACATGATTTAGACCTTGTTTATGAAAAACTGTTTATTTCTGTATTTCATGATTACAACTTGCTGAAAAGTGTCAACAGTGTTCCTTTCATCAAGTTTAAACAGTACAGCAATATGGTACTTACAGAGTGCATAAAACATGATATAGACCTTGTTTATGAAAATCTGTTTATTTCTGTATTTCATGATTGCAACTTGCTGAAAAGTGTCAACAGTGTTCCTTTCATCAAGTTTAAACAGTACAGCAATATGGTACATACAGAGTGACTCAAACATGATTTAGACCTTGTTTATGAAAAACTGTTTATTTCTGTATTTCATGATTGCAACTTGCTGAAAAGTGTCAACAGTGTTCCTTTCATCGCGTTTAAACAGTACAGCAAAATGGTACTTACAGAGTGACTCAAACATGATTTAGTTCTTGTTTATGAAAATCTGTTTATTTCTGTATTTCATGATTGCAACTTGCTGAAAAGTGTCAACAGTGTTCCTTTCATCAAGTTTAAACAGTACAGCAATATGGTACTTACAGAGTGCATCAAACATGATTTAGACCTTGTTTATGAAAAACTGTTTATTTCTGTATTTCATGATTGCAACTTTCTGAAAATTTTCAACAGTGTTCCTTTCATCGAGTTTAAACAGTACAGCAAAATGGTACTTACTGAGTGACTCAAACATGATTTAGACCTTGTATATGAAAAACTGTTTATTTCTGTATTTCATGATTGCAACTTGCTGAAAAGTGTCAACAGTGTTCCTTTCATCGCGTTTTAACAGTACAGCAAAATGGTACTTACAGAGTGACTCAAACATGATTTAGATCTTGTTTATGAAAAACTGTTTATTTCTGTATTTCATGATTGCAACTTGCTGAAAAGTGTCAACAGTGTTCCTTTCATCGCGTTTAAACAGTATAGCAAAATGGTACTTACTGAGTGACTCAAACATGATTTAGATCTTGTTTATGAAAATCTGTTTATTTCTGTATTTCATGATTGCAACTTGCTGAAAAGTGTCAACAGTGCTCCTTTCATCAAGTTTAAACAGTACAGCAATATAGTACTTACAGAGTGCATAAAACATGATATAGACCTTGTTTATGAAAATCTGTTTATTTCTGTATTTCATGATTGCAACTTGCTGAAAATTGTCAACAGTGTTCCTTTCATCGAGTTTAAACAGTACAGCAAAATGGTACTTACAGAGTGACTCAAACATGATTTAGACCTTGTATATGAAAAACTGTTTATTTCTGTATTTCATGATTGCAACTTGCTGAAAAGTGTCAACAGTGTTCCTTTCATCGCGTTTTAACAGTACAGCAAAATGGTACTTACAGAGTGACTCAAACATGATTTAGATCTTGTTTATGAAAATCTGTTTATTTCTGTATTTCATGATTGCAACTTGCTGAAAAGTGTCAACAGTGTTCCTTTCATCAAGTTTAAACAGTACAGCAATATAGTACTTACAGAGTGCATAAAACATGATATAGACCTTGTTTATGAAAATCTGTTTATTTCTGTATTTCATGATTGCAACTTTCTGAAAATTGTCAACAGTGTTCCTTTCATCAAGTTTAAACAGTACAGCAAAATGGTACTTACAGAGTGACTCAAACATGATTTAGACCTTGTATATGAAAAACTGTTTATTTCTGTATTTCATGATTGCAACTTGCTGAAAAGTGTCAACAGTGTTCCTTTCATCGAGTTTAAACAGTACAGCAAAATGGTACTTATAGAGTGACTCAAACGTGATTTAGATCTTGTTTATGAAAATCTGTTTATTTCTGTATTTCATGATTGCAACTTGCTGAAAAGTGTCAACAGTGTTCCTTTCATCAAGTTTAAACAGTACAGCAATATGGTACTTACAGAGTGCATAAAACATGATATAGACCTTGTTTATGAAAATCTGTTTATTTCTGTATTTCATGATTGCAACTTGCTGAAAAGTGTCAACAGTGTTCCTTTCATCAAGTTTAAACAGTACAGCAATATGGTACATACAGAGTGACTCAAACATGATTTAGACCTTGTTTATGAAAAACTGTTTATTTCTGTATTTCATGATTGCAACTTGCTGAAAAGTGTCAACAGTGTTCCTTTCATCGCGTTTAAACAGTACAGCAAAATGGTACTTACAGAGTGACTCAAACATGATTTAGTTCTTGTTTATGAAAATCTGTTTATTTCTGTATTTCATGATTGCAACTTGCTGAAAAGTGTCAACAGTGTTCCTTTCATCAAGTTTAAACAGTACAGCAATATGGTACTTACAGAGTGCATCAAACATGATTTAGACCTTGTTTATGAAAAACTGTTTATTTCTGTATTTCATGATTGCAACTTTCTGAAAATTTTCAACAGTGTTCCTTTCATCGAGTTTAAACAGTACAGCAAAATGGTACTTACTGAGTGACTCAAACATGATTTAGACCTTGTATATGAAAAACTGTTTATTTCTGTATTTCATGATTGCAACTTGCTGAAAAGTGTCAACAGTGTTCCTTTCATCGCGTTTTAACAGTACAGCAAAATGGTACTTACAGAGTGACTCAAACATGATTTAGATCTTGTTTATGAAAAACTGTTTATTTCTGTATTTCATGATTGCAACTTGCTGAAAAGTGTCAACAGTGTTCCTTTCATCGCGTTTAAACAGTATAGCAAAATGGTACTTACTGAGTGACTCAAACATGATTTAGATCTTGTTTATGAAAATCTGTTTATTTCTGTATTTCATGATTGCAACTTGCTGAAAAGTGTCAACAGTGCTCCTTTCATCAAGTTTAAACAGTACAGCAATATAGTACTTACAGAGTGCATAAAACATGATATAGACCTTGTTTATGAAAATCTGTTTATTTCTGTATTTCATGATTGCAACTTGCTGAAAATTGTCAACAGTGTTCCTTTCATCGAGTTTAAACAGTACAGCAAAATGGTACTTACAGAGTGACTCAAACATGATTTAGACCTTGTATATGAAAAACTGTTTATTTCTGTATTTCATGATTGCAACTTGCTGAAAAGTGTCAACAGTGTTCCTTTCATCGCGTTTTAACAGTACAGCAAAATGGTACTTACAGAGTGACTCAAACATGATTTAGATCTTGTTTATGAAAATCTGTTTATTTCTGTATTTCATGATTGCAACTTGCTGAAAAGTGTCAACAGTGTTCCTTTCATCAAGTTTAAACAGTACAGCAATATAGTACTTACAGAGTGCATAAAACATGATATAGACCTTGTTTATGAAAATCTGTTTATTTCTGTATTTCATGATTGCAACTTTCTGAAAATTGTCAACAGTGTTCCTTTCATCGAGTTTAAACAGTACAGCAAAATGGTACTTACAGAGTGACTCAAACATGATTTAGACCTTGTATATGAAAAACTGTTTATTTCTGTATTTCATGATTGCAACTTGCTGAAAAGTGTCAACAGTGTTCCTTTCATCGAGTTTAAACAGTACAGCAAAATGGTACTTATAGAGTGACTCAAACGTGATTTAGATCTTGTTTATGAAAATCTGTTTATTTCTGTATTTCATGATTGCAACTTGCTGAAAAGTGTCAACAGTGTTCCTTTCATCGTGTTTTAACAGTACAGCAAAATGGTACTTACAGAGTGACTCAAACATGATTTAGATCTTGTTTATGAAAAACTGTTTATTTCTGTATTTCATGATTGCAACTTGCTGAAAAGTGTCAACAGTGTTCCTTTCATCGCGTTTAAACAGTATAGCAAAATGGTCCTTACTGAGTGACTCAAACATGATTTAGATCTTGTTTATGAAAATCTGTTTATTTCTGTATTTCATGATTGCAACTTGCTGAAAAGTGTCAACAGTGTTCCTTTCATCAAGTTTAAACAGTACAGCAATATAGTACTTACAGAGTGCATAAAACATGATAGATCTTGTTTATGAAAATCTGTTTATTTCTGTATTTCATGATTGCAACTTTCTGAAAATTGTCAACAGTGTTCCTTTCATCGAGATTAAACAGTACAGCAAAATGGTACTTACAGAGTGACTCAAACATGATTTAGACCTTGTATATGAAAAACTGTTTATTTCTGTATTTCATGATTGCAACTTGCTGAAAAGTGTCAACAGTGTTCCTTTCATCGAGTTTAAACAGTACAGCAAAATGGTACTTACAGAGTGACTCAAACATGATTTAGATCTTGTTTATGAAAATCTGTTTATTTCTGTATTTCATGATTGCAACTTGCTGAAAAGTGTCAACAGTGTTCCTTTCATCAAGTTTAAACAGTACAGCAATATGGTACATACAGAGTGACTCAAACATGATTTAGACCTTGTTTATGAAAAACTGTATGAAAACCATCAGGAAGTCCGGGATGCAGTTGCGGAGGGAGGTGTCCGGTCCCAGGGTCCTTAGCTTAGCGGGCATTTTGGTGTCGAATGATGAGCTGTAGTTTATGAATAGCACTCTCACATAAGTGATTGCAACTTGCTGAAAAGTGTCAACAGTGTTCCTTTCATCGCGTTTAAACAGTACAGCAAAATGGTACTTACAGAGTGACTCAAAGATGATTTAGATCTTGTTTATGAAAATCTGTTTATTTCTGTATTTCATGATTGCAACTTGCTGAAAAGTGTCAACAGTGTTCCTTTCATCGCGTTTTAACAGTACAGCAAAATGGTACTTACAGAGTGACTCAAACATGATTTAGATCTTGTTTATGAAAAACTGTTTATTTCTGTATTTCATGATTGCAACTTGCTGAAAAGTGTCAACAGTGTTCCTTTCATCAAGTTTAAACAGTACAGCAATATGGTACTTACAGAGTGCATGAAACATGATTTAGACCTTGTTTAAGAAAAACTGTTTATTTCTGTATTTCATGATTGCAACATTCTGAAAATTGTCAACAGTGTTCCTTTCATCGAGTTTAAACAGTACAGCAATATGGTACTTACAGAGTGCATCAAACATGATTTAGACCTTGTTTATGAAAAACTGTTTATTTCTGTATTTCATGATTACAACTTGCTGAAAAGTGTCAACAGTGTTCCTTTCATCAAGTTTAAACAGTACAGCAATATGGTACTTACAGAGTGCATAAAACATGATATAGACCTTGTTTATGAAAATCTGTTTATTTCTGTATTTCATGATTGCAACTTGCTGAAAAGTGTCAACAGTGTTCCTTTCATCAAGTTTAAACAGTACAGCAATATGGTACATACAGAGTGACTCAAACATGATTTAGACCTTGTTTATGAAAAACTGTTTATTTCTGTATTTCATGATTGCAACTTGCTGAAAAGTGTCAACAGTGTTCCTTTCATCGCGTTTAAACAGTACAGCAAAATGGTACTTACAGAGTGACTCAAACATGATTTAGTTCTTGTTTATGAAAATCTGTTTATTTCTGTATTTCATGATTGCAACTTGCTGAAAAGTGTCAACAGTGTTCCTTTCATCAAGTTTAAACAGTACAGCAATATGGTACTTACAGAGTGCATCAAACATGATTTAGACCTTGTTTATGAAAAACTGTTTATTTCTGTATTTCATGATTGCAACTTTCTGAAAATTTTCAACAGTGTTCCTTTCATCGAGTTTAAACAGTACAGCAAAATGGTACTTACTGAGTGACTCAAACATGATTTAGACCTTGTATATGAAAAACTGTTTATTTCTGTATTTCATGATTGCAACTTGCTGAAAAGTGTCAACAGTGTTCCTTTCATCGCGTTTTAACAGTACAGCAAAATGGTACTTACAGAGTGACTCAAACATGATTTAGATCTTGTTTATGAAAAACTGTTTATTTCTGTATTTCATGATTGCAACTTGCTGAAAAGTGTCAACAGTGTTCCTTTCATCGCGTTTAAACAGTATAGCAAAATGGTACTTACTGAGTGACTCAAACATGATTTAGATCTTGTTTATGAAAATCTGTTTATTTCTGTATTTCATGATTGCAACTTGCTGAAAAGTGTCAACAGTGCTCCTTTCATCAAGTTTAAACAGTACAGCAATATAGTACTTACAGAGTGCATAAAACATGATATAGACCTTGTTTATGAAAATCTGTTTATTTCTGTATTTCATGATTGCAACTTGCTGAAAATTGTCAACAGTGTTCCTTTCATCGAGTTTAAACAGTACAGCAAAATGGTACTTACAGAGTGACTCAAACATGATTTAGACCTTGTATATGAAAAACTGTTTATTTCTGTATTTCATGATTGCAACTTGCTGAAAAGTGTCAACAGTGTTCCTTTCATCGCGTTTTAACAGTACAGCAAAATGGTACTTACAGAGTGACTCAAACATGATTTAGATCTTGTTTATGAAAATCTGTTTATTTCTGTATTTCATGATTGCAACTTGCTGAAAAGTGTCAACAGTGTTCCTTTCATCAAGTTTAAACAGTACAGCAATATAGTACTTACAGAGTGCATAAAACATGATATAGACCTTGTTTATGAAAATCTGTTTATTTCTGTATTTCATGATTGCAACTTTCTGAAAATTGTCAACAGTGTTCCTTTCATCGAGTTTAAACAGTACAGCAAAATGGTACTTACAGAGTGACTCAAACATGATTTAGACCTTGTATATGAAAAACTGTTTATTTCTGTATTTCATGATTGCAACTTGCTGAAAAGTGTCAACAGTGTTCCTTTCATCGAGTTTAAACAGTACAGCAAAATGGTACTTATAGAGTGACTCAAACGTGATTTAGATCTTGTTTATGAAAATCTGTTTATTTCTGTATTTCATGATTGCAACTTGCTGAAAAGTGTCAACAGTGTTCCTTTCATCAAGTTTAAACAGTACAGCAATATGGTACTTACAGAGTGCATAAAACATGATATAGACCTTGTTTATGAAAATCTGTTTATTTCTGTATTTCATGATTGCAACTTGCTGAAAAGTGTCAACAGTGTTCCTTTCATCAAGTTTAAACAGTACAGCAATATGGTACATACAGAGTGACTCAAACATGATTTAGACCTTGTTTATGAAAAACTGTTTATTTCTGTATTTCATGATTGCAACTTGCTGAAAAGTGTCAACAGTGTTCCTTTCATCGCGTTTAAACAGTACAGCAAAATGGTACTTACAGAGTGACTCAAACATGATTTAGTTCTTGTTTATGAAAATCTGTTTATTTCTGTATTTCATGATTGCAACTTGCTGAAAAGTGTCAACAGTGTTCCTTTCATCAAGTTTAAACAGTACAGCAATATGGTACTTACAGAGTGCATCAAACATGATTTAGACCTTGTTTATGAAAAACTGTTTATTTCTGTATTTCATGATTGCAACTTTCTGAAAATTTTCAACAGTGTTCCTTTCATCGAGTTTAAACAGTACAGCAAAATGGTACTTACTGAGTGACTCAAACATGATTTAGACCTTGTATATGAAAAACTGTTTATTTCTGTATTTCATGATTGCAACTTGCTGAAAAGTGTCAACAGTGTTCCTTTCATCGCGTTTTAACAGTACAGCAAAATGGTACTTACAGAGTGACTCAAACATGATTTAGATCTTGTTTATGAAAAACTGTTTATTTCTGTATTTCATGATTGCAACTTGCTGAAAAGTGTCAACAGTGTTCCTTTCATCGCGTTTAAACAGTATAGCAAAATGGTACTTACTGAGTGACTCAAACATGATTTAGATCTTGTTTATGAAAATCTGTTTATTTCTGTATTTCATGATTGCAACTTGCTGAAAAGTGTCAACAGTGCTCCTTTCATCAAGTTTAAACAGTACAGCAATATAGTACTTACAGAGTGCATAAAACATGATATAGACCTTGTTTATGAAAATCTGTTTATTTCTGTATTTCATGATTGCAACTTGCTGAAAATTGTCAACAGTGTTCCTTTCATCGAGTTTAAACAGTACAGCAAAATGGTACTTACAGAGTGACTCAAACATGATTTAGACCTTGTATATGAAAAACTGTTTATTTCTGTATTTCATGATTGCAACTTGCTGAAAAGTGTCAACAGTGTTCCTTTCATCGCGTTTTAACAGTACAGCAAAATGGTACTTACAGAGTGACTCAAACATGATTTAGATCTTGTTTATGAAAATCTGTTTATTTCTGTATTTCATGATTGCAACTTGCTGAAAAGTGTCAACAGTGTTCCTTTCATCAAGTTTAAACAGTACAGCAATATAGTACTTACAGAGTGCATAAAACATGATATAGACCTTGTTTATGAAAATCTGTTTATTTCTGTATTTCATGATTGCAACTTTCTGAAAATTGTCAACAGTGTTCCTTTCATCGAGTTTAAACAGTACAGCAAAATGGTACTTACAGAGTGACTCAAACATGATTTAGACCTTGTATATGAAAAACTGTTTATTTCTGTATTTCATGATTGCAACTTGCTGAAAAGTGTCAACAGTGTTCCTTTCATCGAGTTTAAACAGTACAGCAAAATGGTACTTATAGAGTGACTCAAACGTGATTTAGATCTTGTTTATGAAAATCTGTTTATTTCTGTATTTCATGATTGCAACTTGCTGAAAAGTGTCAACAGTGTTCCTTTCATCGTGTTTTAACAGTACAGCAAAATGGTACTTACAGAGTGACTCAAACATGATTTAGATCTTGTTTATGAAAAACTGTTTATTTCTGTATTTCATGATTGCAACTTGCTGAAAAGTGTCAACAGTGTTCCTTTCATCGCGTTTAAACAGTATAGCAAAATGGTCCTTACTGAGTGACTCAAACATGATTTAGATCTTGTTTATGAAAATCTGTTTATTTCTGTATTTCATGATTGCAACTTGCTGAAAAGTGTCAACAGTGTTCCTTTCATCAAGTTTAAACAGTACAGCAATATAGTACTTACAGAGTGCATAAAACATGATAGATCTTGTTTATGAAAATCTGTTTATTTCTGTATTTCATGATTGCAACTTTCTGAAAATTGTCAACAGTGTTCCTTTCATCGAGATTAAACAGTACAGCAAAATGGTACTTACAGAGTGACTCAAACATGATTTAGACCTTGTATATGAAAAACTGTTTATTTCTGTATTTCATGATTGCAACTTGCTGAAAAGTGTCAACAGTGTTCCTTTCATCGAGTTTAAACAGTACAGCAAAATGGTACTTACAGAGTGACTCAAACATGATTTAGATCTTGTTTATGAAAATCTGTTTATTTCTGTATTTCATGATTGCAACTTGCTGAAAAGTGTCAACAGTGTTCCTTTCATCAAGTTTAAACAGTACAGCAATATGGTACATACAGAGTGACTCAAACATGATTTAGACCTTGTTTATGAAAAACTGTATGAAAACCATCAGGAAGTCCGGGATGCAGTTGCGGAGGGAGGTGTCCGGTCCCAGGGTCCTTAGCTTAGCGGGCATTTTGGTGTCGAATGATGAGCTGTAGTTTATGAATAGCACTCTCACATAAGTGATTGCAACTTGCTGAAAAGTGTCAACAGTGTTCCTTTCATCAAGTTTAAACAGTACAGCAATATAGTACTTACAGAGTGCATAAAACATGATATAGACCTTGTTTATGAAAATCTGTTTATTTCTGTATTTCATGATTGCAACTTTCTGAAAATTGTCAACAGTGTTCCTTTCATCGAGATTAAACAGTACAGCAAAATGGTACTTACAGAGTGACTCAAACATGATTTAGACCTTGTATATGAAAAACTGTTTATTTCTGTATTTCATGATTGCAACTTGCTGAAAAGTGTCAACAGTGTTCCTTTCATCGAGTTTAAACAGTACAGCAAAATGGTACTTACAGAGTGACTCAAACATGATTTAGATCTTGTTTATGAAAATCTGTTTATTTCTGTATTTCATGATTGCAACTTGCTGAAAAGTGTCAACAGTGTTCCTTTCATCAAGTTTAAACAGTACAGCAATATGGTACATACAGAGTGACTCAAACATGATTTAGACCTTGTTCATGAAAAACTGTTTATTTCTGTATTTCATGATTGCAACTTGCTGAAAAGTGTCAACAGTGTTCCTTTCATCGCGTTTAAACAGTACAGCAAAATGGTACTTACAGAGTGACTCAAACATGATTTAGATCTTGTTTATGAAAATCTGTTTATTTCTGTATTTCATGATTGCAACTTGCTGAAAAGTGTCAACAGTGTTCCTTTCATCGCGTTTTAACAGTACAGCAAAATGGTACTTACAGAGTGACTCAAACATGATTTAGATCTTGTTTATGAAAAACTGTTTATTTCTGTATTTCATGATTGCAACTTGCTGAAAAGTGTCAACAGTGTTCCTTTCATCGCG
Organism: Salmo salar; assembly: GCF_965601325.2. Lineage (NCBI taxonomy): Eukaryota > Metazoa > Chordata > Actinopteri > Salmoniformes > Salmonidae > Salmo > Salmo salar. The sequence continues at coordinate 2,282,280 of NC_138318.1, forward strand.
TTTAAACAGTATAGCAAAATGGTACTTACTGAGTGACTCAAACATGATTTAGATCTTGTTTATGAAAATCTGTTTATTTCTGTATTTCATGATTGCAACTTGCTGAAAAGTGTCAACAGTGTTCCTTTCATCAAGTTTAAACAGTACAGCAATATAGTACTTACAGAGTGCATAAAACATGATATAGACCTTGTTTATGAAAATCTGTTTATTTCTGTATTTCATGATTGCAACTTTCTGAAAATTGTCAACAGTGTTCCTTTCATCGAGTTTAAACAGTACAGCAAAATGGTACTTACTGAGTGACTCAAACATGATTTAGACCTTGTATATGAAAAACTGTTTATTTCTGTATTTCATGATTGCAACTTGCTGAAAAGTGTCAACAGTGTTCCTTTCATCGCGTTTTAACAGTACAGCAAAATGGTACTTACAGTGTGACTCAAACATGATTTAGACCTTGTATATGAAAAACTGTTTATTTCTGTATTTCATGATTGCAACTTGCTGAAAAGTGTCAACAGTGTTCCTTTCATCGCGTTTAAACAGTATAGCAAAATGGTCCTTACTGAGTGACTCAAACATGATTTAGATCTTGTTTATGAAAATCTGTTTATTTCTGTATTTCATGATTGCAACTTGCTGAAAAGTGTCAACAGTGTTCCTTTCATCAAGTTTAAACAGTACAGCAATATAGTACTTACAGAGTGCATAAAACATGATATAGACCTTGTTTATGAAAATCTGTTTATTTCTGTATTTCATGATTGCAACTTTCTGAAAATTGTCAACAGTGTTCCTTTCATCGAGATTAAACAGTACAGCAAAATGGTACTTACAGAGTGACTCAAACATGATTTAGACCTTGTATATGAAAAACTGTTTATTTCTGTATTTCATGATTGCAACTTGCTGAAAAGTGTCAACAGTGTTCCTTTCATCGAGTTTAAACAGTACAGCAAAATGGTACTTACAGAGTGACTCAAACATGATTTAGATCTTGTTTATGAAAATCTGTTTATTTCTGTATTTCATGATTGCAACTTGCTGAAAAGTGTCAACAGTGTTCCTTTCATCAAGTTTAAACAGTACAGCAATATGGTACATACAGAGTGACTCAAACATAATTTAGACCTTGTTTATGAAAAACTGTTTATTTCTGTATTTCATGATTGCAACTTGCTGAAAAGTGTCAACAGTGTTCCTTTCATCGCGTTTAAACAGTACAGCAAAATGGTACTTACAGAGTGACTCAAACATGATTTAGATCTTGTTTATGAAAATCTGTTTATTTCTGTATTTCATGATTGCAACTTGCTGAAAAGTGTCAACAGTGTTCCTTTCATCGCGTTTTAACAGTACAGCAAAATGGTACTTACAGAGTGACTCAAACATGATTTAGATCTTGTTTATGAAAAACTGTTTATTTCTGTATTTCATGATTGCAACTTGCTGAAAAGTGTCAACAGTGTTCCTTTCATCGCGTTTAAACAGTATAGCAAAATGGTACTTACTGAGTGACTCAAACATGATTTAGATCTTGTTTATGAAAATCTGTTTATTTCTGTATTTCATGATTGCAACTTGCTGAAAAGTGTCAACAGTGTTCCTTTCATCAAGTTTAAACAGTACAGCAATATAGTACTTACAGAGTGCATAAAACATGATATAGACCTTGTTTATGAAAATCTCTTTATTTCTGTATTTCATGATTGCAACTTTCTGAAAATTGTCAACAGTGTTCCTTTCATCGAGTTTAAACAGTACAGCAAAATGGTACTTACTGAGTGACTCAAACATGATTTAGACCTTGTATATGAAAAACTGTTTATTTCTGTATTTCATGATTGCAACTTGCTGAAAAGTGTCAACAGTGTTCCTTTCATCGCGTTTTAACAGTACAGCAAAATGGTACTTACAGAGTGACTCAAACATGATTTAGATCTTGTTTATGAAAATCTGTTTATTTCTGTATTTCATGATTGCAACTTGCTGAAAAGTGTCAACAGTGTTCCTTTCATCAAGTTTAAACAGTACAGCAATATAGTCCTTACAGAGTGCATAAAACATGATATAGACCTTGTTTATGAAAATCTGTTTATTTCTGTATTTCATGATTGCAACTTTCTGAAAATTGTCAACAGTGTTCCTTTCATCGAGTTTAAACAGTACAGCAAAATGGTACTTACAGAGTGACTCAAACATGATTTAGACCTTGTATATGAAAAACTGTTTATTTCTTTATTACATGATTGCAACTTGCTGAAAAGTGTCAACAGTGTTCCTTTCATCGAGTTTAAACAGTACAGCAAAATGGTACTTATAGAGTGACTCAAACATGATTTAGATCTTGTTTATGAAAATCTGTTTATTTCTGTATTTCATGATTGCAACTTGCTGAAAAGTGTCAACAGTGTTCCTTTCATCGTGTTTAAACAGTATAGCAAAATGGTCCTTACTGAGTGACTCAAACATGATTTAGATCTTGTTTATGAAAATCTGTTTATTTCTGTATTTCATGATTGCAACTTGCTGAAAAGTGTCAACAGTGTTCCTTTCATCAAGTTTAAACAGTACAGCAATATAGTACTTACAGAGTGCATAAAACATGATATAGACCTTGTTTATGAAAATCTGTTTATTTCTGTATTTCATGATTGCAACTTGCTGAAAAGTGTCAACAGTGTTCCTTTCATCAAGTTTAAACAGTACAGCAATATGGTACTTACAGAGTGCATCAAACATGATTTAGACCTTGTTTATGAAAAACTGTTTATTTCTGTATTTCATGATTGCAACTTTCTGAAAATTGTCAACAGTGTTCCTTTCATCGCGTTTAAACAGTACAGCAAAATGGTACTTACTGAGTGACTCAAACATGATTTAGACCTTGTATATGAAAAACTGTTTATTTCTGTATTTCATGATTGCAACTTGCTGAAAAGTGTCAACAGTGTTCCTTTCATCGCGTTTTAACAGTACAGCAAAATGGTACTTACAGAGTGACTCAAACATGATTTAGATCTTGTTTATGAAAAACTGTTTATTTCTGTATTTCATGATTGCAACTTGCTGAAAAGTGTCAACAGTGTTCCTTTCATCGCGTTTAAACAGTATAGCAAAATGGTACTTACTGAGTGACTCAAACATGATTTAGATCTTGTTTATGAAAATCTGTTTATTTCTGTATTTCATGATTGCAACTTGCTGAAAAGTGTCAACAGTGTTCCTTTCATCGTGTTTTAACAGTACAGCAAAATGGTACTTACAGAGTGACTCAAACATGATTTAGATCTTGTTTATGAAAAACTGTTTATTTCTGTATTTCATGATTGCAACTTGCTGAAAAGTGTCAACAGTGTTCCTTTCATCGCGTTTAAACAGTACAGCAAAATGTTACTTACAGAGTGACTCAAACATGATTTAGATCTTGTTTATGAAAAACTGTTTATTTCTGTATTTCATGATTGCAACTTTCTGAAAATTGTCAACATTGTTCCTTTCATCGAGTTTAAACAGTACAGCAATATGGTACTTACAGAGTGCATCAAACATGATTTAGACCTTGTTTATGAAAAACTGTTTATTTCTGTATTTCATGATTGCAACTTTCTGAAAATTGTCAACAGTGTTCCTTTCATCGAGTTTAAACACTACAGCAAAATGCTACTTACTGAGTGACTCAAACATGATTTAGACCTTGTATATGAAAATCTGTTTATTTCTGTATTTCATGATTGCAACTTTCTGAAAATTGTCAACAGTGTTCCTTTCATCGAGATTAAACAGTACAGCAAAATGGTACTTACAGAGTGACTCAAACATGATTTAGACCTTGTATATGAAAAACTGTTTATTTCTGTATTTCATGATTGCAACTTGCTGAAAAGTGTCAACAGTGTTCCTTTCATCGAGTTTAAACAGTACAGCAAAATGGTACTTACAGAGTGACTCAAACATGATTTAGATCTTGTTTATGAAAATCTGTTTATTTCTGTATTTCATGATTGCAACTTGCTGAAAAGTGTCAACAGTGTTCCTTTCATCAAGTTTAAACAGTACAGCAATATGGTACATACAGAGTGACTCAAACATGATTTAGACCTTGTTCATGAAAAACTGTTTATTTCTGTATTTCATGATTGCAACTTGCTGAAAAGTGTCAACAGTGTTCCTTTCATCGCGTTTAAACAGTACAGCAAAATGGTACTTACAGAGTGACTCAAACATGATTTAGATCTTGTTTATGAAAATCTGTTTATTTCTGTATTTCATGATTGCAACTTGCTGAAAAGTGTCAACAGTGTTCCTTTCATCGCGTTTTAACAGTACAGCAAAATGGTACTTACAGAGTGACTCAAACATGATTTAGATCTTGTTTATGAAAAACTGTTTATTTCTGTATTTCATGATTGCAACTTGCTGAAAAGTGTCAACAGTGTTCCTTTCATCGCGTTTAAACAGTATAGCAAAATGGTACTTACTGAGTGACTCAAACATGATTTAGATCTTGTTTATGAAAATCTGTTTATTTCTGTATTTCATGATTGCAACTTGCTGAAAAGTGTCAACAGTGTTCCTTTCATCAAGTTTAAACAGTACAGCAATATAGTACTTACAGAGTGCATAAAACATGATATAGACCTTGTTTATGAAAATCTGTTTATTTCTGTATTTCATGATTGCAACTTTCTGAAAATTGTCAACAGTGTTCCTTTCATCGAGTTTAAACAGTACAGCAAAATGGTACTTACTGAGTGACTCAAACATGATTTAGACCTTGTATATGAAAAACTGTTTATTTCTGTATTTCATGATTGCAACTTGCTGAAAAGTGTCAACAGTGTTCCTTTCATCGCGTTTTAACAGTACAGCAAAATGGTACTTACAGTGTGACTCAAACATGATTTAGACCTTGTATATGAAAAACTGTTTATTTCTGTATTTCATGATTGCAACTTGCTGAAAAGTGTCAACAGTGTTCCTTTCATCGCGTTTAAACAGTATAGCAAAATGGTCCTTACTGAGTGACTCAAACATGATTTAGATCTTGTTTATGAAAATCTGTTTATTTCTGTATTTCATGATTGCAACTTGCTGAAAAGTGTCAACAGTGTTCCTTTCATCAAGTTTAAACAGTACAGCAATATAGTACTTACAGAGTGCATAAAACATGATATAGACCTTGTTTATGAAAATCTGTTTATTTCTGTATTTCATGATTGCAACTTTCTGAAAATTGTCAACAGTGTTCCTTTCATCGAGATTAAACAGTACAGCAAAATGGTACTTACAGAGTGACTCAAACATGATTTAGACCTTGTATATGAAAAACTGTTTATTTCTGTATTTCATGATTGCAACTTGCTGAAAAGTGTCAACAGTGTTCCTTTCATCGAGTTTAAACAGTACAGCAAAATGGTACTTACAGAGTGACTCAAACATGATTTAGATCTTGTTTATGAAAATCTGTTTATTTCTGTATTTCATGATTGCAACTTGCTGAAAAGTGTCAACAGTGTTCCTTTCATCAAGTTTAAACAGTACAGCAATATGGTACATACAGAGTGACTCAAACATAATTTAGACCTTGTTTATGAAAAACTGTTTATTTCTGTATTTCATGATTGCAACTTGCTGAAAAGTGTCAACAGTGTTCCTTTCATCGCGTTTAAACAGTACAGCAAAATGGTACTTACAGAGTGACTCAAACATGATTTAGATCTTGTTTATGAAAATCTGTTTATTTCTGTATTTCATGATTGCAACTTGCTGAAAAGTGTCAACAGTGTTCCTTTCATCGCGTTTTAACAGTACAGCAAAATGGTACTTACAGAGTGACTCAAACATGATTTAGATCTTGTTTATGAAAAACTGTTTATTTCTGTATTTCATGATTGCAACTTGCTGAAAAGTGTCAACAGTGTTCCTTTCATCGCGTTTAAACAGTATAGCAAAATGGTACTTACTGAGTGACTCAAACATGATTTAGATCTTGTTTATGAAAATCTGTTTATTTCTGTATTTCATGATTGCAACTTGCTGAAAAGTGTCAACAGTGTTCCTTTCATCAAGTTTAAACAGTACAGCAATATAGTACTTACAGAGTGCATAAAACATGATATAGACCTTGTTTATGAAAATCTCTTTATTTCTGTATTTCATGATTGCAACTTTCTGAAAATTGTCAACAGTGTTCCTTTCATCGAGTTTAAACAGTACAGCAAAATGGTACTTACTGAGTGACTCAAACATGATTTAGACCTTGTATATGAAAAACTGTTTATTTCTGTATTTCATGATTGCAACTTGCTGAAAAGTGTCAACAGTGTTCCTTTCATCGCGTTTTAACAGTACAGCAAAATGGTACTTACAGAGTGACTCAAACATGATTTAGATCTTGTTTATGAAAATCTGTTTATTTCTGTATTTCATGATTGCAACTTGCTGAAAAGTGTCAACAGTGTTCCTTTCATCAAGTTTAAACAGTACAGCAATATAGTACTTACAGAGTGCATAAAACATGATATAGACCTTGTTTATGAAAATCTGTTTATTTCTGTATTTCATGATTGCAACTTTCTGAAAATTGTCAACAGTGTTCCTTTCATCGAGTTTAAACAGTACAGCAAAATGGTACTTACTTAGTGACTCAAACATGATTTAGACCTTGTATATGAAAAACTGTTTATTTCTTTATTACATGATTGCAACTTGCTGAAAAGTGTCAACAGTGTTCCTTTCATCGAGTTTAAACAGTACAGCAAAATGGTACTTATAGAGTGACTCAAACATGATTTAGATCTTGTTTATGAAAATCTGTTTATTTCTGTATTTCATGATTGCAACTTGCTGAAAAGTGTCAACAGTGTTCCTTTCATCGTGTTTAAACAGTATAGCAAAATGGTCCTTACTGAGTGACTCAAACATGATTTAGATCTTGTTTATGAAAATCTGTTTATTTCTGTATTTCATGATTGCAACTTGCTGAAAAGTGTCAACAGTGTTCCTTTCATCAAGTTTAAACAGTACAGCAATATAGTACTTACAGAGTGCATAAAACATGATATAGACCTTGTTTGTGAAAATCTGTTTATTTCTGTATTTCATGATTGCAACTTGCTGAAAAGTGTCAACAGTGTTCCTTTCATCAAGTTTAAACAGTACAGCAATATGGTACTTACAGAGTGCATCAAACATGATTTAGACCTTGTTTATGAAAAACTGTTTATTTCTGTATTTCATGATTGCAACTTTCTGAAAATTGTCAACAGTGTTCCTTTCATCGAGTTTAAACAGTACAGCAAAATGGTACTTACTGAGTGACTCAAACATGATTTAGACCTTGTATATGAAAAACTGTTTATTACTGTATTTCATGATTGCAACTTGCTGAAAAGTGTCAACAGTGTTCCTTTCATCGCGTTTTAACAGTACAGCAAAATGGTACTTACAGAGTGACTCAAACATGATTTAGATCTTGTTTATGAAAAACTGTTTATTTCTGTATTTCATGATTGCAACTTGCTGAAAAGTGTCAACAGTGTTCCTTTCATCGCGTTTAAACAGTATAGCAAAATGGTACTTACTGAGTGACTCAAACATGATTTAGATCTTGTTTATGAAAATCTGTTTATTTCTGTATTTCATGATTGCAACTTGCTGAAAAGTGTCAACAGTGTTCCTTTCATCGTGTTTTAACAGTACAGCAAAATGGTACTTACAGAGTGACTCAAACATGATTTAGATCTTGTTTATGAAAAACTGTTTATTTCTGTATTTCATGATTGCAACTTGCTGAAAAGTGTCAACAGTGTTCCTTTCATCGCGTTTAAACAGTACAGCAAAATGTTACTTACAGAGTGACTCAAACATGATTTAGATCTTGTTTATGAAAAACTGTTTATTTCTGTATTTCATGATTGCAACTTTCTGAAAATTGTCAACATTGTTCCTTTCATCGAGTTTAAACAGTACAGCAATATGGTACTTACAGAGTGCATCAAACATGATTTAGACCTTGTTTATGAAAAACTGTTTATTTCTGTATTTCATGATTGCAACTTTCTGAAAATTGTCAACAGTGTTCCTTTCATCGAGTTTAAACACTACAGCAAAATGCTACTTACTGAGTGACTCAAACATGATTTAGACCTTGTATATGAAAAACTGTTTATTTCTGTATTTCATGATTGCAACTTGCTGAAAAGTGTCAACAGTGTTCCTTTCATCGCGTTTTAACAGTACAGCAAAATGGTACTTACAGAGTGACTCAAACATGATTTAGATCTTGTTTATGAAAAACTGTTTATTTCTGTATTTCATGATTGCAACTTGCTGAAAAGTGTCAACAGTGTTCCTTTCATCGCGTTTAAACAGTATAGCAAAATGGTACTTACTGGGTGACTCAAACATGATTTAGATCTTGTTAATGAAAATCTGTTTATTTCTGTATTTCATGATTGCAACTTGCTGAAAAGTGTCAACAGTGTTCCTTTCATCAAGTTTAAACAGTACAGCAATATGGTACTTACAGAGTGCATAAAACATGATATAGACCTTGTTTATGAAAATCTGTTTATTTCTGTATTTCATGATTGCAACTTTCTGATAATTGTCAACAGTGTTCCTTTCATCGAGTTTAAACAGTACAGCAAAATGGTACTTACAGAGTGACTCAAACATGATTTAGATCTTGTTTATGAAAAACTGTTTATTTCTGTATTTCATGATTGCAACTTGCTGAAAAGTGTCAACAGTGTTCCTTTCATCGCGTTTAAACAGTATAGCAAAATGGTACTTACTGGGTGACTCAAACATGATTTAGATCTTGTTTATGAAAATCTGTTTATTTCTGTATTTCATGATTGCAACTTGCTGAAAAGTGTCAACAGTGTTCCTTTCATCAAGTTTAAACAGTACAGCAATATGGTACTTACAGAGTGCATAAAACATGATATAGACCTTGTTTATGAAAATCTGTTTATTTCTGTATTTCATGATTGCAACTTTCTGATAATTGTCAACAGTGTTCCTTTCATCGAGTTTAAACAGTACAGCAAAATGGTACTTACAGAGTGACTCAAACATGATTTAGACCTTGTATATGAAAAACTGTTTATTTCTGTTTTTCATGATTGCAACTTGCTGAAAAGTGTCAACAGTGTTCCTTTCATCGAGTTTAAACAGTACAGCAAAATGGTACTTACAGAGTGACTCAAACATGATTTAGATCTTGTTTATGAAAATCTGTTTATTTCTGTATTTCATTATTGCAACTTGCTGAAAAGTGTCAACAGTGTATCTTTCATCAAGTTTAAACAGTACAGCAATATGGTACATACAGAGTGACTCAAACATGATTTAGACCTTGTTTATGAAAAACTGTTTATTTCTGTATTTCATGATTGCAACTTGCTGAAAAGTGTCAACAGTGTTCCTTTCATCAAGTTTAAACAGTACAGCAATATGGTACTTACAGAGTGACTCAGACATGATTTAGACCTTGTTTATGAAAAACTGTTAATTTCTGTATTTCATGATTGCAAGTTGCTGAAAAGTGTCAACAGTGTTCCTTTCATCGCGTTTTAACAGTACAGCAAAATGGTACTTACAGAGTGACTCAAACATGATTTAGACCTTGTTTACCAAAAACTGTTTATTTCTGTATTTCATGATTGCAACTTGCTGAAAAGTGTCAACAGTGTTACTTTCTTCGCGTTTAAACAGTACAGCAAAATGGTACTTACAGAGTGACTCAAACATGATTTAGATCTTGTTTATGAAAATCTGTTTATTTCTGTATTTCATGATTGCAAGTTGCTGAAAAGTGTCAACAGTGTTCCTTTCATCAAGTTTAAACAGTACAGCAATATGGTACTTACAGAGTGACTCAAACATGATTTAGACCTTGTATATGAAAAACTGTTTATTTCTGTATTTCATGATTGCAACTTGCTGAAAAGTGTCAACAGTGTTCCTTTCATCGTGTTTTAACAGTACAGCAAAATGGTACTTACAGAGTGACTCAAACATGATTTAGACCTTGTTTATGAAAAACTGTTTATTTCTGTATTTCATGATTGCAACTTGCTGAAAAGTGTCAACAGTGTTCCTTTCATCGTGTTTTAACAGTACAGCAAAATGGTACTTACAGAGTGACTCAAACATGATTTAGATCTTGTTTATGAAAAACTGTTTATTTCTGTATTTCATGATTGCAACTTGCTGAAAAGTGTCAACAGTGTTCCTTTCATCGCGTTTAAACAGTACAGCAAAATGTTACTTACAGAGTGACTCAAACATGATTTAGATCTTGTTTATGAAAAACTGTTTATTTCTGTATTTCATGATTGCAACTTGCTGAAAATTGTCAACATTGTTCCTTTCATCGAGTTTAAACAGTACAGCAATATGGTACTTACAGAGTGCATCAAACATGATTTAGACCTTGTTTATGAAAAACTGTTTATTTCTGTATTTCATGATTGCAACTTTCTGAAAATTGTCAACAGTGTTCCTTTCATCGCGTTTTAACAGTACAGCAAAATGGTACTTACAGAGTGACTCAAACATGATTTAGATCTTGTTTATGAAAAACTGTTTATTTCTGTATTTCATGATTGCAACTTGCTGAAAAGTGTCAACAGTGTTCCTTTCATCGCGTTTAAACAGTACAGCAAAATGGTACTTACTGAGTGACTCAAACATGATTTAGATCTTGTTTATGAAAATCTGTTTATTTCTGTATTTCATGATTGCAACTTGCTGAAAAGTGTCAACAGTGTTCCTTTCATCGTGTTTTAACAGTACAGCAAAATGGTACTTACAGAGTGACTCAAACATGATTTAGATCTTGTTTATGAAAAACTGTTTATTTCTGTATTTCATGATTGCAACTTGCTGAAAAGTGTCAACAGTGTTCCTTTCATCGCGTTTAAACAGTACAGAAAAATGTTACTTACAGAGTGACTCAAACATGATTTAGATCTTGTTTATGAAAAACTGTTTATTTCTGTATTTCATGATTGCAACTTTCTGAAAATTGTCAACATTGTTCCTTTCATCGAGTTTAAACAGTACAGCAATATGGTACTTACAGAGTGCATCAAACATGATTTAGACCTTGTTTATGAAAAACTGTTTATTTCTGTATTTCATGATTGCAACTTTCTGAAAATTGTCAACAGTGTTCCTTTCATCGAGTTTAAACAGTACAGCAAAATGCTACTTACTGAGTGACTCAAACATGATTTAGACCTTGTATATGAAAAACTGTTTATTTCTGTATTTCATGATTGCAACTTGCTGAAAAGTGTCAACAGTGTTCCTTTCATCGCGTTTTAACAGTACAGCAAAATGGTACTTACAGAGTGACTCAAACATGATTTAGATCTTGTTTATGAAAAACTGTTTATTTCTGTATTTCATGATTGCAACTTGCTGAAAAGTGTCAACAGTGTTCCTTTCATCGCGTTTAAACAGTATAGCAAAATGGTACTTACTGGGTGACTCAAACATGATTTAGATCTTGTTTATGAAAATCTGTTTATTTCTGTATTTCATGATTGCAACTTGCTGAAAAGTGTCAACAGTGTTCCTTTCATCAAGTTTAAACAGTACAGCAATATGGTACTTACAGAGTGCATAAAACATGATATAGACCTTGTTTATGAAAATCTGTTTATTTCTGTATTTCATGATTGCAACTTTCTGAAAATTGTCAACAGTGTTCCTTTCATCGAGTTTAAACAGTACAGCAAAATGGTACTTACAGAGTGACTCAAACATGATTTAGACCTTGTATATGAAAAACTGTTTATTTCTGTTTTTCATGATTGCAAGTTGCTGAAAAGTGTCAACAGTGTTCCTTTCATCGCGTTTTAACAGTACAGCAAAATGGTACTTACAGAGTGACTCAAACATGATTTAGACCTTGTTTACCAAAAACAGTTTATTTCTGTATTTCATGATTGCAACTTGCTGAAAAGTGTCAACAGTGTTCCTTTCTTCGCGTTTAAACAGTACAGCAAAATGGTACTTACAGAGTGACTCAAACATGATTTAGATCTTGTTTATGAAAATCTGTTTATTTCTGTATTTCATGATTGCAACTTGCTGAAAAGTGTCAACAGTGTTCCTTTCATCAAGTTTAAGCAGTACAGCAATATGGTACTTACAGAGTGACTCAAACATGATTTAGACCTTGTATATGAAAAACTGTTTATTTCTGTATTTCATGATTGCAACTTGCTGAAAAGTGTCAACAGTGTTCCTTTCATCGAGTTTAAACAGTACAGCAAAATGGTACTTACAGAGTGACTCAAACATGATTTAGATCTTGTTTATGAAAATCTGTTTATTTCTGTATTTCATGATTGCAACTTGCTGAAAAGTGTCAACAGTGTTCCTTTCATCAAGTTTAAACAGTACAGCAATATGGTACATACAGAGTGACTCAAACATGATTTAGACCTTGTTTATGAAAAACTGTTTATTTCTGTATTTCATGATTGCAACTTGCTGAAAAGTGTCAACAGTGTTCCTTTCATCGTGTTTTAACAGTACAACAAAATGGTACTTACAGAGTGACTCAAACATGATTTAGACCTTGTTTATGAAAAACTGTTTATTTCTGTATTTCATGATTGCAACTTGCTGAAAAGTGTCAACAGTGTTCCTTTCATCAAGTTTAAACTGTACAGCAATATGGTACTTACAGAGTGACTCAAACATGATTTAGACCTTGTTTATGAAAAACTGTTTATTTCTGTATTTCATGATTGCAACTTGCTGAAAAGTGTCAACAGGGTTCCTTTCATCGCGTTTAAACAGTACAGCAAAATGGTACTTACAGAGTGACTCAAACATGATTTAGATCTTGTTTATGAAAATCTGTTTATTTCTGTATTTCATGATTGCAACTTGCTGAAAAGTGTCAACAGTGTTCCTTTCATCAAGTTTAAACAGTACAGCAATATGGTACTTACAGAGTGCATGAAACATGATTTAGACCTTGTTTAAGAAAAACTGTTTATTTCTGTATTTCATGATTGCAACTTGCTGAAAAGTGTCAACAGTGTTCCTTTCATCGCGTTTAAACAGTACAGCAAAATGGTACTTACAGAGTGACTCAAACATGATTTAGTTCTTGTTTATGAAAATCTGTTTATTTCTGTATTTCATGATTGCAACTTGCTGAAAAGTGTCAACAGTGTTCCTTTCATCAAGTTTAAACAGTACAGCAATATGGTACTTACAGAGTGCATCAAACATGATTTAGACCTTGTTTATGAAAAACTGTTTATTTCTGTATTTCATGATTGCAACTTTCTGAAAATTGTCAACAGTGTTCCTTTCATCGAGTTTAAATAGTACAGCAAAATGGTACTTACAGAGTGACTCAAACATGATTTAGACCTTGTATATGAAAAACTGTTTATTTCTGTTTTTCATGATTGCAACTTGCTGAAAAGTGTCAACAGTGTTCCTTTCATCGAGTTTAAACAGTACAGCAAAATGGTACTTACAGAGTGACTCAAACATGATTTAGACCTTGTTTATGAAAAACTGTTTATTTCTGTATTTCATGATTGCAACTTGCTGAAAAGTGTCAACAGTGTTCCTTTCATCAAGTTTAAACAGTACAGCAATATGGTACATACAGAGTGACTCAAACATGATTTAGACCTTGTTTATGAAAAACTGTTTATTTCTGTATTTCATGATTGCAACTTTCTGAAAATTGTCAACAGTGTTCCTTTCATCGAGTTTAAACACTACAGCAAAATGCTACTTACTGAGTGACTCAAACATGATTTAGACCTTGTATATGAAAAACTGTTTATTTCTGTATTTCATGATTGCAACTTGCTGAAAAGTGTCAACAGTGTTCCTTTCATCGCGTTTTAACAGTACAGCAAAATGGTACTTACAGAGTGACTCAAACATGATTTAGATCTTGTTTATGAAAAACTGTTTATTTCTGTATTTCATGATTGCAACTTGCTGAAAAGTGTCAACAGTGTTCCTTTCATCGCGTTTAAACAGTATAGCAAAATGGTACTTACTGGGTGACTCAAACATGATTTAGATCTTGTTTATGAAAATCTGTTTATTTCTGTATTTCATGATTGCAACTTGCTGAAAAGTGTCAACAGTGTTCCTTTCATCAAGTTTAAACAGTACAGCAATATGGTACTTACAGAGTGCATAAAACATGATATAGACCTTGTTTATGAAAATCTGTTTATTTCTGTATTTCATGATTGCAACTTTCTGATAATTGTCAACAGTGTTCCTTTCATCGAGTTTAAACAGTACAGCAAAATGGTACTTACAGAGTGACTCAAACATGATTTAGATCTTGTTTATGAAAAACTGTTTATTTCTGTATTTCATGATTGCAACTTGCTGAAAAGTGTCAACAGTGTTCCTTTCATCGCGTTTAAACAGTATAGCAAAATGGTACTTACTGGGTGACTCAAACATGATTTAGATCTTGTTTATGAAAATCTGTTTATTTCTGTATTTCATGATTGCAACTTGCTGAAAAGTGTCAACAGTGTTCCTTTCATCAAGTTTAAACAGTACAGCAATATGGTACTTACAGAGTGCATAAAACATGATATAGACCTTGTTTATGAAAATCTGTTTATTTCTGTATTTCATGATTGCAACTTTCTGATAATTGTCAACAGTGTTCCTTTCATCGAGTTTAAACAGTACAGCAAAATGGTACTTACAGAGTGACTCAAACATGATTTAGACCTTGTATATGAAAAACTGTTTATTTCTGTTTTTCATGATTGCAACTTGCTGAAAAGTGTCAACAGTGTTCCTTTCATCGAGTTTAAACAGTACAGCAAAATGGTACTTACAGAGTGACTCAAACATGATTTAGATCTTGTTTATGAAAATCTGTTTATTTCTGTATTTCATTATTGCAACTTGCTGAAAAGTGTCAACAGTGTATCTTTCATCAAGTTTAAACAGTACAGCAATATGGTACATACAGAGTGACTCAAACATGATTTAGACCTTGTTTATGAAAAACTGTTTATTTCTGTATTTCATGATTGCAACTTGCTGAAAAGTGTCAACAGTGTTCCTTTCATCAAGTTTAAACAGTACAGCAATATGGTACTTAGAGAGTGCATGAAACATGATTTAGACCTTGTTTAAGAAAAACTGTTTATTTCTGTATTTCATGATTGCAACTTTCTGAAAATTGTCAACAGTGTTCCTTTCATCGAGTTTAAACAGTACAGCAATATGGTACTTACAGAGTGCATCAAACATGATTTAGACCTTGTTTATGAAAAACTGTTTATTTCTGTATTTCATGATTGCAACTTGCTGAAAAGTGTCAACAGTGTTCCTTTCATCAAGTTTAAACAGTACAGCAATATGGTACTTACAGAGTGCATAAAACATGATATAGAACTTGTTTATGAAAATCTGTTTATTTCTGTATTTCATGATTGCAACTTGCTGAAAAGTGTCAACAGTGTTCCTTTCATCGCGTTTAAACAGTACAGCAAAATGGTACTTACAGAGTGACTCAAACATGATTTAGTTCTTGTTTATGAAAATCTGTTTATTTCTGTATTTCATGATTGCAACTTGCTGAAAAGTGTCAACAGTGTTCCTTTCATCAAGTTTAAACAGTACAGCAATATGGTACTTACAGAGTGCATCAAACATGATTTAGACCTTGTTTATGAAAAACTGTTTATTTCTGTATTTCATGATTGCAACTTTCTGAAAATTGTCAACAGTGTTCCTTTCATCGAGTTTAAATAGTACAGCAAAATGGTACTTACAGAGTGACTCAAACATGATTTAGACCTTGTATATGAAAAACTGTTTATTTCTGTTTTTCATGATTGCAACTTGCTGAAAAGTGTCAACAGTGTTCCTTTCATCGAGTTTAAACAGTACAGCAAAATGGTACTTACAGAGTGACTCAAACATGATTTAGACCTTGTTTATGAAAAACTGTTTATTTCTGTATTTCATGATTGCAACTTGCTGAAAAGTGTCAACAGTGTTCCTTTCATCAAGTTTAAACAGTACAGCAATATGGTACTTACAGAGTGACTCAAACATGATTTAGACCTTGTTTATGAAAAACTGTTTATTTCTGTATTTCATGATTGCAAGTTGCTGAAAAGTGTCAACAGTGTTCCTTTCATCGCGTTTTAACAGTACAGCAAAATGGTATTTACAGAGTGACTCAAACATGATTTAGACCTTGTTTACCAAAAACTGTTTATTTCTGTATTTCATGATTGCAACTTGCTGAAAAGTGTCAACAGTGTTCCTTTCTTCGCGTTTAAACAGTACAGCAAAATGGTACTTACAGAGTGACTCAAACATGATTTAGATCTTGTTTATGAAAATCTGTTTATTTCTGTATTTCATGATTGCAAGTTGCTGAAAAGTGTCAACAGTGTTCCTTTCATCAAGTTTAAACAGTACAGCAATATGGTACTTACAGAGTGACTTAAACATGATTTAGACCTTGTATATGAAAAACTGTTTATTTCTGTATTTCATGATTGCAACTTGCTGAAAAGTGTCAACAGTGTTCCTTTCATCGAGTTTAAACAGTACAGCAAAATGGTACTTACAGAGTGACTCAAACATGATTTAGATCTTGTTTATGAAAATCTGTTTATTTCTGTATTTCATGATTGCAACTTGCTGAAAAGTGTCAACAGTGTTCCTTTCATCAAGTTTAAACAGTACAGCAATATGGTACATACAGAGTGACTCAAACATGATTTAGACCTTGTTTATGAAAAACTGTTTATTTCTGTATTTCATGATTGCAACTTTCTGAAAATTGTCAACAGTGTTCCTTTCATCGAGTTTAAACACTACAGCAAAATGCTACTTACTGAGTGACTCAAACATGATTTAGACCTTGTATATGAAAAACTGTTTATTTCTGTATTTCATGATTGCAACTTGCTGAAAAGTGTCAACAGTGTTCCTTTCATCGCGTTTTAACAGTACAGCAAAATGGTACTTACAGAGTGACTCAAACATGATTTAGATCTTGTTTATGAAAAACTGTTTATTTCTGTATTTCATGATTGCAACTTGCTGAAAAGTGTCAACAGTGTTCCTTTCATCGCGTTTAAACAGTATAGCAAAATGGTACTTACTGGGTGACTCAAACATGATTTAGATCTTGTTTATGAAAATCTGTTTATTTCTGTATTTCATGATTGCAACTTGCTGAAAAGTGTCAACAGTGTTCCTTTCATCAAGTTTAAACAGTACAGCAATATGGTACTTACAGAGTGCATAAAACATGATATAGACCTTGTTTATGAAAATCTGTTTATTTCTGTATTTCATGATTGCAACTTTCTGATAATTGTCAACAGTGTTCCTTTCATCGAGTTTAAACAGTACAGCAAAATGGTACTTACAGAGTGACTCAAACATGATTTAGATCTTGTTTATGAAAAACTGTTTATTTCTGTATTTCATGATTGCAACTTGCTGAAAAGTGTCAACAGTGTTCCTTTCATCGCGTTTAAACAGTATAGCAAAATGGTACTTACTGGGTGACTCAAACATGATTTAGATCTTGTTTATGAAAATCTGTTTATTTCTGTATTTCATGATTGCAACTTGCTGAAAAGTGTCAACAGTGTTCCTTTCATCAAGTTTAAACAGTACAGCAATATGGTACTTACAGAGTGCATAAAACATGATATAGACCTTGTTTATGAAAATCTGTTTATTTCTGTATTTCATGATTGCAACTTTCTGATAATTGTCAACAGTGTTCCTTTCATCGAGTTTAAACAGTACAGCAAAATGGTACTTACAGAGTGACTCAAACATGATTTAGACCTTGTATATGAAAAACTGTTTATTTCTGTTTTTCATGATTGCAACTTGCTGAAAAGTGTCAACAGTGTTCCTTTCATCGAGTTTAAACAGTACAGCAAAATGGTACTTACAGAGTGACTCAAACATGATTTAGATCTTGTTTATGAAAATCTGTTTATTTCTGTATTTCATTATTGCAACTTGCTGAAAAGTGTCAACAGTGTATCTTTCATCAAGTTTAAACAGTACAGCAATATGGTACATACAGAGTGACTCAAACATGATTTAGACCTTGTTTATGAAAAACTGTTTATTTCTGTATTTCATGATTGCAACTTGCTGAAAAGTGTCAACAGTGTTCCTTTCATCAAGTTTAAACAGTACAGCAATATGGTACTTACAGAGTGACTCAGACATGATTTAGACCTTGTTTATGAAAAACTGTTAATTTCTGTATTTCATGATTGCAAGTTGCTGAAAAGTGTCAACAGTGTTCCTTTCATCGCGTTTTAACAGTACAGCAAAATGGTACTTACTGAGTGACTCAAACATGATTTAGACCTTGTTTACCAAAAACTGTTTATTTCTGTATTTCATGATTGCAACTTGCTGAAAAGTGTCAACAGTGTTACTTTCTTCGCGTTTAAACAGTACAGCAAAATGGTACTTACAGAGTGACTCAAACATGATTTAGATCTTGTTTATGAAAATCTGTTTATTTCTGTATTTCATGATTGCAAGTTGCTGAAAAGTGTCAACAGTGTTCCTTTCATCAAGTTTAAACAGTACAGCAATATGGTACTTACAGAGTGACTCAAACATGATTTAGACCTTGTATATGAAAAACTGTTTATTTCTGTATTTCATGATTGCAACTTGCTGAAAAGTGTCAACAGTGTTCCTTTCATCGTGTTTTAACAGTACAGCAAAATGGTACTTACAGAGTGACTCAAACATGATTTAGACCTTGTTTATGAAAAACTGTTTATTTCTGTATTTCATGATTGCAACTTGCTGAAAAGTGTCAACAGTGTTCCTTTCATCGTGTTTTAACAGTACAGCAAAATGGTACTTACAGAGTGACTCAAACATGATTTAGATCTTGTTTATGAAAAACTGTTTATTTCTGTATTTCATGATTGCAACTTGCTGAAAAGTGTCAACAGTGTTCCTTTCATCGCGTTTAAACAGTACAGCAAAATGTTACTTACAGAGTGACTCAAACATGATTTAGATCTTGTTTATGAAAAACTGTTTATTTCTGTATTTCATGATTGCAACTTGCTGAAAATTGTCAACATTGTTCCTTTCATCGAGTTTAAACAGTACAGCAATATGGTACTTACAGAGTGCATCAAACATGATTTAGACCTTGTTTATGAAAAACTGTTTATTTCTGTATTTCATGATTGCAACTTTCTGAAAATTGTCAACAGTGTTCCTTTCATCGCGTTTTAACAGTACAGCAAAATGGTACTTACAGAGTGACTCAAACATGATTTAGATCTTGTTTATGAAAAACTGTTTATTTCTGTATTTCATGATTGCAACTTGCTGAAAAGTGTCAACAGTGTTCCTTTCATCGCGTTTAAACAGTATAGCAAAATGGTACTTACTGAGTGACTCAAACATGATTTAGATCTTGTTTATGAAAATCTGTTTATTTCTGTATTTCATGATTGCAACTTGCTGAAAAGTGTCAACAGTGTTCCTTTCATCGTGTTTTAACAGTACAGCAAAATGGTACTTACAGAGTGACTCAAACATGATTTAGATCTTGTTTATGAAAAACTGTTTATTTCTGTATTTCATGATTGCAACTTGCTGAAAAGTGTCAACAGTGTTCCTTTCATCGCGTTTAAACAGTACAGAAAAATGTTACTTACAGAGTGACTCAAACATGATTTAGATCTTGTTTATGAAAAACTGTTTATTTCTGTATTTCATGATTGCAACTTTCTGAAAATTGTCAACATTGTTCCTTTCATCGAGTTTAAACAGTACAGCAATATGGTACTTACAGAGTGCATCAAACATGATTTAGACCTTGTTTATGAAAAACTGTTTATTTCTGTATTTCATGATTGCAACTTTCTGAAAATTGTCAACAGTGTTCCTTTCATCGCGTTTAAACAGTATAGCAAAATGGTACTTACTGGGTGACTCAAACATGATTTAGATCTTGTTTATGAAAATCTGTTTATTTCTGTATTTCATGATTGCAACTTGCTGAAAAGTGTCAACAGTGTTCCTTTCATCAAGTTTAAACAGTACAGCAATATGGTACTTACAGAGTGCATAAAACATGATATAGACCTTGTTTATGAAAATCTGTTTATTTCTGTATTTCATGATTGCAACTTTCTGAAAATTGTCAACAGTGTTCCTTTCATCGAGTTTAAACAGTACAGCAAAATGGTACTTACAGAGTGACTCAAACATGATTTAGACCTTGTATATGAAAAACTGTTTATTTCTGTTTTTCATGATTGCAACTTGCTGAAAAGTGTCAACAGTGTTCCTTTCATCGAGTTTAAACAGTACAGCAAAATGGTACTTACAGAGTGACTCAAACATGATTTAGATCTTGTTTATGAAAATCTGTTTATTTCTGTATTTCATTATTGCAACTTGCTGAAAAGTGTCAACAGTGTTCCTTTCATCAAGTTTAAACAGTACAGCAATATGGTACATACAGAGTGACTCAAACATGATTTAGACCTTGTTTATGAAAAACTGTTTATTTCTGTATTTCATGATTGCAACTTGCTGAAAAGTGTCAACAGTGTTCCTTTCATCAAGTTTAAACAGTACAGCAATATGGTACTTACAGAGTGACTCAAACATGATTTAGACCTTGTTTATGAAAAACTGTTTATTTCTGTATTTCATGATTGCAAGTTGCTGAAAAGTGTCAACAGTGTTCCTTTCATCGCGTTTTAACAGTACAGCAAAATGGTACTTACAGAGTGACTCAAACATGATTTAGACCTTGTTTACCAAAAACTGTTTATTTCTGTATTTCATGATTGCAACTTGCTGAAAAGTGTCAACAGTGTTCCTTTCTTCGCGTTTAAACAGTACAGCAAAATGGTACTTACAGAGTGACTCAAACATGATTTAGATCTTGTTTATGAAAATCTGTTTATTTCTGTATTTCATGATTGCAACTTGCTGAAAAGTGTCAACAGTGTTCCTTTCATCAAGTTTAAGCAGTACAGCAATATGGTACTTACAGAGTGACTCAAACATGATTTAGACCTTGTATATGAAAAACTGTTTATTTCTGTATTTCATGATTGCAACTTGCTGAAAAGTGTCAACAGTGTTCCTTTCATCGAGTTTAAACAGTACAGCAAAATGGTACTTACAGAGTGACTCAAACATGATTTAGATCTTGTTTATGAAAATCTGTTTATTTCTGTATTTCATGATTGCAACTTGCTGAAAAGTGTCAACAGTGTTCCTTTCATCAAGTTTAAACAGTACAGCAATATGGTACATACAGAGTGACTCAAACATGATTTAGACCTTGTTTATGAAAAACTGTTTATTTCTGTATTTCATGATTGCAACTTGCTGAAAAGTGTCAACAGTGTTCCTTTCATCGTGTTTTAACCTCTTGGGGCTAGGTGGGACGCTAGCGTGCCACCCGTGGTGCACTCCATCAACAGCAGGTGCATTTCAAGATCGGCAAATTTGAATCCAAATAAATGTCAAAATTCAAATTTTTCAAAAATACAACTATGTTACACCATTTGAAAGATAAACATCTCCTTAATCTAACCACGTTTTACGATTTCAAAAAGGTTTTACGGCGAAAGCATAAATTTAGAGTATGTTAGGACAGTACATTTACAAGAGTTGTGTGTAATGTTTTGTCAAGTCAAAGACAGGGTCACCAAAACCATAAAACCAGCTAAAATGATACACTAACCTTTTACAATCTCCATCAGATGACACTCCTAGGACATTATGTTAGACAATGCATGCATTTTTAGTTCTATCAAGTTGATATTTATATCCAAAAACAGCGTTTTACTATGGCATTGATGTTGAGGAAATCGTTTCCCTCCAATAACCGGCAGTCAAGTCAGCGTCACAAATTAAATAATTAAAATTAGAAAACATTGGTAAAATATTATATTGTCATTTAAAGAATTATAGATTTACATCTTTTGAACGCAATCAACTTGCCAGATTTAAAAATAACCTTACTGGGAAATCACACTTTGCAATAATCTGAGCACTGTGCCCAGAAAAATACGCGTTGCGATACAGACTAGACGTCATGTTGGGGAGATCTAAAATCGAAAATACTATGTAAATAATCCATTACCTTTGATTCTCTTCATCAGATGTCACTTCCAGGTATCACAGGTCCATAACGAATGTAGTTTTGTTCAAAAAAGCTCATCATTTATGTCCAAAAATCTCCGTCTCGTTAGCACATGATGTAAGCCAGCCGGACTTCTCGTCATCAACGAGGGGAAAAAATATATTTCCGTTCGTTCAAACATGTCAAACGTTGTATAGCATAAATCATTAGGGCCTTTTTTAACCAGAACATGAATAATATTCAAGGTGGACGAATGCATACTCTTTCATAACGTATTGGAACGAGGGTACCCAACATGAACTAGCGCGCCAGGTGTCTAATGGGACATCACCGTTCCATGGCTCTTGTTCGGTCAGATCTCCCTCCAGAAGACTCAAAACACTTTGTAAAGGCTGGTGACATCTAGTGGAAGCAATAGGAAGTGCCAAAATATTCCTAAACCCCTGTGTTTTTCAATGGGATAGGTTTAAAGTCAATACAACACATCAGGTATCCACTTCCTGTCAGAAAATGTCTCAGGGTTTTGCCTGCCAAATGAGTTCTGTTATACTCACAGACACCATTCAAACAGTTTTGGAAACTTTAGAGTGTTTTCTATCCATATATAATAAGTATATGCATATTCTAGTTACTGGGTAGGATTAGTAACCAGATTAAATCGGGTACATTTTTTTTATCCAGACGTGCAAATGCTGCCCCCTAGACCCAACAGGTTAACAGTACAGCAAAATGGTACTTACAGAGTGACTCAAACATGATTTAGACCTTGTTTATGAAAAACTGTTTATTTCTGTATTTCATGATTGCAACTTGCTGAAAAGTGTCAACAGTGTTCCTTTCATCAAGTTTAAACTGTACAGCAATATGGTACTTACAGAGTGACTCAAACATGATTTAGACCTTGTTTATGAAAAACTGTTTATTTCTGTATTTCATGATTGCAACTTGCTGAAAAGTGTCAACAGGGTTCCTTTCATCGCGTTTAAACAGTACAGCAAAATGGTACTTACAGAGTGACTCAAACATGATTTAGATCTTGTTTATGAAAATCTGTTTATTTCTGTATTTCATGATTGCAACTTGCTGAAAAGTGTCAACAGTGTTCCTTTCATCAAGTTTAAACAGTACAGCAATATGGTACTTACAGAGTGCATGAAACATGATTTAGACCTTGTTTAAGAAAAACTGTTTATTTCTGTATTTCATGATTGCAACTTTCTGAAAATTGTCAACAGTGTTCCTTTCATCGAGTTTAAACAGTACAGCAATATGGTACTTACAGAGTGCATCAAACATGATTTAGACCTTGTTTATGAAAAACTGTTTATTTCTGTATTTCATGATTGCAACTTGCTGAAAAGTGTCAACAGTGTTCCTTTCATCAAGTTTAAACAGTACAGCAATATGGTACTTACAGAGTGCATAAAACATGATATAGAACTTGTTTATGAAAATCTGTTTATTTCTGTATTTCATGATTGCAACTTGCTGAAAAGTGTCAACAGTGTTCCTTTCATCGCGTTTAAACAGTACAGCAAAATGGTACTTACAGAGTGACTCAAACATGATTTAGTTCTTGTTTATGAAAATCTGTTTATTTCTGTATTTCATGATTGCAACTTGCTGAAAAGTGTCAACAGTGTTCCTTTCATCAAGTTTAAACAGTACAGCAATATGGTACTTACAGAGTGCATCAAACATGATTTAGACCTTGTTTATGAAAAACTGTTTATTTCTGTATTTCATGATTGCAACTTTCTGAAAATTGTCAACAGTGTTCCTTTCATCGAGTTTAAATAGTACAGCAAAATGGTACTTACAGAGTGACTCAAACATGATTTAGACCTTGTATATGAAAAACTGTTTATTTCTGTTTTTCATGATTGCAACTTGCTGAAAAGTGTCAACAGTGTTCCTTTCATCGAGTTTAAACAGTACAGCAAAATGGTACTTACAGAGTGACTCAAACATGATTTAGACCTTGTTTATGAAAAACTGTTTATTTCTGTATTTCATGATTGCAACTTGCTGAAAAGTGTCAACAGTGTTCCTTTCATCAAGTTTAAACAGTACAGCAATATGGTACTTACAGAGTGACTCAAACATGATTTAGACCTTGTTTATGAAAAACTGTTTATTTCTGTATTTCATGATTGCAAGTTGCTGAAAAGTGTCAACAGTGTTCCTTTCATCGCGTTTTAACAGTACAGCAAAATGGTATTTACAGAGTGACTCAAACATGATTTAGACCTTGTTTACCAAAAACTGTTTATTTCTGTATTTCATGATTGCAACTTGCTGAAAAGTGTCAACAGTGTTCCTTTCTTCGCGTTTAAACAGTACAGCAAAATGGTACTTACAGAGTGACTCAAACATGATTTAGATCTTGTTTATGAAAATCTGTTTATTTCTGTATTTCATGATTGCAAGTTGCTGAAAAGTGTCAACAGTGTTCCTTTCATCAAGTTTAAACAGTACAGCAATATGGTACTTACAGAGTGACTTAAACATGATTTAGACCTTGTATATGAAAAACTGTTTATTTCTGTATTTCATGATTGCAACTTGCTGAAAAGTGTCAACAGTGTTCCTTTCATCGAGTTTAAACAGTACAGCAAAATGGTACTTACAGAGTGACTCAAACATGATTTAGATCTTGTTTATGAAAATCTGTTTATTTCTGTATTTCATGATTGCAACTTGCTGAAAAGTGTCAACAGTGTTCCTTTCATCAAGTTTAAACAGTACAGCAATATGGTACATACAGAGTGACTCAAACATGATTTAGACCTTGTTTATGAAAAACTGTTTATTTCTGTATTTCATGATTGCAACTTGCTGAAAAGTGTCAACAGGGTTCCTTTCATCGCGTTTAAACAGTACAGCAAAATGGTACTTACAGAGTGACTCAAACATGATTTAGATCTTGTTTATGAAAATCTGTTTATTTCTGTATTTCATGATTGCAACTTGCTGAAAAGTGTCAACAGTGTTCCTTTCATCAAGTTTAAACAGTACAGCAATATGGTACTTACAGAGTGCATGAAACATGATTTAGACCTTGTTTAAGAAAAACTGTTTATTTCTGTATTTCATGATTGCAACTTTCTGAAAATTGTCAACAGTGTTCCTTTCATCGAGTTTAAACAGTACAGCAATATGGTACTTACAGAGTGCATCAAACATGATTTAGACCTTGTTTATGAAAAACTGTTTATTTCTGTATTTCATGATTGCAACTTGCTGAAAAGTGTCAACAGTGTTCCTTTCATCAAGTTTAAACAGTACAGCAAAATGGTACTTACAGAGTGACTCAAACATGATTTAGACCTTGTATATGAAAAACTGTTTATTTCTGTTTTTCATGATTGCAACTTGCTGAAAAGTGTCAACAGTGTTCCTTTCATCGAGTTTAAACAGTACAGCAAAATGGTACTTACAGAGTGACTCAAACATGATTTAGACCTTGTTTATGAAAAACTGTTTATTTCTGTATTTCATGATTGCAACTTGCTGAAAAGTGTCAACAGTGTTCCTTTCATCAAGTTTAAACAGTACAGCAATATGGTACTTACAGAGTGACTCAAACATGATTTAGACCTTGTTTATGAAAAACTGTTTATTTCTGTATTTCATGATTGCAAGTTGCTGAAAAGTGTCAACAGTGTTCCTTTCATCGCGTTTTAACAGTACAGCAAAATGGTATTTACAGAGTGACTCAAACATGATTTAGACCTTGTTTACCAAAAACTGTTTATTTCTGTATTTCATGATTGCAACTTGCTGAAAAGTGTCAACAGTGTTCCTTTCTTCGCGTTTAAACAGTACAGCAAAATGGTACTTACAGAGTGACTCAAACATGATTTAGATCTTGTTTATGAAAATCTGTTTATTTCTGTATTTCATGATTGCAAGTTGCTGAAAAGTGTCAACAGTGTTCCTTTCATCAAGTTTAAACAGTACAGCAATATGGTACTTACAGAGTGACTCAAACATGATTTAGACCTTGTATATGAAAAACTGTTTATTTCTGTATTTCATGATTGCAACTTGCTGAAAAGTGTCAACAGTGTTCCTTTCATCGAGTTTAAACAGTACAGCAAAATGGTACTTACAGAGTGACTCAAACATGATTTAGATCTTGTTTATGAAAATCTGTTTATTTCTGTATTTCATGATTGCAACTTGCTGAAAAGTGTCAACAGTGTTCCTTTCATCAAGTTTAAACAGTACAGCAATATGGTACATACAGAGTGACTCAAACATGATTTAGACCTTGTTTATGAAAAACTGTTTATTTCTGTATTTCATGATTGCAACTTGCTGAAAAGTGTCAACAGTGTTCCTTTCATCGTGTTTTAACAGTACAGCAAAATGGTACTTACAGAGTGACTCAAACATGATTTAGACCTTGTTTATGAAAAACTGTTTATTTCTGTATTTCATGATTGCAACTTGCTGAAAAGTGTCAACAGTGTTCCTTTCATCAAGTTTAAACTGTACAGCAATATGGTACTTACAGAGTGACTCAAACATGATTTAGATCTTGTTTATGAAAATCTGTTTATTTCTGTATTTCATGATTGCAACTTGCTGAAAAGTGTCAACAGTGTTCCTTTCATCGAGTTTAAACAGTACAGCAAAATGGTACTTACTGAGTGACTCAAACATGATTTAGACCTTGTATATGAAAAACTGTTTATTTCTGTATTTCATGATTGCAACTTGCTGAAAAGTGTCAACAGTGTTCCTTTCATCGCGTTTTAACAGTACAGCAAAATGGTACTTACAGAGTGACTCAAACATGATTTAGATCTTGTTTATGAAAATCTGTTTATTTCGGTATTTCATGATTGCAACTTGCTGAAAAGTGTCAACAGTGTTCCTTTCATCAAGTTTAAACAGTACAGCAATATAGTACTTACAGAGTGCATAAAACATGATATAGACCTTGTTTATGAAAATCTGTTTATTTCTGTATTTCATGATTGCAACTTTCTGAAAAGTGTCAACAGTGTTCCTTTCATCGCGTTTAAACAGTACAGCAAAATGGTACTTACAGAGTGACTCAAACATGATTTAGATCTTGTTTATGAAAATCTGTTTATTTCTGTATTTCATGATTGCAACTTGCTGAAAAGTGTCAACAGTGTTCCTTTCATCAAGTTTAAACAGTACAGCAATATGGTACTTACAGAGTGCATGAAACATGATTTAGACCTTGTTTATGAAAAACTGTTTATTTCTGTATTTCATGATTGCAACTTTCTGAAAATTGTCAACAGTGTTCCTTTCATCGAGTTTAAACAGTACAGCAATATGGTACTTACAGAGTGCATCAAACATGATTTAGACCTTGTTTATGAAAAACTGTTTATTTCTGTATTTCATGATTGCAACTTTCTGAAAATTGTCAACAGTGTTCCTTTCATCGAGTTTAAACAGTACAGCAAAATGGTACTTACTGAGTGACTCAAACATGATTTACACCTTGTATATGAAAAACTGTTTATTTCTGTATTTCATGATTGCAACTTGCTGAAAAGTGTCAACAGTGTTCCTTTCATCGCGTTTAAACAGTATAGCAAAATGGTACTTACTGAGTGACTCAAACATGATTTAGATCTTGTTTATGAAAATCTGTTTATTTCTGTATTTCATGATTGCAACTTGCTGAAAAGTGTCAACAGTGTTCCTTTCATCAAGTTTAAACAGTACAGCAATATAGTACTTACAGAGTGCATAAAACATGATATAGACCTTGTTTATGAAAATCTGTTTATTTCTGTATTTCATGATTGCAACTTGCTGAAAATTGTCAACAGTGTTCCTTTCATCGAGTTTAAACAGTACAGCAAAATGGTACTTACAGAGTGACTCAAACATGATTTAGACCTTGTATATGAAAAACTGTTTATTTCTGTATTTCATGATTGCACTTGCTGAAAAGTGTCAACAGTGTTCCTTTCATCGCGTTTTAACAGTACAGCAAAATGGTACTTACAGAGTGACTCAAACATGATTTAGATCTTGTTTATGAAAATCTGTTTATTTCGGTATTTCATGATTGCAACTTGCTGAAAAGTGTCAACAGTGTTCCTTTCATCAAGTTTAAACAGTACAGCAATATAGTACTTACAGAGTGCATAAAACATGATATAGACCTTGTTTATGAAAATCTGTTTATTTCTGTATTTCATGATTGCAACTTTCTGAAAAGTG
Organism: Salmo salar; assembly: GCF_965601325.2. Lineage (NCBI taxonomy): Eukaryota > Metazoa > Chordata > Actinopteri > Salmoniformes > Salmonidae > Salmo > Salmo salar. The sequence goes on from NC_138318.1 coordinate 2,310,694, forward strand.
TCAACAGTGTTCCTTTCATCGCGTTTAAACAGTACAGCAAAATGGTACTTACAGAGTGACTCAAACATGATTTAGATCTTGTTTATGAAAATCTGTTTATTTCTGTATTTCATGATTGCAACTTGCTGAAAAGTGTCAACAGTGTTCCTTTCATCAAGTTTAAACAGTACAGCAATATGGTACTTACAGAGTGCATGAAACATGATTTAGACCTTGTTTATGAAAAACTGTTTATTTCTGTATTTCATGATTGCAACTTTCTGAAAATTGTCAACAGTGTTCCTTTCATCGAGTTTAAACAGTACAGCAATATGGTACTTACAGAGTGCATCAAACATGATTTAGACCTTGTTTATGAAAAACTGTTTATTTCTGTATTTCATGATTGCAACTTTCTGAAAATTGTCAACAGTGTTCCTTTCATCGAGTTTAAACAGTACAGCAAAATGGTACTTACTGAGTGACTCAAACATGATTTAGACCTTGTATATGAAAAACTGTTTATTTCTGTATTTCATGATTGCAACTTGCTGAAAAGTGTCAACAGTGTTCCTTTCATCGCGTTTAAACAGTACAGCAAAATGGTACTTACAGAGTGACTCAAACATGATTTAGTTCTTGTTTATGAAAATCTGTTTATTTCTGTATTTCATGATTGCAACTTGCTGAAAAGTGTCAACAGTGTTCCTTTCATCAAGTTTAAACTGTACAGCAATATGGTACTTACAGAGTGACTCAAACATGATTTAGATCTTGTTTATGAAAATCTGTTTATTTCTGTATTTCATGATTGCAACTTGCTGAAAAGTGTCAACAGTGTTCCTTTCATCAAGTTTAAACAGTACAGCAATATAGTACTTACAGAGTGCATGAAACATGATTTAGACCTTGTTTAAGAAAAACTGTTTATTTCTGTATTTCATGATTGCAACTTTCTGAAAATTGTCAACAGTGTTCCTTTCATCAAGTTTAAACAGTACAGCAATATGGTACTTACAGAGTGCATCAAACATGATTTAGACCTTGTTTATGAAAAACTGTTTATTTCTGTATTTCATGATTGCAACTTGCTGAAAAGTGTCAACAGTGTTCCTTTCATCAAGTTTAAACAGTACAGCAATATGGTACATACAGAGTGACTCAAACATGATTTAGACCTTGTTTATGAAAAACTGTTTATTTCTGTATTTCATGATTGCAACTTGCTGAAAAGTGTCAACAGTGTTCCTTTCATCGCGTTTAAACAGTACAGCAAAATGGTACTTACAGAGTGACTCAAACATGATTTAGTTCTTGTTTATGAAAATCTGTTTATTTCTGTATTTCATGATTGCAACTTGCTGAAAAGTGTCAACAGTGTTCCTTTCATCAAGTTTAAACAGTACAGCAATATGGTACTTACAGAGTGCATCAAACATGATTTAGACCTTGTTTATGAAAAACTGTTTATTTCTGTATTTCATGATTGCAACTTTCTGAAAATTGTCAACAGTGTTCCTTTCATCGAGTTTAAACAGTACAGCAAAATGGTACTTACTGAGTGACTCAAACATGATTTAGACCTTGTATATGAAAAACTGTTTATTTCTGTATTTCATGATTGCAACTTGCTGAAAAGTGTCAACAGTGTTCCTTTCATCGCGTTTAAACAGTATAGCAAAATGGTACTTACTGAGTGACTCAAACATGATTTAGATCTTGTTTATGAAAATCTGTTTATTTCTGTATTTCATGATTGCAACTTGCTGAAAAGTGTCAACAGTGTTCCTTTCATCAAGTTTAAACAGTACAGCAATATAGTACTTACAGAGTGCATAAAACATGATATAGACCTTGTTTATGAAAATCTGTTTATTTCTGTATTTCATGATTGCAACTTGCTGAAAATTGTCAACAGTGTTCCTTTCATCGAGTTTAAACAGTACAGCAAAATGGTACTTACAGAGTGACTCAAACATGATTTAGACCTTGTATATGAAAAACTGTTTATTTCTGTATTTCATGATTGCAACTTGCTGAAAAGTGTCAACAGTGTTCCTTTCATCGCGTTTTAACAGTACAGCAAAATGGTACTTACAGAGTGACTCAAACATGATTTAGATCTTGTTTATGAAAATCTGTTTATTTCGGTATTTCATGATTGCAACTTGCTGAAAAGTGTCAACAGTGTTCCTTTCATCAAGTTTAAACAGTACAGCAATATAGTACTTACAGAGTGCATAAAACATGATATAGACCTTGTTTATGAAAATCTGTTTATTTCTGTATTTCATGATTGCAACTTTCTGAAAAGTGTCAACAGTGTTCCTTTCATCGCGTTTAAACAGTACAGCAAAATGGTACTTACAGAGTGACTCAAACATGATTTAGATCTTGTTTATGAAAATCTGTTTATTTCTGTATTTCATGATTGCAACTTGCTGAAAAGTGTCAACAGTGTTCCTTTCATCAAGTTTAAACAGTACAGCAATATGGTACTTACAGAGTGCATGAAACATGATTTAGACCTTGTTTATGAAAAACTGTTTATTTCTGTATTTCATGATTGCAAATTTCTGAAAATTGTCAACAGTGTTCCTTTCATCGAGTTTAAACAGTACAGCAATATGGTACTTACAGAGTGCATCAAACATGATTTAGACCTTGTTTATGAAAAACTGTTTATTTCTGTATTTCATGATTGCAACTTTCTGAAAATTGTCAACAGTGTTCCTTTCATCGAGTTTAAACAGTACAGCAAAATGGTACTTACTGAGTGACTCAAACATGATTTAGACCTTGTATATGAAAAACTGTTTATTTCTGTATTTCATGATTGCAACTTGCTGAAAAGTGTCAACAGTGTTCCTTTCATCGCGTTTAAACAGTACAGCAAAATGGTACTTACAGAGTGACTCAAACATGATTTAGTTCTTGTTTATGAAAATCTGTTTATTTCTGTATTTCATGATTGCAACTTGCTGAAAAGTGTCAACAGTGTTCCTTTCATCAAGTTTAAACAGTACAGCAATATGGTACTTACAGAGTGCATCAAACATGAGTTAGACCTTGTTTATGAAAAACTGTTTATTTCTGTATTTCATGATTGCAACTTGCTGAAAAGGGTCAACAGTGTTCCTTTCATCAAGTTTAAACAGTACAGCAATATGATACATACAGAGTGACTCAAACATGATTTAGACCTTGTTTATGAAAAACTGTTTATTTCTGTATTTCATGATTGCAACTTGCTGAAAAGTGTCAACAGTGTTCCTTTCATCGTGTTTTAACAGTACAGCAAAATGGTACTTACAGAGTGACTCAAACATGATTTAGACCTTGTTTATGAAAAACTGTTTATTTCTGTATTTCATGATTGCAACTTGCTGAAAAGTGTCAACAGTGTTCCTTTCATCAAGTTTAAACTGTACAGCAATATGGTACTTACAGAGTGACTCAAACATGATTTAGACCTTGTTTAAGAAAAACTGTTTATTTCTGTATTTCATGATTGCAACTTTCTGAAAATTGTCAACAGTGTTCCTTTCATCGAGTTTAAACAGTACAGCAATATGGTACTTACAGAGTGCATCAAACATGATTTAGACCTTGTTTATGAAAAACTGTTTATTTCTGTATTTCATGATTGCAACTTGCTGAAAAGTGTCAACAGTGTTCCTTTCATCAAGTTTAAACAGTACAGCAATATGGTACTTACAGAGTGCATAAAACATGATATAGACCTTGTTTATGAAAATCTGTTTATTTCTGTATTTCATGATTGCAACTTGCTGAAAAGTGTCAACAGTGTTCCTTTCATCAAGTTTAAACAGTACAGCAATATGGTACATACAGAGTGACTCAAACATGATTTAGACCTTGTTTATGAAAAACTGTTTATTTCTGTATTTCATGATTGCAACTTGCTGAAAAGTGTCAACAGTGTTCCTTTCATCGCGTTTAAACAGTACAGCAAAATGGTACTTACAGAGTGACTCAAACATGATTTAGTTCTTGTTTATGAAAATCTGTTTATTTCTGTATTTCATGATTGCAACTTGCTGAAAAGTGTCAACAGTGTTCCTTTCATCAAGTTTAAACAGTACAGCAATATGGTACTTACAGAGTGCATCAAACATGATATAGACCTTGTTTATGAAAATCTGTTTATTTCTGTATTTCATGATTGCAACTTGCTGAAAAGTGTCAACAGTGTTCCTTTCATCGCGTTTTAACAGTACAGCAAAATGGTACTTACAGAGTGACTCAAACATGATTTAGATCTTGTTTATGAAAATCTGTTTATTTCGGTATTTCATGATTGCAACTTGCTGAAAAGTGTCAACAGTGTTCCTTTCATCAAGTTTAAACAGTACAGCAATATAGTACTTACAGAGTGCATAAAACATGATATAGACCTTGTTTATGAAAATCTGTTTATTTCTGTATTTCATGATTGCAACTTTCTGAAAATTGTCAACAGTGTTCCTTTCATCGCGTTTAAACAGTACAGCAAAATGGTACTTACAGAGTGACTCAAACATGATTTAGTTCTTGTTTATGAAAATCTGTTTATTTCTGTATTTCATGATTGCAACTTGCTGAAAAGTGTCAACAGTGTTCCTTTCATCAAGTTTAAACAGTACAGCAATATGGTACTTACAGAGTGCATCAAACATGATTTAGACCTTGTTTATGAAAAACTGTTTATTTCTGTATTTCATGATTGCAACTTTCTGAAAATTGTCAACAGTGTTCCTTTCATCGAGTTTAAACAGTACAGCAAAATGGTACTTACTGAGTGACTCAAACATGATTTAGACCTTGTATATGAAAAACTGTTTATTTCTGTATTTCATGATTGCAACTTGCTGAAAAGTGTCAACAGTGTTCCTTTCATCAAGTTTAAACAGTACAGCAATATAGTACTTACAGAGTGCATAAAACATGATATAGACCTTGTTTATGAAAATCTGTTTATTTCTGTATTTCATGATTGCAACTTGCTGAAAATTGTCAACAGTGTTCCTTTCATCGAGTTTAAACAGTACAGCAAAATGGTACTTACAGAGTGACTCAAACATGATTTAGACCTTGTATATGAAAAACTGTTTATTTCTGTATTTCATGATTGCAACTTGCTGAAAAGTGTCAACAGTGTTCCTTTCATCGCGTTTTAACAGTACAGCAAAATGGTACTTACAGAGTGACTCAAACATGATTTAGATCTTGTTTATGAAAATCTGTTTATTTCGGTATTTCATGATTGCAACTTGCTGAAAAGTGTCAACAGTGTTCCTTTCATCAAGTTTAAACAGTACAGCAATATAGTACTTACAGAGTGCATAAAACATGATATAGACCTTGTTTATGAAAATCTGTTTATTTCTGTATTTCATGATTGCAACTTTCTGAAAATTGTCAACAGTGTTCCTTTCATCGAGTTTAAACAGTACAGCAAAATGGTACTTACAGAGTGACTCAAACATGATTTAGACCTTGTTTATGAAAAACTGTTTATTTCTGTATTTCATGATTGCAACTTGCTGAAAAGTGTCAACAGTGTTCCTTTCATCGTGTTTTAACAGTACAGCAAAATGGTACTTACAGAGTGACTCAAACATGATTTAGACCTTGTTTATGAAAAACTGTTTATTTCTGTATTTCATGATTGCAACTTGCTGAAAAGTGTCAACAGTGTTCCTTTCATCAAGTTTAAACTGTACAGCAATATGGTACTTACAGAGTGACTCAAACATGATTTAGACCTTGTTTAAGAAAAACTGTTTATTTCTGTATTTCATGATTGCAACTTTCTGAAAATTGTCAACAGTGTTCCTTTCATCGAGTTTAAACAGTACAGCAATATGGTACTTACAGAGTGCATCAAACATGATTTAGACCTTGTTTATGAAAAACTGTTTATTTCTGTATTTCATGATTGCAACTTGCTGAAAAGTGTCAACAGTGTTCCTTTCATCAAGTTTAAACAGTACAGCAATATGGTACTTACAGAGTGCATAAAACATGATATAGACCTTGTTTATGAAAATCTGTTTATTTCTGTATTTCATGATTGCAACTTGCTGAAAAGTGTCAACAGTGTTCCTTTCATCAAGTTTAAACAGTACAGCAATATGGTACATACAGAGTGACTCAAACATGATTTAGACCTTGTTTATGAAAAACTGTTTATTTCTGTATTTCATGATTGCAACTTGCTGAAAAGTGTCAACAGTGTTCCTTTCATCGCGTTTAAACAGTACAGCAAAATGGTACTTACAGAGTGACTCAAACATGATTTAGTTCTTGTTTATGAAAATCTGTTTATTTCTGTATTTCATGATTGCAACTTGCTGAAAAGTGTCAACAGTGTTCCTTTCATCAAGTTTAAACAGTACAGCAATATGGTACTTACAGAGTGCATCAAACATGATATAGACCTTGTTTATGAAAATCTGTTTATTTCTGTATTTCATGATTGCAACTTGCTGAAAAGTGTCAACAGTGTTCCTTTCATCGCGTTTTAACAGTACAGCAAAATGGTACTTACAGAGTGACTCAAACATGATTTAGATCTTGTTTATGAAAATCTGTTTATTTCGGTATTTCATGATTGCAACTTGCTGAAAAGTGTCAACAGTGTTCCTTTCATCAAGTTTAAACAGTACAGCAATATAGTACTTACAGAGTGCATAAAACATGATATAGACCTTGTTTATGAAAATCTGTTTATTTCTGTATTTCATGATTGCAACTTTCTGAAAATTGTCAACAGTGTTCCTTTCATCGCGTTTAAACAGTACAGCAAAATGGTACTTACAGAGTGACTCAAACATGATTTAGTTCTTGTTTATGAAAATCTGTTTATTTCTGTATTTCATGATTGCAACTTGCTGAAAAGTGTCAACAGTGTTCCTTTCATCAAGTTTAAACAGTACAGCAATATGGTACTTACAGAGTGCATCAAACATGATTTAGACCTTGTTTATGAAAAACTGTTTATTTCTGTATTTCATGATTGCAACTTTCTGAAAATTGTCAACAGTGTTCCTTTCATCGAGTTTAAACAGTACAGCAAAATGGTACTTACTGAGTGACTCAAACATGATTTAGACCTTGTATATGAAAAACTGTTTATTTCTGTATTTCATGATTGCAACTTGCTGAAAAGTGTCAACAGTGTTCCTTTCATCAAGTTTAAACAGTACAGCAATATAGTACTTACAGAGTGCATAAAACATGATATAGACCTTGTTTATGAAAATCTGTTTATTTCTGTATTTCATGATTGCAACTTGCTGAAAATTGTCAACAGTGTTCCTTTCATCGAGTTTAAACAGTACAGCAAAATGGTACTTACAGAGTGACTCAAACATGATTTAGACCTTGTATATGAAAAACTGTTTATTTCTGTATTTCATGATTGCAACTTGCTGAAAAGTGTCAACAGTGTTCCTTTCATCGCGTTTTAACAGTACAGCAAAATGGTACTTACAGAGTGACTCAAACATGATTTAGATCTTGTTTATGAAAATCTGTTTATTTCGGTATTTCATGATTGCAACTTGCTGAAAAGTGTCAACAGTGTTCCTTTCATCAAGTTTAAACAGTACAGCAATATAGTACTTACAGAGTGCATAAAACATGATATAGACCTTGTTTATGAAAATCTGTTTATTTCTGTATTTCATGATTGCAACTTTCTGAAAATTGTCAACAGTGTTCCTTTCATCGAGTTTAAACAGTACAGCAAAATGGTACTTACAGAGTGACTCAAACATGATTTAGACCTTGTATATGAAAAACTGTTTATTTCTGTATTTCATGATTGCAACTTGCTGAAAAGTGTCAACAGTGTTCCTTTCATCGAGTTTAAACAGTACAGCAAAATGGTACTTATAGAGTGACTCAAACATGATTTAGATCTTGTTTATGAAAATCTGTTTATTTCTGTATTTCATGATTGCAACTTGCTGAAAAGTGTCAACAGTGTTCCTTTCATCGCGTTTTAACAGTACAGCAAAATGGTACTTACAGAGTGACTCAAACATGATTTAGATCTTGTTTATGAAAAACTGTTTATTTCTGTATTTCATGATTGCAACTTGCTGAAAAGTGTCAACAGTGTTCCTTTCATCGCGTTTAAACAGTATAGCAAAATGGTCCTTACTGAGTGACTCAAACATGATTTAGATCTTGTTTATGAAAATCTGTCTATTTCTGTATTTCATGATTGCAACTTGCTGAAAAGTGTCAACAGTGTTCCTTTCATCAAGTTTAAACAGTACAGCAATATAGTACTTACAGAGTGCATAAAACATGATATAGACCTTGTTTATGAAAATCTGTTTATTTCTGTATTTCATGATTGCAACTTTCTGAAAATTGTCAACAGTGTTCCTTTCATCGAGTTTAAACAGTACAGCAAAATGGTACTTACAGAGTGACTCAAACATGATTTAGACCTTGTATATGAAAAACTGTTTATTTCTGTATTTCATGATTGCAACTTGCTGAAAAGTGTCAACAGTGTTCCTTTCATCGAGTTTAAACAGTACAGCAAAATGGTACTTACAGAGTGACTCAAACATGATTTAGATCTTGTTTATGAAAATCTGTTTATTTCTGTATTTCATGATTGCAAGTTGCTGAAAAGTGTCAACAGTGTTCCTTTCATCAAGTTTAAACAGTACAGCAATATGGTACATACAGAGTGACTCAAACATGATTTAGACCTTGTTTATGAAAAACTGTTTATTTCTGTATTTCATGATTGCAACTTTCTGAAAATTGTCAACAGTGTTCCTTTCATCGAGTTTAAACAGTACAGCAAAATGGTACTTACAGAGTGACTCAAACATGATTTAGACCTTGTTTATGAAAAACTGTTTATTTCTGTATTTCATGATTGCAACTTGCTGAAAAGTGTCAACAGTGTTCCTTTCATCAAGTTTAAACTGTACAGCAATATGGTACTTACAGAGTGACTCAAACATGATTTAGACCTTGTTTATGAAAAACTGTTTATTTCTGTATTTCATGATTGCAACTTTCTGAAAATTGTCAACAGTGTTCCTTTCATCGAGTTTAAACAGTACAGCAAAATGGTACTTACAGAGTGACTCAAACATGATTTAGACCTTGTTTATGAAAATCTGTTTATTTCTGTATTTCATGATTGCAACTTGCTGAAAAGTGTCAACAGTGTTCCTTTCATCAAGTTTAAACAGTACAGCAATATGGTACTTACAGAGTGACTCAAACATGATTTAGAACTTGTTTATGAAAAACTGTTTATTTCTGTATTTCATGATTGCAAGTTGCTGAAAAGTGTCAACAGTGTTCCTTTCATCGCGTTTTAACAGTACAGCAAAATGGTACTTACAGAGTGACTCAAACATGATTTAGACCTTGTTTACCAAAAACTGTTTATTTCTGTATTTCATGATTGCAACTTGCTGAAAAGTGTCAACAGTGTTCCTTTCTTCGCGTTTAAACAGTACAGCAAAATGGTACTTACAGAGTGACTCAAACATGATTTAGATCTTGTTTATGAAAATCTGTTTATTTCTGTATTTCATGATTGCAAGTTGCTGAAAAGTGTCAACAGTGTTCCTTTCATCAAGTTTAAACAGTACAGCAATATGGTACTTACAGAGTGACTCAAACATGATTTAGACCTTGTATATGAAAAACTGTTTATTTCTGTATTTCATGATTGCAACTTGCTGAAAAGTGTCAACAGTGTTCCTTTCATCGAGTTTAAACAGTACAGCAAAATGGTACTTACAGAGTGACTCAAACATGATTTAGATCTTGTTTATGAAAATCTGTTTATTTCTGTATTTTATGATTGCAACTTGCTGAAAAGTGTCAACAGTGTTCCTTTCATCAAGTTTAAACAGTACAGCAATATGGTACATACAGAGTGACTCAAACATGATTTAGACCTTGTTTATGAAAAACTGTTTATTTCTGTATTTCATGATTGCAACTTGCTGAAAAGTGTCAACAGTGTTCCTTTCATCGTGTTTTAACAGTACAGCAAAATGGTACTTACAGAGTGACTCAAACATGATTTAGACCTTGTTTATGAAAAACTGTTTATTTCTGTATTTCATGATTGCAACTTGCTGAAAAGTGTCAACAGTGTTCCTTTCATCAAGTTTAAACTGTACAGCAATATGGTACTTACAGAGTGACTCAAACATGATTTAGACCTTGTTTATGAAAAACTGTTTATTTCTGTATTTCATGATTGCAACTTGCTGAAAAGTGTCAACAGGGTTCCTTTCATCGCGTTTAAACAGTACAGCAAAATGGTACTTACAGAGTGACTCAAACATGATTTAGATCTTGTTTATGAAAATCTGTTTATTTCTGTATTTCATGATTGCAACTTGCTGAAAAGTGTCAACAGTGTTCCTTTCATCAAGTTTAAACAGTACAGCAATATGGTACTTACAGAGTGCATGAAACATGATTTAGACCTTGTTTAAGAAAAACTGTTTATTTCTGTATTTCATGATTGCAACTTTCTGAAAATTGTCAACAGTGTTCCTTTCATCGAGTTTAAACAGTACAGCAATATGGTACTTACAGAGTGCATCAAACATGATTTAGACCTTGTTTATGAAAAACTGTTTATTTCTGTATTTCATGATTGCAACTTGCTGAAAAGTGTCAACAGTGTTCCTTTCATCAAGTTTAAACAGTACAGCAATATGGTACTTACAGAGTGCATAAAACATGATATAGACCTTGTTTATGAAAATCTGTTTATTTCTGTATTTCATGATTGCAACTTGCTGAAAAGTGTCAACAGTGTTCCTTTCATCAAGTTTAAACAGTACAGCAATATGGTACATACAGAGTGACTCAAACATGATTTAGACCTTGTTTATGAAAAACTGTTTATTTCTGTATTTCATGATTGCAACTTGCTGAAAAGTGTCAACAGTGTTCCTTTCATCGCGTTTAAACAGTACAGCAAAATGGTACTTACAGAGTGACTCAAACATGATTTAGTTCTTGTTTATGAAAATCTGTTTATTTCTGTATTTCATGATTGCAACTTGCTGAAAAGTGTCAACAGTGTTCCTTTCATCAAGTTTAAACTGTACAGCAATATGGTACTTACAGAGTGACTCAAACATGATTTAGATCTTGTTTATGAAAATCTGTTTATTTCTGTATTTCATGATTGCAACTTGCTGAAAAGTGTCAACAGTGTTCCTTTCATCAAGTTTAAACAGTACAGCAATATGGTACTTACAGAGTGCATGAAACATGATTTAGACCTTGTTTAAGAAAAACTGTTTATTTCTGTATTTCATGATTGCAACTTTCTGAAAATTGTCAACAGTGTTCCTTTCATCGAGTTTAAACAGTACAGCAATATGGTACTTACAGAGTGCATCAAACATGATTTAGACCTTGTTTATGAAAAACTGTTTATTTCTGTATTTCATGATTGCAACTTGCTGAAAAGTGTCAACAGTGTTCCTTTCATCAAGTTTAAACAGTACAGCAATATGGTACTTACAGAGTGCATAAAACATGATATAGACCTTGTTTATGAAAATCTGTTTATTTCTGTATTTCATGATTGCAACTTGCTGAAAAGTGTCAACAGTGTTCCTTTCATCAAGTTTAAACAGTACAGCAATATGGTACATACAGAGTGACTCAAACATGATTTAGACCTTGTTTATGAAAAACTGTTTATTTCTGTATTTCATGATTGCAACTTGCTGAAAAGTGTCAACAGTGTTCCTTTCATCGCGTTTAAACAGTACAGCAAAATGGTACTTACAGAGTGACTCAAACATGATTTAGATCTTGTTTATGAAAATCTGTTTATTTCTGTATTTCATGATTGCAACTTGCTGAAAAGTGTCAACAGTGTTCCTTTCATCAAGTTTAAACAGTACAGCAATATAGTACTTACAGAGTGCATAAAACATGATATAGACCTTGTTTATGAAAATCTGTTTATTTCTGTATTTCATGATTGCAACTTGCTGAAAATTGTCAACAGTGTTCCTTTCATCGAGTTTAAACAGTACAGCAAAATGGTACTTACAGAGTGACTCAAACATGATTTAGACCTTGTATATGAAAATCTGTTTATTTCTGTATTTCATGATTGCAACTTGCTGAAAGTGTCAACAGTGTTCCTTTCATCGCGTTTTAACAGTACAGCAAAATGGTACTTACAGAGTGACTCAAACATGATTTAGATCTTGTTTATGAAAATCTGTTTATTTCGGTATTTCATGATTGCAACTTGCTGAAAAGTGTCAACAGTGTTCCTTTCATCAAGTTTAAACAGTACAGCAATATAGTACTTACAGAGTGCATAAAACATGATATAGACCTTGTTTATGAAAATCTGTTTATTTCTGTATTTCATGATTGCAACTTTCTGAAAAGTGTCAACAGTGTTCCTTTCATCGCGTTTAAACAGTACAGCAAAATGGTACTTACAGAGTGACTAAAACATGATTTAGATCTTGTTTATGAAAATCTGTTTATTTCTGTATTTCATGATTGCAACTTGCTGAAAAGTGTCAACAGTGTTCCTTTCATCAAGATTAAACAGTACAGCAATATGGTACTTACAGAGTGCATGAAACATGATTTAGACCTTGTTTATGAAAAACTGTTTATTTCTGTATTTCATGATTGCAACTTTCTGAAAATTGTCAACAGTGTTCCTTTCATCGAGTTTAAACAGTACAGCAATATGGTACTTACAGAGTGCATCAAACATGATTTAGACCTTGTTTATGAAAAACTGTTTATTTCTGTATTTCATGATTGCAACTTTCTGAAAATTGTCAACAGTGTTCCTTTCATCGAGTTTAAACAGTACAGCAAAATGGTACTTACTGAGTGACTCAAACATGATTTAGACCTTGTATATGAAAAACTGTTTATTTCTGTATTTCATGATTGCAACTTGCTGAAAAGTGTCAACAGTGTTCCTTTCATCGCGTTTAAACAGTACAGCAAAATGGTACTTACAGAGTGACTCAAACATGATTTAGTTCTTGTTTATGAAAATCTGTTTATTTCTGTATTTCATGATTGCAACTTGCTGAAAAGTGTCAACAGTGTTCCTTTCATCAAGTTTAAACAGTACAGCAATATGGTACTTACAGAGTGCATCAAACATGAGTTAGACCTTGTTTATGAAAAACTGTTTATTTCTGTATTTCATGATTGCAACTTGCTGAAAAGTGTCAACAGTGTTCCTTTCATCAAGTTTAAACAGTACAGCAATATGATACATACAGAGTGACTCAAACATGATTTAGACCTTGTTTATGAAAAACTGTTTATTTCTGTATTTCATGATTGCAACTTGCTGAAAAGTGTCAACAGTGTTCCTTTCATCGTGTTTTAACAGTACAGCAAAATGGTACTTACAGAGTGACTCAAACATGATTTAGACCTTGTTTATGAAAAACTGTTTATTTCTGTATTTCATGATTGCAACTTTCTGAAAATTGTCAACAGTGTTCCTTTCATCGAGTTTAAACTGTACAGCAATATGGTACTTACAGAGTGACTCAAACATGATTTAGACCTTGTTTATGAAAAACTGTTTATTTCTGTATTTCATGATTGCAACTTGCTGAAAAGTGTCAACAGTGTTCCTTTCATCAAGTTTAAACAGTACAGCAATATGGTACTTACAGAGTGCATAAAACATGATATAGACCTTGTTTATGAAAATCTGTTTATTTCTGTATTTCATGATTGCAACTTGCTGAAAAGTGTCAACAGTGTTCCTTTCATCGCGTTTAAACAGTACAGCAAAATGGTACTTACAGAGTGACTCAAACATGATTTAGTTCTTGTTTATGAAAATCTGTTTATTTCTGTATTTCATGATTGCAACTTGCTGAAAAGTGTCAACAGTGTTCCTTTCATCAAGTTTAAACAGTACAGCAATATGGTACTTACAGAGTGCATCAAACATGATATAGACCTTGTTTATGAAAATCTGTTTATTTCTGTATTTCATGATTGCAACTTGCTGAAAAGTGTCAACAGTGTTCCTTTCATCGCGTTTTAACAGTACAGCAAAATGGTACTTACAGAGTGACTCAAACATGATTTAGATCTTGTTTATGAAAATCTGTTTATTTCGGTATTTCATGATTGCAACTTGCTGAAAAGTGTCAACAGTGTTCCTTTCATCAAGTTTAAACAGTACAGCAATATAGTACTTACAGAGTGCATAAAACATGATATAGACCTTGTTTATGAAAATCTGTTTATTTCTGTATTTCATGATTGCAACTTTCTGAAAATTGTCAACAGTGTTCCTTTCATCGCGTTTAAACAGTACAGCAAAATGGTACTTACAGAGTGACTCAAACATGATTTAGTTCTTGTTTATGAAAATCTGTTTATTTCTGTATTTCATGATTGCAACTTGCTGAAAAGTGTCAACAGTGTTCCTTTCATCAAGTTTAAACAGTACAGCAATATGGTACTTACAGAGTGCATCAAACATGATTTAGACCTTGTTTATGAAAAACTGTTTATTTCTGTATTTCATGATTGCAACTTTCTGAAAATTGTCAACAGTGTTCCTTTCATCGAGTTTAAACAGTACAGCAAAATGGTACTTACTGAGTGACTCAAACATGATTTAGACCTTGTATATGAAAAACTGTTTATTTCTGTATTTCATGATTGCAACTTGCTGAAAAGTGTCAACAGTGTTCCTTTCATCAAGTTTAAACAGTACAGCAATATAGTACTTACAGAGTGCATAAAACATGATATAGACCTTGTTTATGAAAATCTGTTTATTTCTGTATTTCATGATTGCAACTTGCTGAAAATTGTCAACAGTGTTCCTTTCATCGAGTTTAAACAGTACAGCAAAATGGTACTTACAGAGTGACTCAAACATGATTTAGACCTTGTATATGAAAAACTGTTTATTTCTGTATTTCATGATTGCAACTTGCTGAAAAGTGTCAACAGTGTTCCTTTCATCGCGTTTTAACAGTACAGCAAAATGGTACTTACAGAGTGACTCAAACATGATTTAGATCTTGTTTATGAAAATCTGTTTATTTCGGTATTTCATGATTGCAACTTGCTGAAAAGTGTCAACAGTGTTCCTTTCATCAAGTTTAAACAGTACAGCAATATAGTACTTACAGAGTGCATAAAACATGATATAGACCTTGTTTATGAAAATCTGTTTATTTCTGTATTTCATGATTGCAACTTTCTGAAAATTGTCAACAGTGTTCCTTTCATCGAGTTTAAACAGTACAGCAAAATGGTACTTACAGAGTGACTCAAACATGATTTAGACCTTGTATATGAAAAACTGTTTATTTCTGTATTTCATGATTGCAACTTGCTGAAAAGTGTCAACAGTGTTCCTTTCATCGAGTTTAAACAGTACAGCAAAATGGTACTTATAGAGTGACTCAAACATGATTTAGATCTTGTTTATGAAAATCTGTTTATTTCTGTATTTCATGATTGCAACTTGCTGAAAAGTGTCAACAGTGTTCCTTTCATCAAGTTTAAACAGTACAGCAATATGGTACTTACAGAGTGCATCAAACATGAGTTAGACCTTGTTTATGAAAAACTGTTTATTTCTGTATTTCATGATTGCAACTTGCTGAAAAGTGTCAACAGTGTTCCTTTCATCAAGTTTAAACAGTACAGCAATATGATACATACAGAGTGACTCAAACATGATTTAGACCTTGTTTATGAAAAACTGTTTATTTCTGTATTTCATGATTGCAACTTTCTGAAAATTGTCAACAGTGTTCCTTTCATCGAGTTTAAACAGTACAGCAAAATGGTACTTACTGAGTGACTCAAACATGATTTAGACCTTGTATATGAAAAACTGTTTATTTCTGTATTTCATGATTGCAACTTGCTGAAAAGTGTCAACAGTGTTCCTTTCATCAAGTTTAAACAGTACAGCAATATAGTACTTACAGAGTGCATAAAACATGATATAGACCTTGTTTATGAAAATCTGTTTATTTCTGTATTTCATGATTGCAACTTGCTGAAAATTGTCAACAGTGTTCCTTTCATCGAGTTTAAACAGTACAGCAAAATGGTACTTACAGAGTGACTCAAACATGATTTAGACCTTGTATATGAAAAACTGTTTATTTCTGTATTTCATGATTGCAACTTGCTGAAAAGTGTCAACAGTGTTCCTTTCATCGCGTTTTAACAGTACAGCAAAATGGTACTTACAGAGTGACTCAAACATGATTTAGATCTTGTTTATGAAAATCTGTTTATTTCGGTATTTCATGATTGCAACTTGCTGAAAAGTGTCAACAGTGTTCCTTTCATCAAGTTTAAACAGTACAGCAATATAGTACTTACAGAGTGCATAAAACATGATATAGACCTTGTTTATGAAAATCTGTTTATTTCTGTATTTCATGATTGCAACTTTCTGAAAATTGTCAACAGTGTTCCTTTCATCGAGTTTAAACAGTACAGCAAAATGGTACTTACAGAGTGACTCAAACATGATTTAGACCTTGTATATGAAAAACTGTTTATTTCTGTATTTCATGATTGCAACTTGCTGAAAAGTGTCAACAGTGTTCCTTTCATCGAGTTTAAACAGTACAGCAAAATGGTACTTATAGAGTGACTCAAACATGATTTAGATCTTGTTTATGAAAATCTGTTTATTTCTGTATTTCATGATTGCAACTTGCTGAAAAGTGTCAACAGTGTTCCTTTCATCAAGTTTAAACAGTACAGCAATATGGTACTTACAGAGTGCATCAAACATGAGTTAGACCTTGTTTATGAAAAACTGTTTATTTCTGTATTTCATGATTGCAACTTGCTGAAAAGTGTCAACAGTGTTCCTTTCATCAAGTTTAAACAGTACAGCAATATGATACATACAGAGTGACTCAAACATGATTTAGACCTTGTTTATGAAAAACTGTTTATTTCTGTATTTCATGATTGCAACTTGCTGAAAAGTGTCAACAGTGTTCCTTTCATCGTGTTTTAACAGTACAGCAAAATGGTACTTACAGAGTGACTCAAACATGATTTAGACCTTGTTTATGAAAAACTGTTTATTTCTGTATTTCATGATTGCAACTTTCTGAAAATTGTCAACAGTGTTCCTTTCATCGAGTTTAAACTGTACAGCAATATGGTACTTACAGAGTGACTCAAACATGATTTAGACCTTGTTTATGAAAAACTGTTTATTTCTGTATTTCATGATTGCAACTTGCTGAAAAGTGTCAACAGTGTTCCTTTCATCAAGTTTAAACAGTACAGCAATATGGTACTTACAGAGTGCATAAAACATGATATAGACCTTGTTTATGAAAATATGTTTATTTCTGTATTTCATGATTGCAACTTGCTGAAAAGTGTCAACAGTGTTCCTTTCATCGCGTTTAAACAGTACAGCAAAATGGTACTTACAGAGTGACTCAAACATGATTTAGTTCTTGTTTATGAAAATCTGTTTATTTCTGTATTTCATGATTGCAACTTGCTGAAAAGTGTCAACAGTGTTCCTTTCATCAAGTTTAAACAGTACAGCAATATGGTACTTACAGAGTGCATCAAACATGATATAGACCTTGTTTATGAAAATCTGTTTATTTCTGTATTTCATGATTGCAACTTGCTGAAAAGTGTCAACAGTGTTCCTTTCATCGCGTTTTAACAGTACAGCAAAATGGTACTTACAGAGTGACTCAAACATGATTTAGATCTTGTTTATGAAAATCTGTTTATTTCGGTATTTCATGATTGCAACTTGCTGAAAAGTGTCAACAGTGTTCCTTTCATCAAGTTTAAACAGTACAGCAATATAGTACTTACAGAGTGCATAAAACATGATATAGACCTTGTTTATGAAAATCTGTTTATTTCTGTATTTCATGATTGCAACTTTCTGAAAATTGTCAACAGTGTTCCTTTCATCGCGTTTAAACAGTACAGCAAAATGGTACTTACAGAGTGACTCAAACATGATTTAGTTCTTGTTTATGAAAATCTGTTTATTTCTGTATTTCATGATTGCAACTTGCTGAAAAGTGTCAACAGTGTTCCTTTCATCAAGTTTAAACAGTACAGCAATATGGTACTTACAGAGTGCATCAAACATGATTTAGACCTTGTTTATGAAAAACTGTTTATTTCTGTATTTCATGATTGCAACTTTCTGAAAATTGTCAACAGTGTTCCTTTCATCGAGTTTAAACAGTACAGCAAAATGGTACTTACTGAGTGACTCAAACATGATTTAGACCTTGTATATGAAAAACTGTTTATTTCTGTATTTCATGATTGCAACTTGCTGAAAAGTGTCAACAGTGTTCCTTTCATCAAGTTTAAACAGTACAGCAATATAGTACTTACAGAGTGCATAAAACATGATATAGACCTTGTTTATGAAAATCTGTTTATTTCTGTATTTCATGATTGCAACTTGCTGAAAATTGTCAACAGTGTTCCTTTCATCGAGTTTAAACAGTACAGCAAAATGGTACTTACAGAGTGACTCAAACATGATTTAGACCTTGTATATGAAAAACTGTTTATTTCTGTATTTCATGATTGCAACTTGCTGAAAAGTGTCAACAGTGTTCCTTTCATCGCGTTTTAACAGTACAGCAAAATGGTACTTACAGAGTGACTCAAACATGATTTAGATCTTGTTTATGAAAATCTGTTTATTTCGGTATTTCATGATTGCAACTTGCTGAAAAGTGTCAACAGTGTTCCTTTCATCAAGTTTAAACAGTACAGCAATATAGTACTTACAGAGTGCATAAAACATGATATAGACCTTGTTTATGAAAATCTGTTTATTTCTGTATTTCATGATTGCAACTTTCTGAAAATTGTCAACAGTGTTCCTTTCATCGAGTTTAAACAGTACAGCAAAATGGTACTTACAGAGTGACTCAAACATGATTTAGACCTTGTATATGAAAAACTGTTTATTTCTGTATTTCATGATTGCAACTTGCTGAAAAGTGTCAACAGTGTTCCTTTCATCGAGTTTAAACAGTACAGCAAAATGGTACTTATAGAGTGACTCAAACATGATTTAGATCTTGTTTATGAAAATCTGTTTATTTCTGTATTTCATGATTGCAACTTGCTGAAAAGTGTCAACAGTGTTCCTTTCATCGTGTTTTAACAGTACAGCAAAATGGTACTTACAGAGTGACTCAAACATGATTTAGATCTTGTTTATGAAAAACTGTTTATTTCTGTATTTCATGATTGCAACTTGCTGAAAAGTGTCAACAGTGTTCCTTTCATCGCGTTTAAACAGTATAGCAAAATGGTCCTTACCGAGTGACTCAAACATGATTTAGATCTTGTTTATGAAAATCTGTCTATTTCTGTATTTCATGATTGCAACTTGCTGAAAAGTGTCAACAGTGTTCCTTTCATCAAGTTTAAACAGTACAGCAATATAGTACTTACAGAGTGCATAAAACATGATATAGACCTTGTTTATGAAAATCTGTTTATTTCTGTATTTCATGATTGCAACTTTCTGAAAATTGTCAACAGTGTTCCTTTCATCGAGTTTAAACAGTACAGCAAAATGGTACTTACAGAGTGACTCAAACATGATTTAGACCTTGTATATGAAAAACTGTTTATTTCTGTATTTCATGATTGCAACTTGCTGAAAAGTGTCAACAGTGTTCCTTTCATCGAGTTTAAACAGTACAGCAAAATGGTACTTACAGAGTGACTCAAACATGATTTAGATCTTGTTTATGAAAATCTGTTTATTTCTGTATTTCATGATTGCAACTTGCTGAAAAGTGTCAACAGTGTTCCTTTCATCAAGTTTAAACAGTACAGCAATATGGTACATACAGAGTGACTCAAACATGATTTAGACCTTGTTTATGAAAAACTGTTTATTTCTGTATTTCATGATTGCAACTTGCTGAAAAGTGTCAACAGTGTTCCTTTCATCGCGTTTAAACAGTACAGCAAAATGGTACTTACAGAGTGACTCAAACATGATTTAGATCTTGTTTATGAAAATCTGTTTATTTCTGTATTTCATGATTGCAACTTGCTGAAAAGTGTCAACAGTGTTCCTTTCATCAAGTTTAAACAGTACAGCAATATGGTACTTACAGAGTGCATGAAACATGATTTAGACCTTGTTTATGAAAAACTGTTTATTTCTGTATTTCATGATTGCAACTTTCTGAAAATTGTCAACAGTGTTCCTTTCATCGAGTTTAAACAGTACAGCAATATGGTACTTACAGAGTGCATCAAACATGATTTAGACCTTGTTTATGAAAAACTGTTTATTTCTGTATTTCATGATTGCAACTTTCTGAAAATTGTCAACAGTGTTCCTTTCATCGAGTTTAAACAGTACAGCAAAATGGTACTTACAGAGTGACTCAAACATGATTTAGACCTTGTTTATGAAAAACTGTTTATTTCTGTATTTCATGATTGCAACTTGCTGAAAAGTGTCAACAGTGTTCCTTTCGTCAAGTTTAAACTGTACACCAATATGGTACTTACAGAGTGACTCAAACATGATTTAGACCTTGTTTATGAAAAACTGTTTATTTCTGTATTTCATGATTGCAACTTTCTGAAAATTGTCAACAGTGTTCCTTTCATCGAGTTTAAATAGTACAGCAAAATGGTACTTACAGAGTGACTCAAACATGATTTAGACCTTGTATATGAAAAACTGTTTATTTCTGTTTTTCATGATTGCAACTTGCTGAAAAGTGTCAACAGTGTTCCTTTCATCGAGTTTAAACAGTACAGCAAAATGGTACTTACAGAGTGACTCAAACATGATTTAGACCTTGTTTATGAAAAACTGTTTATTTCTGTATTTCATGATTGCAACTTGCTGAAAAGTGTCAACAGTGTTCCTTTCATCAAGTTTAAACAGTACAGCAATATGGTACTTACAGAGTGACTCAAACATGATTTAGACCTTGTTTATGAAAAACTGTTTATTTCTGTATTTCATGATTGCAAGTTGCTGAAAATTGTCAACAGTGTTCCTTTCATCGAGTTTAAACAGTACAGCAAAATGGTACTTACTGAGTGACTCAAACATGATTTAGACCTTGTATATGAAAAACTGTTTATTTCTGTATTTCATGATTGCAACTTGCTGAAAAGTGTCAACAGTGTTCCTTTCATCAAGTTTAAACAGTACAGCAATATAGTACTTACAGAGTGCATAAAACATGATATAGACCTTGTTTATGAAAATCTGTTTATTTCTGTATTTCATGATTGCAACTTTCTGAAAATTGTCAACAGTGTTCCTTTCATCGAGTTTAAACAGTACAGCAAAATGGTACTTACAGAGTGACTCAAACATGATTTAGACCTTGTATATGAAAAACTGTTTATTTCTGTATTTCATGATTGCAACTTGCTGAAAAGTGTCAACAGTGTTCCTTTCATCGAGTTTAAACAGTACAGCAAAATGGTACTTATAGAGTGACTCAAACATGATTTAGATCTTGTTTATGAAAATCTGTTTATTTCTGTATTTCATGATTGCAACTTGCTGAAAAGTGTCAACAGTGTTCCTTTCATCGTGTTTTAACAGTACAGCAAAATGGTACTTACAGAGTGACTCAAACATGATTTAGATCTTGTTTATGAAAAACTGTTTATTTCTGTATTTCATGATTGCAACTTGCTGAAAAGTGTCAACAGTGTTCCTTTCATCGCGTTTAAACAGTATAGCAAAATGGTCCTTACTGAGTGACTCAAACATGATTTAGATCTTGTTTATGAAAATCTGTCTATTTCTGTATTTCATGATTGCAACTTGCTGAAAAGTGTCAACAGTGTTCCTTTCATCAAGTTTAAACAGTACAGCAATATAGTACTTACAGAGTGCATAAAACATGATATAGACCTTGTTTATGAAAATCTGTTTATTTCTGTATTTCATGATTGCAACTTTCTGAAAATTGTCAACAGTGTTCCTTTCATCGAGTTTAAACAGTACAGCAAAATGGTACTTACAGAGTGACTCAAACATGATTTAGACCTTGTATATGAAAAACTGTTTATTTCTGTATTTCATGATTGCAACTTGCTGAAAAGTGTCAACAGTGTTCCTTTCATCGAGTTTAAACAGTACAGCAAAATGGTACTTACAGAGTGACTCAAACATGATTTAGATCTTGTTTATGAAAATCTGTTTATTTCTGTATTTCATGATTGCAACTTGCTGAAAAGTGTCAACAGTGTTCCTTTCATCAAGTTTAAACAGTACAGCAATATGGTACATACAGAGTGACTCAAACATGATTTAGACCTTGTTTATGAAAAACTGTTTATTTCTGTATTTCATGATTGCAACTTGCTGAAAAGTGTCAACAGTGTTCCTTTCATCGCGTTTAAACAGTACAGCAAAATGGTACTTACAGAGTGACTCAAACATGATTTAGATCTTGTTTATGAAAATCTGTTTATTTCTGTATTTCATGATTGCAACTTGCTGAAAAGTGTCAACAGTGTTCCTTTCATCAAGTTTAAACAGTACAGCAATATGGTACTTACAGAGTGCATGAAACATGATTTAGACCTTGTTTATGAAAAACTGTTTATTTCTGTATTTCATGATTGCAACTTTCTGAAAATTGTCAACAGTGTTCCTTTCATCGAGTTTAAACAGTACAGCAATATGGTACTTACAGAGTGCATCAAACATGATTTAGACCTTGTTTATGAAAAACTGTTTATTTCTGTATTTCATGATTGCAACTTTCTGAAAATTGTCAACAGTGTTCCTTTCATCGAGTTTAAACAGTACAGCAAAATGGTACTTACAGAGTGACTCAAACATGATTTAGACCTTGTATATGAAAAACTGTTTATTTCTGTTTTTCATGATTGCAACTTGCTGAAAAGTGTCAACAGTGTTCCTTTCATCGAGTTTAAACAGTACAGCAAAATGGTACTTACAGAGTGACTCAAACATGATTTAGACCTTGTTTATGAAAAACTGTTTATTTCTGTATTTCATGATTGCAACTTGCTGAAAAGTGTCAACAGTGTTCCTTTCATCAAGTTTAAACAGTACAGCAATATGGTACTTACAGAGTGACTCAAACATGATTTAGACCTTGTTTATGAAAAACTGTTTATTTCTGTATTTCATGATTGCAAGTTGCTGAAAAGTGTCAACAGTGTTCCTTTCATCGCGTTTTAACAGTACAGCAAAATGGTACTTACAGAGTGACTCAAACATGATTTAGACCTTGTTTACCAAAAACTGTTTATTTCTGTATTTCATGATTGCAACTTGCTGAAAAGTGTCAACAGTGTTCCTTTCTTCGCGTTTAAACAGTACAGCAAAATGGTACTTACAGAGTGACTCAAACATGATTTAGATCTTGTTTATGAAAATCTGTTTATTTCTGTATTTCATGATTGCAAGTTGCTGAAAAGTGTCAACAGTGTTCCTTTCATCAAGTTTAAACAGTACAGCAATATGGTACTTACAGAGTGACTCAAACATGATTTAGACCTTGTATATGAAAAACTGTTTATTTCTGTATTTCATGATTGCAACTTGCTGAAAAGTGTCAACAGTGTTCCTTTCATCGAGTTTAAACAGTACAGCAAAATGGTACTTACAGAGTGACTCAAACATGATTTAGATCTTGTTTATGAAAATCTGTTTATTTCTGTATTTCATGATTGCAACTTGCTGAAAAGTGTCAACAGTGTTCCTTTCATCAAGTTTAAACAGTACAGCAATATGGTACATACAGAGTGACTCAAACATGATTTAGACCTTGTTTATGAAAAACTGTTTATTTCTGTATTTCATGATTGCAACTTGCTGAAAAGTGTCAACAGTGTTCCTTTCATCGTGTTTTAACAGTACAGCAAAATGGTACTTACAGAGTGACTCAAACATGATTTAGACCTTGTTTATGAAAAACTGTTTATTTCTGTATTTCATGATTGCAACTTGCTGAAAAGTGTCAACAGTGTTCCTTTCATCAAGTTTAAACTGTACAGCAATATGGTACTTACAGAGTGACTCAAACATGATTTAGACCTTGTTTATGAAAAACTGTTTATTTCTGTATTTCATGATTGCAACTTGCTGAAAAGTGTCAACAGTGTTCCTTTCATCGTGTTTTAACAGTACAGCAAAATGGTACTTACAGAGTGACTCAAACATGATTTAGACCTTGTTTATGAAAATCTGTTTATTTCTGTATTTCATGATTGCAACTTGCTGAAAAGTGTCAACAGTGTTCCTTTCATCGAGTTTAAACAGTACAGCAAAATGGTACTTACAGAGTGACTCAAACATGATTTAGATCTTGTTTATGAAAATCTGTTTATTTCTGTATTTCATGATTGCAACTTGCTGAAAAGTGTCAACAGTGTTCCTTTCATCAAGTTTAAACAGTACAGCAATATGGTACTTACAGAGTGCATGAAACATGATTTAGACCTTGTTTAAGAAAAACTGTTTATTTCTGTATTTCATGATTGCAACTTTCTGAAAATTGTCAACAGTGTTCCTTTCATCGAGTTTAAACAGTACAGCAATATGGTACTTACAGAGTGCATCAAACATGATTTAGACCTTGTTTATGAAAAACTGTTTATTTCTGTATTTCATGATTGCAACTTGCTGAAAAGTGTCAACAGTGTTCCTTTCATCAAGTTTAAACAGTACAGCAATATGGTACTTACAGAGTGCATAAAACATGATATAGACCTTGTTTATGAAAATCTGTTTATTTCTGTATTTCATGATTGCAACTTGCTGAAAAGTGTCAACAGTGTTCCTTTCATCAAGTTTAAACAGTACAGCAATATGGTACATACAGAGTGACTCAAACATGATTTAGACCTTGTTTATGAAAAACTGTTTATTTCTGTATTTCATGATTGCAACTTGCTGAAAAGTGTCAACAGTGTTCCTTTCATCAAGTTTAAACAGTACAGCAATATGGTACATACAGAGTGACTCAAACATGATTTAGATCTTGTTTATGAAAATCTGTTTATTTCTGTATTTCATGATTGCAACTTGCTGAAAAGTGTCAACAGTGTTCCTTTCATCAAGTTTAAACAGTACAGCAATATGGTACTTACAGAGTGCATGAAACATGATTTAGACCTTGTTTATGAAAAACTGTTTATTTCTGTATTTCATGATTGCAACTTTCTGAAAATTGTCAACAGTGTTCCTTTCATCGAGTTTAAACAGTACAGCAATATGGTACTTACAGAGTGCATCAAACATGATTTAGACCTTGTTTATGAAAAACTGTTTATTTCTGTATTTCATGATTGCAACTTTCTGAAAATTGTCAACAGTGTTCCTTTCATCGAGTTTAAACAGTACAGCAAAATGGTACTTACAGAGTGACTCAAACATGATTTAGACCTTGTATATGAAAAACTGTTTATTTCTGTTTTTCATGATTGCAACTTGCTGAAAAGTGTCAACAGTGTTCCTTTCATCGAGTTTAAACAGTACAGCAAAATGGTACTTACAGAGTGACTCAAACATGATTTAGACCTTGTTTATGAAAAACTGTTTATTTCTGTATTTCATGATTGCAACTTGCTGAAAAGTGTCAACAGTGTTCCTTTCATCAAGTTTAAACAGTACAGCAATATGGTACTTACAGAGTGACTCAAACATGATTTAGACCTTGTTTATGAAAAACTGTTTATTTCTGTATTTCATGATTGCAAGTTGCTGAAAAGTGTCAACAGTGTTCCTTTCATCGCGTTTTAACAGTACAGCAAAATGGTACTTACAGAGTGACTCAAACATGATTTAGACCTTGTTTACCAAAAACTGTTTATTTCTGTATTTCATGATTGCAACTTGCTGAAAAGTGTCAACAGTGTTCCTTTCTTCGCGTTTAAACAGTACAGCAAAATGGTACTTACAGAGTGACTCAAACATGATTTAGATCTTGTTTATGAAAATCTGTTTATTTCTGTATTTCATGATTGCAAGTTGCTGAAAAGTGTCAACAGTGTTCCTTTCATCAAGTTTAAACAGTACAGCAATATGGTACTTACAGAGTGACTCAAACATGATTTAGACCTTGTATATGAAAAACTGTTTATTTCTGTATTTCATGATTGCAACTTGCTGAAAAGTGTCAACAGTGTTCCTTTCATCGAGTTTAAACAGTACAGCAAAATGGTACTTACAGAGTGACTCAAACATGATTTAGATCTTGTTTATGAAAATCTGTTTATTTCTGTATTTCATGATTGCAACTTGCTGAAAAGTGTCAACAGTGTTCCTTTCATCAAGTTTAAACAGTACAGCAATATGGTACATACAGAGTGACTCAAACATGATTTAGACCTTGTTTATGAAAAACTGTTTATTTCTGTATTTCATGATTGCAACTTGCTGAAAAGTGTCAACAGTGTTCCTTTCATCGTGTTTTAACAGTACAGCAAAATGGTACTTACAGAGTGACTCAAACATGATTTAGACCTTGTTTATGAAAAACTGTTTATTTCTGTATTTCATGATTGCAACTTGCTGAAAAGTGTCAACAGTGTTCCTTTCATCAAGTTTAAACTGTACAGCAATATGGTACTTACAGAGTGACTCAAACATGATTTAGACCTTGTTTATGAAAAACTGTTTATTTCTGTATTTCATGATTGCAACTTGCTGAAAAGTGTCAACAGTGTTCCTTTCATCGTGTTTTAACAGTACAGCAAAATGGTACTTACAGAGTGACTCAAACATGATTTAGACCTTGTTTATGAAAATCTGTTTATTTCTGTATTTCATGATTGCAACTTGCTGAAAAGTGTCAACAGTGTTCCTTTCATCGAGTTTAAACAGTACAGCAAAATGGTACTTACAGAGTGACTCAAACATGATTTAGATCTTGTTTATGAAAATCTGTTTATTTCTGTATTTCATGATTGCAACTTGCTGAAAAGTGTCAACAGTGTTCCTTTCATCAAGTTTAAACAGTACAGCAATATGGTACTTACAGAGTGCATGAAACATGATTTAGACCTTGTTTAAGAAAAACTGTTTATTTCTGTATTTCATGATTGCAACTTTCTGAAAATTGTCAACAGTGTTCCTTTCATCGAGTTTAAACAGTACAGCAATATGGTACTTACAGAGTGCATCAAACATGATTTAGACCTTGTTTATGAAAAACTGTTTATTTCTGTATTTCATGATTGCAACTTGCTGAAAAGTGTCAACAGTGTTCCTTTCATCAAGTTTAAACAGTACAGCAATATGGTACTTACAGAGTGCATAAAACATGATATAGACCTTGTTTATGAAAATCTGTTTATTTCTGTATTTCATGATTGCAACTTGCTGAAAAGTGTCAACAGTGTTCCTTTCATCAAGTTTAAACAGTACAGCAATATGGTACATACAGAGTGACTCAAACATGATTTAGACCTTGTTTATGAAAAACTGTTTATTTCTGTATTTCATGATTGCAACTTGCTGAAAAGTGTCAACAGTGTTCCTTTCATCAAGTTTAAACAGTACAGCAATATGGTACATACAGAGTGACTCAAACATGATTTAGACCTTGTTTATGAAAAACTGTTTATTTCTGTATTTCATGATTGCAACTTGCTGAAAAGTGTCAACAGTGTTCCTTTCATCGCGTTTAAACAGTATAGCAAAATGGTACTTACTGAGTGACTCAAACATGATTTAGATCTTGTTTATGAAAATCTGTTTATTTCTGTATTTCATGATTGCAACTTGCTGAAAAGTGTCAACAGTGTTCCTTTCATCAAGTTTAAACAGTACAGCAATATAGTACTTACAGAGTGCATAAAACATGATATAGACCTTGTTTATGAAAATCTGTTTATTTCTGTATTTCATGATTGCAACTTGCTGAAAATTGTCAACAGTGTTCCTTTCATCGAGTTTAAACAGTACAGCAAAATGGTACTTACAGAGTGACTCAAACATGATTTAGACCTTGTTTATGAAAAACTGTTTATTTCTGTATTTCATGATTGCAACTTGCTGAAAAGTGTCAACAGTGTTCCTTTCATCGCGTTTTAACAGTACAGCAAAATGGTACTTACAGAGTGACTCAAACATGATTTAGATCTTGTTTATGAAAATCTGTTTATTTCGGTATTTCATGATTGCAACTTGCTGAAAAGTGTCAACAGTGTTCCTTTCATCAAGTTTAAACAGTACAGCAATATAGTACTTACAGAGTGCATAAAACATGATATAGACCTTGTTTATGAAAATCTGTTTATTTCTGTATTTCATGATTGCAACTTTCTGAAAATTGTCAACAGTGTTCCTTTCATCGAGTTTAAACAGTACAGCAAAATGGTACTTACAGAGTGACTCAAACATGATTTAGACCTTGTATATGAAAAACTGTTTATTTCTGTATTTCATGATTGCAACTTGCTGAAAAGTGTCAACAGTGTTCCTTTCATCGAGTTTAAACAGTACAGCAAAATGGTACTTATAGAGTGACTCAAACATGATTTAGATCTTGTTTATGAAAATCTGTTTATTTCTGTATTTCATGATTGCAACTTGCTGAAAAGTGTCAACAGTGTTCCTTTCATCGTGTTTTAACAGTACAGCAAAATTGTACTTACAGAGTGACTCAAACATGATTTAGATCTTGTTTATGAAAAACTGTTTATTTCTGTATTTCATGATTGCAACTTGCTGAAAAGTGTCAACAGTGTTCCTTTCATCAAGTTTAAACAGTACAGCAATATGGTACTTACAGAGTGCATCAAACATGATTTAGACCTTGTTTATGAAAAACTGTTTATTTCTGTATTTCATGATTGCAACTTTCTGAAAATTGTCAACAGTGTTCCTTTCATCGAGTTTAAACAGTACAGCAAAATGGTACTTACTGAGTGACTCAAACATGATTTAGACCTTGTATATGAAAAACTGTTTATTTCTGTATTTCATGATTGCAACTTGCTGAAAAGTGTCAACAGTGTTCCTTTCATCGCGTTTAAACAGTATAGCAAAATGGTACTTACTGAGTGACTCAAACATGATTTAGATCTTGTTTATGAAAATCTGTTTATTTCTGTATTTCATGATTGCAACTTGCTGAAAAGTGTCAACAGTGTTCCTTTCATCAAGTTTAAACAGTACAGCAATATAGTACTTACAGAGTGCATAAAACATGATATAGACCTTGTTTATGAAAATCTGTTTATTTCTGTATTTCATGATTGCAACTTGCTGAAAATTGTCAACAGTGTTCCTTTCATCGAGTTTAAACAGTACAGCAAAATGGTACTTACAGAGTGACTCAAACATGATTTAGACCTTGTATATGAAAAACTGTTTATTTCTGTATTTCATGATTGCAACTTGCTGAAAAGTGTCAACAGTGTTCCTTTCATCGCGTTTTAACAGTACAGCAAAATGGTACTTACAGAGTGACTCAAACATGATTTAGATCTTGTTTATGAAAATCTGTTTATTTCGGTATTTCATGATTGCAACTTGCTGAAAAGTGTCAACAGTGTTCCTTTCATCAAGTTTAAACAGTACAGCAATATAGTACTTACAGAGTGCATAAAACATGATATAGACCTTGTTTATGAAAATCTGTTTATTTCTGTATTTCATGATTGCAACTTGCTGAAAATTGTCAACAGTGTTCCTTTCATCGAGTTTAAACAGTACAGCAAAATGGTACTTACAGAGTGACTCAAACATGATTTAGACCTTGTTTATGAAAAACTGTTTATTTCTGTATTTCATGATTGCAACTTGCTGAAAAGTGTCAACAGTGTTCCTTTCATCGCGTTTTAACAGTACAGCAAAATGGTACTTACAGAGTGACTCAAACATGATTTAGATCTTGTTTATGAAAATCTGTTTATTTCGGTATTTCATGATTGCAACTTGCTGAAAAGTGTCAACAGTGTTCCTTTCATCAAGTTTAAACAGTACAGCAATATAGTACTTACAGAGTGCATAAAACATGATATAGACCTTGTTTATGAAAATCTGTTTATTTCTGTATTTCATGATTGCAACTTTCTGAAAATTGTCAACAGTGTTCCTTTCATCGAGTTTAAACAGTACAGCAAAATGGTACTTACAGAGTGACTCAAACATGATTTAGACCTTGTATATGAAAAACTGTTTATTTCTGTATTTCATGATTGCAACTTGCTGAAAAGTGTCAACAGTGTTCCTTTCATCGAGTTTAAACAGTACAGCAAAATGGTACTTATAGAGTGACTCAAACATGATTTAGATCTTGTTTATGAAAATCTGTTTATTTCTGTATTTCATGATTGCAACTTGCTGAAAAGTGTCAACAGTGTTCCTTTCATCGTGTTTTAACAGTACAGCAAAATGGTACTTACAGAGTGACTCAAACATGATTTAGATCTTGTTTATGAAAAACTGTTTATTTCTGTATTTCATGATTGCAACTTGCTGAAAAGTGTCAACAGTGTTCCTTTCATCAAGTTTAAACAGTACAGCAATATGGTACTTACAGAGTGCATCAAACATGATTTAGACCTTGTTTATGAAAAACTGTTTATTTCTGTATTTCATGATTGCAACTTTCTGAAAATTGTCAACAGTGTTCCTTTCATCGAGTTTAAACAGTACAGCAAAATGGTACTTACTGAGTGACTCAAACATGATTTAGACCTTGTATATGAAAAACTGTTTATTTCTGTATTTCATGATTGCAACTTGCTGAAAAGTGTCAACAGTGTTCCTTTCATCGCGTTTAAACAGTATAGCAAAATGGTACTTACTGAGTGACTCAAACATGATTTAGATCTTGTTTATGAAAATCTGTTTATTTCTGTATTTCATGATTGCAACTTGCTGAAAAGTGTCAACAGTGTTCCTTTCATCAAGTTTAAACAGTACAGCAATATAGTACTTACAGAGTGCATAAAACATGATATAGACCTTGTTTATGAAAATCTGTTTATTTCTGTATTTCATGATTGCAACTTGCTGAAAATTGTCAACAGTGTTCCTTTCATCGAGTTTAAACAGTACAGCAAAATGGTACTTACAGAGTGACTCAAACATGATTTAGACCTTGTATATGAAAAACTGTTTATTTCTGTATTTCATGATTGCAACTTGCTGAAAAGTGTCAACAGTGTTCCTTTCATCGCGTTTTAACAGTACAGCAAAATGGTACTTACAGAGTGACTCAAACATGATTTAGATCTTGTTTATGAAAATCTGTTTATTTCGGTATTTCATGATTGCAACTTGCTGAAAAGTGTCAACAGTGTTCCTTTCATCAAGTTTAAACAGTACAGCAATATAGTACTTACAGAGTGCATAAAACATGATATAGACCTTGTTTATGAAAATCTGTTTATTTCTGTATTTCATGATTGCAACTTTCTGAAAATTGTCAACAGTGTTCCTTTCATCGAGTTTAACCTCTTGGGGCTAGGTGGGACGCTAGCGTGCCACCCGTGGTGCACTCCATCAACAGCAGGTGCATTTCAAGAGCGGCAAATTTGAATCCAAATAAATGTCAAAATTCAAATTTTTCAAAAATACAACTATGTTACACCATTTGAAAGATAAACATCTCCTTAATCTAACCACGTTTTACGATTTCAAAAAGGTTTTACGGCGAAAGCATAAATTTAGAGTATGTTAGGACAGTACATTTACAAGAGTTGTGTGTAATGTTTTGTCAAGTCAAAGACAGGGTCACCAAAACCATAAAACCAGCTAAAATGATGCACTAACCTTTTACAATCTCCATCAGATGACACTCCTAGGACATTATGTTAGACAATGCATGCATTTTTAGTTCTATCAAGTTCATATTTATATACAAAAACAGCGTTTTACTATGGCATTGATGTTGAGGAAATCGTTTCCCTCCAATAACCGGCAGTCAAGTCAGCGTCAGAAATTAAATAATTAAAATTAGAAAACATTGGTAAAATATTATATTGTCATTTAAAGAATTATAGATTTACATCTCTTGAACGCAATCAACTTGCCAGATTTAAAAATAACCTTACTGGGAAATCACACTTTGCAATAATCTGAGCACTGCGCCCAGAAAAATACGCGTTGCGATACAGACTAGACGTCATGTTGGGGAGATCTAAAATCGAAAATACTATGTAAATAATCCATTACCTTTGATTCTCTTCATCAGATGTCACTTCCAGGTATCACAGGTCCATAACGAATGTAGTTTTGTTCAAAAAAGCTCATCATTTATGTCCAAAAATCTCCGTCTCGTTAGCACATGATGTAAGCCAGCCGGACTTCTCGTCATGAACGAGGGGAAAAAATATATTTCCGTTCGTTCAAACATGTCAAACGTTGTATAGCATAAATCATTAGGGCCTTTTTTAACCAGAACATGAATAATATTCAAGGTGGACGAATGCATACTCTTTTATAACGTATTGGAACGAGGGTACCCAACATGAACTAGCGCGCCAGGTGTCTAATGGGACATCACCGTTCCATGGCTCTTGTTCGGTCAGATCTCCCTCCAGAAGACTCAAAACACTTTGTAAAGGCTGGTGACATCTAGTGGAAGCAATAGGAAGTGCCAAAATATTCCTAAACCCCTGTGTTTTTCAATGGGATAGGTTTAAAGTCAATACAACACATCAGGTATCCACTTCCTGTCAGAAAATGTCTCAGGGTTTTGCCTGCCAAATGAGTTCTGTTATACTCACAGACACCATTCAAACAGTTTTGGAAACTTTAGAGTGTTTTCTATCCATATATAATAAGTATATGCATATTGTAGTTACTGGGTAGGATTAGTAACCAGATTAAATCGGGTACATTTTTTTTATCCAGACGTGCAAATGCTGCCCCCTAGACCCAACAGGTTAAACAGTACAGCAAAATGGTACTTACAGAGTGACTCAAACATGATTTAGACCTTGTATATGAAAAACTGTTTATTTCATGATTTCATGATTGCAACTTGCTGAAAAGTGTCAACAGTGTTCCTTTCATCGCGTTTTAACAGTACAGCAAAATGGTACTTACAGAGTGACTCAAACATGATTTAGATCTTGTTTATGAAAATCTGTTTATTTCGGTATTTCATGATTGCAACTTGCTGAAAAGTGTCAACAGTGGTCCTTTCATCAAGTTTAAACAGTACAGCAATATAGTACTTACAGAGTGCATAAAACATGATATAGACCTTGTTTATGAAAATCTGTTTATTTCTGTATTTCATGATTGCAACTTTCTGAAAATTGTCAACAGTGTTCCTTTCATCGAGTTTAAACAGTACAGCAAAATGGTACTTACAGAGTGACTCAAACATGATTTAGACCTTGTATATGAAAAACTGTTTATTTCTGTATTTCATGATTGCAACTTGCTGAAAAGTGTCAACAGTGTTCCTTTCATCGCGTTTTAACAGTACAGCAAAATGGTACTTACAGAGTGACTCAAACATGATTTAGATCTTGTTTATGAAAATCTGTTTATTTTGGTATTTCATGATTGCAACTTGCTGAAAAGTGTCAACAGTGGTCCTTTCATCAAGTTTAAACAGTACAGCAATATAGTACTTACAGAGTGCATAAAACATGATATAGACCTTGTTTATGAAAATCTGTTTATTTCTGTATTTCATGATTGCAACTTTCTGAAAATTGTCAACAGTGTTCCTTTCATCGAGTTTAAACAGTACAGCAAAATGGTACTTACAGAGTGACTCAAACATGATTTAGACCTTGTATATGAAAAACTGTTTATTTCTGTATTTCATGATTGCAACTTGCTGAAAAGTGTCAACAGTGTTCCTTTCATCGAGTTTAAACAGTACAGCAAAATGGTACTTATAGAGTGACTCAAACATGATTTAGATCTTGTTTATGAAAATCTGTTTATTTCTGTATTTCATGATTGCAACTTGCTGAAAAGTGTCAACAGTGTTCCTTTCATCGTGTTTTAACAGTACAGCAAAATGGTACTTACAGAGTGACTCAAACATGATTTAGATCTTGTTTATGAAAAACGGTTTATTTCTGTATTTCATGATTGCAACTTGCTGAAAAGTGTCAACAGTGTTCCTTTCATCGCGTTTAAACAGTATAGCAAAATGGTCCTTACTGAGTGACTCAAACATGATTTAGATCTTGTTTATGAAAATCTGTCTATTTCTGTATTTCATGATTGCAACTTTCTGAAAATTGTCAACAGTGTTCCTTTCATCGAGTTTAAACAGTACAGCAAAATGGTACTTACAGAGTGACTCAAACATGATTTAGACCTTGTATATGAAAAACTGTTTATTTCTGTATTTCATGATTGCAACTTGCTGAAAAGTGTCAACAGTGTTCCTTTCATCGAGTTTAAACAGTACAGCAAAATGGTACTTACAGAGTGACTCAAACATGATTTAGATCTTGTTTATGAAAATCTGTTTATTTCTGTATTTCATGATTGCAACTTGCTGAAAAGTGTCAACAGTGTTCCTTTCATCAAGTTTAAACAGTACAGCAATATGGTACATACAGAGTGACTCAAACATGATTTAGACCTTGTTTATGAAAAACTGTTTATTTCTGTATTTCATGATTGCAACTTGCTGAAAAGTGTCAACAGTGTTCCTTTCATCGCGTTTAAACAGTACAGCAAAATGGTACTTACAGAGTGACTCAAACATGATTTAGATCTTGTTTATGAAAATCTGTTTATTTCTGTATTTCATGATTGCAACTTGCTGAAAAGTGTCAACAGTGTTCCTTTCATCAAGTTTAAACAGTACAGCAATATGGTACTTACAGAGTGCATGAAACATGATTTAGACCTTGTTTATGAAAAACTGTTTATTTCTGTATTTCATGATTGCAACTTTCTGAAAATTGTCAACAGTGTTCCTTTCATCGAGTTTAAACAGTACAGCAATATGGTACTTACAGAGTGCATCAAACATGATTTAGACCTTGTTTATGAAAAACTGTTTATTTCTGTATTTCATGATTGCAACTTTCTGAAAATTGTCAACAGTGTTCCTTTCATCGAGTTTAAACAGTACAGCAAAATGGTACTTACAGAGTGACTCAAACATGATTTAGACCTTGTTTATGAAAAACTGTTTATTTCTGTATTTCATGATTGCAACTTGCTGAAAAGTGTCAACAGTGTTCCTTTCATCAAGTTTAAACTGTACAGCAATATGGTACTTACAGAGTGACTCAAACATGATTTAGACCTTGTTTATGAAAAACTGTTTATTTCTGTATTTCATGATTGCAACTTTCTGAAAATTGTCAACAGTGTTCCTTTCATCGAGTTTAAATAGTACAGCAAAATGGTACTTACAGAGTGACTCAAACATGATTTAGACCTTGTATATGAAAAACTGTTTATTTCTGTTTTTCATGATTGCAACTTGCTGAAAAGTGTCAACAGTGTTCCTTTCATCGAGTTTAAACAGTACAGCAAAATGGTACTTACAGAGTGACTCAAACATGATTTAGACCTTGTTTATGAAAAACGGTTTATTTCTGTATTTCATGATTGCAACTTGCTGAAAAGTGTCAACAGTGTTCCTTTCATCAAGTTTAAACAGTACAGCAATATGGTACTTACAGAGTGACTCAAACATGATTTAGACCTTGTTTATGAAAAACTGTTTATTTCTGTATTTCATGATTGCAAGTTGCTGAAAAGTGTCAACAGTGTTCCTTTCATCGCGTTTTAACAGTACAGCAAAATGGTACTTACAGAGTGACTCAAACATGATTTAGACCTTGTTTACCAAAAACTGTTTATTTCTGTATTTCAAGATTGCAACTTGCTGAAAAGTGTCAACAGTGTTCCTTTCTTCGCGTTTAAACAGTACAGCAAAATGGTACTTACAGAGTGACTCAAACATGATTTAGATCTTGTTTATGAAAATCTGTTTATTTCTGTATTTCATGATTGCAAGTTGCTGAAAAGTGTCAACAGTGTTCCTTTCATCAAGTTTAAACAGTACAGCAATATGGTACTTACAGAGTGACTCAAACATGATTTAGACCTTGTATATGAAAAACTGTTTATTTCTGTATTTCATGATTGCAACTTGCTGAAAAGTGTCAACAGTGTTCCTTTCATCGAGTTTAAACAGTACAGCAAAATGGTACTTACAGAGTGACTCAAACATGATTTAGATCTTGTTTATGAAAATCTGTTTATTTCTGTATTTCATGATTGCAACTTGCTGAAAAGTGTCAACAGTGTTCCTTTCATCAAGTTTAAACAGTACAGCAATATGGTACATAGAGAGTGACTCAAACATGATTTAGACCTTGTTTATGAAAAACTGTTTATTTCTGTATTTCATGATTGCAACTTGCTGAAAAGTGTCAACAGTGTTCCTTTCATCGTGTTTTAACAGTACAGCAAAATGGTACTTACAGAGTGACTCAAACATGATTTAGATCTTGTTTATGAAAATCTGTTTATTTCTGTATTTCATGATTGCAACTTGCTGAAAAGTGTCAACAGTGTTCCTTTCATCAAGTTTAAACAGTACAGCAATATGGTACTTACAGAGTGCATGAAACATGATTTAGACCTTGTTTAAGAAAAACTGTTTATTTCTGTATTTCATGATTGCAACTTTCTGAAAATTGTCAACAGTGTTCCTTTCATCGAGTTTAAACAGTACAGCAATATGGTACTTACAGAGTGCATCAAACATGATTTAGACCTTGTTTATGAAAAACGGTTTATTTCTGTATTTCATGATTGCAACTTGCTGAAAAGTGTCAACAGTGTTCCTTTCATCAAGTTTAAACAGTACAGCAATATGGTACTTACAGAGTGCATAAAACATGATATAGACCTTGTTTATGAAAATCTGTTTATTTCTGTATTTCATGATTGCAACTTGCTGAAAAGTGTCAACAGTGTTCCTTTCATCAAGTTTAAACAGTACAGCAATATGGTACATACAGAGTGACTCAAACATGATTTAGACCTTGTTCATGAAAAACTGTTTATTTCTGTATTTCATGATTGCAACTTGCTGAAAAGTGTCAACAGTGTTCCTTTCATCGCGTTTAAACAGTACAGCAAAATGGTACTTACAGAGTGACTTAAACATGATTTAGTTCTTGTTTATGAAAATCTGTTTATTTCTGTATTTCATGATTGCAACTTGCTGAAAAGTGTCAACAGTGTTCCTTTCATCAAGTTTAAACAGTACAGCAATATGGTACTTACAGAGTGCATCAAACATGATTTAGACCTTGTTTATGAAAAACTGTTTATTTCTGTATTTCATGATTGCAACTTTCTGAAAATTGTCAACAGTGTTCCTTTCATCGAGTTTAAACAGTACAGCAAAATGGTACTTACTGAGTGACTCAAACATGATTTAGACCTTGTATATGAAAAACTGTTTATTTCTGTATTTCATGATTGCAACTTGCTGAAAAGTGTCAACAGTGTTCCTTTCATCGCGTTTAAACAGTATAGCAAAATGGTACTTACTGAGTGACTCAAACATGATTTAGATCTTGTTTATGAAAATCTGTTTATTTCTGTATTTCATGATTGCAACTTGCTGAAAAGTGTCAACAGTGTTCCTTTCATCAAGTTTAAACAGTACAGCAATATAGTACTTACAGAGTGCATAAAACATGATATAGACCTTGTTTATGAAAATCTGTTTATTTCTGTATTTCATGATTGCAACTTGCTGAAAAGTGTCAACAGTGTTCCTTTCATCAAGTTTAAACAGTACAGCAATATGGTACATACAGAGTGACTCAAACATGATTTAGACCTTGTTTATGAAAAACTGTTTATTTCTGTATTTCATGATTGCAACTTGCTGAAAAGTGTCAACAGTGTTCCTTTCATCGCGTTTAAACAGTACAGCAAAATGGTACTTACAGAGTGACTCAAACATGATTTAGATCTTGTTTATGAAAATCTGTTTATTTCTGTATTTCATGATTGCAACTTGCTGAAAAGTGTCAACAGTGTTCCTTTCATCAACTTTAAACAGTACAGCAATATGGTACTTACAGAGTGCATGAAACATGATTTAGACCTTGTTTATGAAAAACTGTTTATTTCTGTATTTCATGATTGCAACTTTCTGAAAATTGTCAACAGTGTTCCTTTCATCGAGTTTAAACAGTACAGCAATATGGTACTTACAGAGTGCATCAAACATGATTTAGACCTTGTTTATGAAAAACTGTTTATTTCTGTATTTCATGATTGCAACTTTCTGAAAATTGTCAACAGTGTTCCTTTCATCGAGTTTAAACAGTACAGCAAAATGGTACTTACTGAGTGACTCAAACATGATTTAGACCTTGTATATGAAAAACTGTTTATTTCTGTATTTCATGATTGCAACTTGCTGAAAAGTGTCAACAGTGTTCCTTTCATCGCGTTTAAACAGTACAGCAAAATGGTACTTACAGAGTGACTCAAACATGATTTAGTTCTTGTTTATGAAAATCTGTTTATTTCTGTATTTCATGATTGCAACTTGCTGAAAAGTGTCAACAGTGTTCCTTTCATCAAGTTTAAACAGTACAGCAATATGGTACTTACAGAGTGCATCAAACATGATTTAGACCTTGTTTATGAAAAACTGTTTATTTCTGTATTTCATGATTGCAACTTTCTGAAAATTGTCAACAGTGTTCCTTTCATCGAGTTTAAACAGTACAGCAAAATGGTACTTACTGAGTGACTCAAACATGATTTAGACCTTGTATATGAAAAACTGTTTATTTCTGTATTTCATGATTGCAACTTGCTGAAAAGTGTCAACAGTGTTCCTTTCATCGCGTTTAAACAGTATAGCAAAATGGTACTTACTGAGTGACTCAAACATGATTTAGATCTTGTTTATGAAAATCTGTTTATTTCTGTATTTCATGATTGCAACTTGCTGAAAAGTGTCAACAGTGTTCCTTTCATCAAGTTTAAACAGTACAGCAATATAGTACTTACAGAGTGCATAAAACTTGATATAGACCTTGTTTATGAAAATCTGTTTATTTCTGTATTTCATGATTGCAACTTGCTGAAAATTGTCAACAGTGTTCCTTTCATCGAGTTTAAACAGTACAGCAAAATGGTACTTACAGAGTGACTCAAACATGATTTAGACCTTGTATATGAAAAACTGTTTATTTCTGTATTTCATGATTGCAACTTGCTGAAAAGTGTCAACAGTGTTCCTTTGATCGCGTTTTAACAGTACAGCAAAATGGTACTTACAGAGTGACTCAAACATGATTTAGATCTTGTTTATGAAAATCTGTTTATTTCGGTATTTCATGATTGCAACTTGCTGAAAAGTGTCAACAGTGTTCCTTTCATCAAGTTTAAACAGTACAGCAATATAGTACTTACAGAGTGCATAAAACATGATATAGACCTTGTTTATGAAAATCTGTTTATTTCTGTATTTCATGATTGCAACTTTCTGAAAATTGTCAACAGTGTTCCTTTCATCGAGTTTAAACAGTACAGCAAAATGGTACTTACAGAGTGACTCAAACATGATTTAGACCTTGTATATGAAAAACTGTTTATTTCTGTATTTCATGATTGCAACTTGCTGAAAAGTGTCAACAGTGTTCCTTTCATCGAGTTTAAACAGTACAGCAAAATGGTACTTACAGAGTGACTCAAACATGATTTAGACCTTGTATATGAAAAACTGTTTATTTCTGTATTTCATGATTGCAACTTGCTGAAAAGTGTCAACAGTGTTCCTTTCATCGAGTTTAAACAGTACAGCAAAATGGTACTTACAGAGTGACTCAAACATGATTTAGATCTTGTTTATGAAAATCTGTTTATTTCTGTATTTCATGATTGCAACTTGCTGAAAAGTGTCAACAGTGTTCCTTTCATCAAGTTTAAACAGTACAGCAATATAGTACTTACAGAGTGCATAAAACATGATATAGACCTTGTTTATGAAAATCTGTTTATTTCTGTATTTCATGATTGCAACTTTCTGAAAATTGTCAACAGTGTTCCTTTCA
Organism: Salmo salar; assembly: GCF_965601325.2. Taxonomy (NCBI): domain Eukaryota; kingdom Metazoa; phylum Chordata; class Actinopteri; order Salmoniformes; family Salmonidae; genus Salmo; species Salmo salar. The sequence goes on from NC_138318.1 coordinate 2,350,759, forward strand.
TCGAGTTTAAACAGTACAGCAAAATGGTACTTACAGAGTGACTCAAACATGATTTAGACCTTGTATATGAAAAACTGTTTATTTCTGTATTTCATGATTGCAACTTGCTGAAAAGTGTCAACAGTGTTCCTTTCATCGAGTTTAAACAGTACAGCAAAATGGTACTTACAGAGTGACTCAAACATGATTTAGACCTTGTATATGAAAAACTGTTTATTTCTGTATTTCATGATTGCAACTTGCTGAAAAGTGTCAACAGTGTTCCTTTCATCGAGTTTAAACAGTACAGCAAAATGGTACTTACAGAGTGACTCAAACATGATTTAGATCTTGTTTATGAAAATCTGTTTATTTCTGTATTTCATGATTGCAACTTGCTGAAAAGTGTCAACAGTGTTCCTTTCATCAAGTTTAAACAGTACAGCAATATGGTACATACAGAGTGACTCAAACATGATTTAGACCTTGTTTATGAAAAACTGTTTATTTCTGTATTTCATGATTGCAACTTGCTGAAAAGTGTCAACAGTGTTCCTTTCATCGCGTTTAAACAGTACAGCAAAATGGTACTTACAGAGTGACTCAAACATGATTTAGATCTTGTTTATGAAAATCTGTTTATTTCTGTATTTCATGATTGCAACTTGCTGAAAAGTGTCAACAGTGTTCCTTTCATCAACTTTAAACAGTACAGCAATATGGTACTTACAGAGTGCATGAAACATGATTTAGACCTTGTTTATGAAAAACTGTTTATTTCTGTATTTCATGATTGCAACTTTCTGAAAATTGTCAACAGTGTTCCTTTCATCGAGTTTAAACAGTACAGCAATATGGTACTTACAGAGTGCATCAAACATGATTTAGACCTTGTTTATGAAAAACTGTTTATTTCTGTATTTCATGATTGCAACTTTCTGAAAATTGTCAACAGTGTTCCTTTCATCGAGTTTAAACAGTACAGCAAAATGGTACTTACTGAGTGACTCAAACATGATTTAGACCTTGTATATGAAAAACTGTTTATTTCTGTATTTCATGATTGCAACTTGCTGAAAAGTGTCAACAGTGTTCCTTTCATCGCGTTTAAACAGTACAGCAAAATGGTACTTACAGAGTGACTCAAACATGATTTAGTTCTTGTTTATGAAAATCTGTTTATTTCTGTATTTCATGATTGCAACTTGCTGAAAAGTGTCAACAGTGTTCCTTTCATCAAGTTTAAACAGTACAGCAATATGGTACTTACAGAGTGCATCAAACATGATTTAGACCTTGTTTATGAAAAACTGTTTATTTCTGTATTTAATGATTGCAACTTTCTGAAAATTGTCAACAGTGTTCCTTTCATCGAGTTTAAACAGTACAGCAAAATGGTACTTACTGAGTGACTCAAACATGATTTAGACCTTGTATATGAAAAACTGTTTATTTCTGTATTTCATGATTGCAACTTGCTGAAAAGTGTCAACAGTGTTCCTTTCATCGCGTTTAAACAGTATAGCAAAATGGTACTTACTGAGTGACTCAAACATGATTTAGATCTTGTTTATGAAAATCTGTTTATTTCTGTATTTCATGATTGCAACTTGCTGAAAAGTGTCAACAGTGTTCCTTTCATCGCGTTTAAACAGTACAGCAAAATGGTACTTACAGAGTGACTCAAACATGATTTAGTTCTTGTTTATGAAAATCTGTTTATTTCTGTATTTCATGATTGCAACTTGCTGAAAAGTGTCAACAGTGTTCCTTTCATCAAGTTTAAACAGTACAGCAATATGGTACTTACAGAGTGCATCAAACATGATTTAGACCTTGTTTATGAAAAACTGTTTATTTCTGTATTTCATGATTGCAACTTTCTGAAAATTGTCAAAAGTGTTCCTTTCATCGAGTTTAAACAGTACAGCAAAATGGTACTTACTGAGTGACTCAAACATGATTTAGACCTTGTATATGAAAAACTGTTTATTTCTGTATTTCATGATTGCAACTTGCTGAAAAGTGTCAACAGTGTTCCTTTCATCGCGTTTAAACAGTATAGCAAAATGGTACTTACTGAGTGACTCAAACATGATTTAGATCTTGTTTATGAAAATCTGTTTATTTCTGTATTTCATGATTGCAACTTGCTGAAAAGTGTCAACAGTGTTCCTTTCATCAAGTTTAAACAGTACAGCAATATAGTACTTACAGAGTGCATAAAACATGATATAGACCTTGTTTATGAAAATCTGTTTATTTCTGTATTTCATGATTGCAACTTGCTGAAAATTGTCAACAGTGTTCCTTTCATCGAGTTTAAACAGTACAGCAAAATGGTACTTACAGAGTGACTCAAACATGATTTAGACCTTGTATATGAAAAACTGTTTATTTCTGTATTTCATGATTGCAACTTGCTGAAAAGTGTCAACAGTGTTCCTTTCATCGCGTTTTAACAGTACAGCAAAATGGTACTTACAGAGTGACTCAAACATGATTTAGATCTTGTTTATGAAAATCTGTTTATTTCGGTATTTCATGATTGCAACTTGCTGAAAAGTGTCAACAGTGTTCCTTTCATCAAGTTTAAACAGTACAGCAATATAGTACTTACAGAGTGCATAAAACATGATATAGACCTTGTTTATGAAAATCTGTTTATTTCTGTATTTCATGATTGCAACTTTCTGAAAAGTGTCAACAGTGTTCCTTTCATCGCGTTTAAACAGTACAGCAAAATGGTACTTACAGAGTGACTCAAACATGATTTAGATCTTGTTTATGAAAATCTGTTTATTTCTGTATTTCATGATTGCAACTTGCTGAAAAGTGTCAACAGTGTTCCTTTCATCAAGTTTAAACAGTACAGCAATATGGTACTTACAGAGTGCATGAAACATGATTTAGACCTTGTTTATGAAAAACTGTTTATTTCTGTATTTCATGATTGCAACTTTCTGAAAATTGTCAACAGTGTTCCTTTCATCGAGTTTAAACAGTACAGCAATATGGTACTTACAGAGTGCATCAAACATGATTTAGACCTTGTTTATGAAAAACTGTTTATTTCTGTATTTCATGATTGCAACTTTCTGAAAATTGTCAACAGTGTTCCTTTCATCGAGTTTAAACAGTACAGCAAAATGGTACTTACTGAGTGACTCAAACATGATTTAGACCTTGTATATGAAAAACTGTTTATTTCTGTATTTCATGATTGCAACTTGCTGAAAAGTGTCAACAGTGTTCCTTTCATCGCGTTTAAACAGTACAGCAAAATGGTACTTACAGAGTGACTCAAACATGATTTAGTTCTTGTTTATGAAAATCTGTTTATTTCTGTATTTCATGATTGCAACTTGCTGAAAAGTGTCAACAGTGTTCCTTTCATCAAGTTTAAACAGTACAGCAATATGGTACTTACAGAGTGACTCAAACATGATTTAGACCTTGTATATGAAAAACTGTTTATTTCTGTATTTCATGATTGCAACTTGCTGAAAAGTGTCAACAGTGTTCCTTTCATCGCGTTTAAACAGTATAGCAAAATGGTACTTACTGAGTGACTCAAACATGATTTAGATCTTGTTTATGAAAATCTGTTTATTTCTGTATTTCATGATTGCAACTTGCTGAAAAGTGTCAACAGTGTTCCTTTCATCAAGTTTAAACAGTACAGCAATATAGTACTTACAGAGTGCATAAAACATGATATAGACCTTGTTTATGAAAATCTGTTTATTTCTGTATTTCATGATTGCAACTTTCTGAAAATTGTCAACAGTGTTCCTTTCATCGAGTTTAAACAGTACAGCAAAATGGTACTTACAGAGTGACTCAAACATGATTTAGACCTTGTATATGAAAAACTGTTTATTTCTGTATTTCATGATTGCAACTTGCTGAAAAGTGTCAACAGTGTTCCTTTCATCGAGTTTAAACAGTACAGCAAAATGGTACTTATAGAGTGACTCAAACATGATTTAGATCTTGTTTATGAAAATCTGTTTATTTCTGTATTTCATGATTGCAACTTGCTGAAAAGTGTCAACAGTGTTCCTTTCATCGTGTTTTAACAGTACAGCAAAATGGTACTTACAGAGTGACTCAAACATGATTTAGATCTTGTTTATGAAAAACTGTTTATTTCTGTATTTCATGATTGCAACTTGCTGAAAAGTGTCAACAGTGTTCCTTTCATCGCGTTTAAACAGTATAGCAAAATGGTCCTTACTGAGTGACTCAAACATGATTTAGATCTTGTTTATGAAAATCTGTCTATTTCTGTATTTCATGATTGCAACTTGCTGAAAAGTGTCAACAGTGTTCCTTTCATCAAGTTTAAACAGTACAGCAATATAGTACTTACAGAGTGCATAAAACATGATATAGACCTTGTTTATGAAAATCTGTTTATTTCTGTATTTCATGATTGCAACTTTCTGAAAATTGTCAACAGTGTTCCTTTCATCGAGTTTAAACAGTACAGCAAAATGGTACTTACAGAGTGACTCAAACATGATTTAGACCTTGTATATGAAAAACTGTTTATTTCTGTATTTCATGATTGCAACTTGCTGAAAAGTGTCAACAGTGTTCCTTTCATCGAGTTTAAACAGTACAGCAAAATGGTACTTACAGAGTGACTCAAACATGATTTAGATCTTGTTTATGAAAATCTGTTTATTTCTGTATTTCATGATTGCAACTTGCTGAAAAGTGTCAACAGTGTTCCTTTCATCAAGTTTAAACAGTACAGCAATATGGTACTTACAGAGTGCATGAAACATGATTTAGACCTTGTTTATGAAAAACTGTTTATTTCTGTATTTCATGATTGCAACTTTCTGAAAATTGTCAACAGTGTTCCTTTCATCGAGTTTAAACAGTACAGCAATATGGTACTTACAGAGTGCATCAAACATGATTTAGACCTTGTTTATGAAAAACTGTTTATTTCTGTATTTCATGATTGCAACTTTCTGAAAATTGTCAACAGTGTTCCTTTCATCGAGTTTAAACAGTACAGCAAAATGGTACTTACTGAGTGACTCAAACATGATTTAGACCTTGTATATGAAAAACTGTTTATTTCTGTATTTCATGATTGCAACTTGCTGAAAAGTGTCAACAGTGTTCCTTTCATCGCGTTTTAACAGTACAGCAAAATGGTACTTACAAAGTGACTCAAACATGATTTAGATCTTGTTTATGAAAAACTGTTTATTTCTGTATTTCATGATTGCAACTTGCTGAAAAGTGTCAACAGTGTTCCTTTCATCGCGTTTAAACAGTATAGCAAAATGGTACTTACTGAGTGACTCAAACATGATTTAGATCTTGTTTATGAAAATCTGTTTATTTCTGTATTTCATGATTGCAACTTGCTGAAAAGTGTCAACAGTGTTCCTTTCATCAAGTTTAAACAGTACAGCAATATAGTACTTACAGAGTGCATAAAACATGATATAGACCTTGTTTATGAAAATCTGTTTATTTCTGTATTTCATGATTGCAACTTTCTGAAAATTGTCAACAGTGTTCCTTTCATCGAGTTTAAACAGTACAGCAAAATGGTACTTACTGAGTGACTCAAACAGGATTTAGACCTTGTATATGAAAAACTGTTTATTTCTGTATTTCATGATTGCAACTTGCTGAAAAGTGTCAACAGTGTTCCTTTCATCGCGTTTTAACAGTACAGCAAAATGGTACTTACAGAGTGACTCAAACATGATTTAGATCTTGTTTATGAAAATCTGTTTATTTCTGTATTTCATGATTGCAACTTGCTGAAAAGTGTCAACAGTGTTCCTTTCATCAAGTTTAAACAGTACAGCAATATAGTACTTTCAGAGTGCATAAAACATGATATAGACCTTGTTTATGAAAATCTGTTTATTTCTGTATTTCATGATTGCAACTTTCTGAAAATTGTCAACAGTGTTCCTTTCATCGAGTTTAAACAGTACAGCAAAATGGTACTTACAGAGTGACTCAAACATGATTTAGACCTTGCATATGAAAAACTGTTTATTTCTGTATTTCATGATTGCAACTTGCTGAAAAGTGTCAACAGTGTTCCTTTCATCGCGTTTAAACAGTATAGCAAAATGGTACTTACTGAGTCACTCAAACATGATTTAGATCTTGTTTATGAAAATCTGTTTATTTCTGTATTTCATGATTGCAACTTGCTGAAAAGTGTCAACAGTGTTCCTTTCATCAAGTTTAAACAGTACAGCAATATAGTACTTACAGAGTGCAGAAAACATGATATAGACCTTGTTTATGAAAATCTGTTTATTTCTGTATTTCATGATTGCAACTTTCTGAAAATTGTCAACAGTGTTCCTTTCATCGAGTTTAAACAGTACAGCAAAATGGTACTTACAGAGTGACTCAAACATGATTTAGACCTTGTATATGAAAAACTGTTTATTTCTGTATTTCATGATTGCAACTTGCTGAAAAGTGTCAACAGTGTTCCTTTCATCGCGTTTTAACAGTACAGCAAAATGGTACTTACAGAGTGACTCAAACATGATTTAGATCTTGTTTATGAAAATCTGTTTATTTCTGTATTTCATGATTGCAACTTGCTGAAAAGTGTCAACAGTGTTCCTTTCATCAAGTTTAAACAGTACAGCAAAATGGTACTTACAGAGTGACTCAAACATGATTTAGATCTTGTTTATGAAAATCTGTTTATTTCTGTATTTCATGATTGCAACTTGCTGAAAAGTGTCAACAGTGTTCCTTTCATCGCGTTTTAACAGTACAGCAATATGGTACTTACAGAGTGACTCAAACATGATTTAGATCTTGTTTATGAAAAACTGTTTATTTCTGTATTTCATGATTGCAACTTTCTGAAAATTGTCAACAGTGTTCCTTTCATCAAGTTTAAACAGTACAGCAAAATGGTACTTACTGAGTGACTCAAACATGATTTAGACCTTGTATATGAAAAACTGTTTATTTCTGTATTTCATGATTGCAACTTGCTGAAAATTGTCAACAGTGTTCCTTTCATCGCGTTTTAACAGTACAGCAAAATGGTACTTACAAATTGACTCAAACATGATTTAGATCTTGTTTATGAAAAACTGTTTATTTCTGTATTTCATGATTGCAACTTGCTGAAAAGTGTCAACAGTGTTCCTTTCATCGCGTTTTAACAGTACAGCAATATGGTACTTACAGAGTGACTCAAACATGATTTAGATCTTGTTTATGAAAAACTGTTAATTTCTGTATTTCATGATTGCAACTTTCTGAAAATTGTCAACAGTGTTCCTTTCATCAAGTTTAAACAGTACAGCAAAATGGTACTTACTGAGTGACTCAAACATGATTTAGACCTTGTATATGAAAAACTGTTTATTTCTGTATTTCATGATTGCAACTTGCTGAAAAGTGTCAACAGTGTTCCTTTCATCGCGTTTTAACAGTACAGCAAAATGGTACTTACAAATTGACTCAAACATGATTTAGATCTTGTTTATGAAAAACTGTTTATTTCTGTATTTCATGATTGCAACTTGCTGAAAAGTGTCAACAGTGTTCCTTTCATCGCGTTTAAACAGTATAGCAAAATGGTACTTACTGAGTGACTCAAACATGATTTAGATCTTGTTTATGAAAATCTGTTTATTTCTGTATTTCATGATTGCAACTTGCTGAAAAGTGTCAACAGTGTTCCTTTCATCAAGTTTAAACAGTACAGCAAAATGGTACTTACAGAGTGACTCAAACATGATTTAGATCTTGTTTATGAAAATCTGTTTATTTCTGTATTTCATGATTGCAACTTGCTGAAAAGTGTCAACAGTGTTCCTTTCATCGCGTTTTAACAGTACAGCAATATAGTACTTACAGAGTGACTCAAACATGATTTAGATCTTGTTTATGAAAAACTGTTTATTTCTGTATTTCATGATTGCAACTTTCTGAAAATTGTCAACAGTGTTCCTTTCATCGAGTTTAAACAGTACAGCAAAATGGTACTTACTGAGTGACTCAAACATGATTTAGACCTTGTATATGAAAAACTGTTTATTTCTGTATTTCATGATTGCAACTTGCTGAAAAGTGTCAACAGTGTTCCTTTCATCGCGTTTTAACAGTACAGCAAAATGGTACTTCCAAATTGACTCAAACATGATTTAGATCTTGTTTATGAAAAACTGTTTATTTCTGTATTTCATGATTGCAACTTGCTGAAAAGTGTCAACAGTGTTCCTTTCATCAAGTTTAAACAGTACAGCAATATAGTACTTACAGAGTGCAGAAAACATGATATAGACCTTGTTTATGAAAATCTGTTTATTTCTGTATTTCATGATTGCAACTTGCTGAAAAGTGTCAACAGTGTTCCTTTCATCAAGTTTAAACAGTACAGCAATATAGTACTTACAGAGTGCAGAAAACATGATATAGACCTTGTTTATGAAAATCTGTTTATTTCTGTATTTCATGATTGCAACTTTCTGAAAATTGTCAACAGTGTTCCTTTCATCGAGTTTAAACAGTACAGCAAAATGGTACTTACAGAGTGACTCAAACATGATTTAGACCTTGTATATGAAAAACTGTTTATTTCTGTATTTCATGATTGCAACTTGCTGAAAAGTGTCAACAGTGTTCCTTTCATCGCGTTTTAACAGTACAGCAAAATGGTACTTACAGAGTGACTCAAACATGATTTAGATCTTGTTTATGAAAATCTGTTTATTTCTGTATTTCATGATTGCAACTTGCTGAAAAGTGTCAACAGTGTTCCTTTCATCAAGTTTAAACAGTACAGCAAAATGGTACTTACAGAGTGACTCAAACATGATTTAGATCTTGTTTATGAAAATCTGTTTATTTCTGTATTTCATGATTGCAACTTGCTGAAAAGTGTCAACAGTGTTCCTTTCATCGCGTTTTAACAGTACAGCAATATGGTACTTACAGAGTGACTCAAACATGATTTAGATCTTGTTTATGAAAAACTGTTTATTTCTGTATTTCATGATTGCAACTTTCTGAAAATTGTCAACAGTGTTCCTTTCATCAAGTTTAAACAGTACAGCAAAATGGTACTTACTGAGTGACTCAAACATGATTTAGACCTTGTATATGAAAAACTGTTTATTTCTGTATTTCATGATTGCAACTTGCTGAAAATTGTCAACAGTGTTCCTTTCATCGCGTTTTAACAGTACAGCAAAATGGTACTTACAAATTGACTCAAACATGATTTAGATCTTGTTTATGAAAAACTGTTTATTTCTGTATTTCATGATTGCAACTTGCTGAAAAGTGTCAACAGTGTTCCTTTCATCGCGTTTTAACAGTACAGCAATATGGTACTTACAGAGTGACTCAAACATGATTTAGATCTTGTTTATGAAAAACTGTTAATTTCTGTATTTCATGATTGCAACTTTCTGAAAATTGTCAACAGTGTTCCTTTCATCAAGTTTAAACAGTACAGCAAAATGGTACTTACTGAGTGACTCAAACATGATTTAGACCTTGTATATGAAAAACTGTTTATTTCTGTATTTCATGATTGCAACTTGCTGAAAAGTGTCAACAGTGTTCCTTTCATCGCGTTTTAACAGTACAGCAAAATGGTACTTACAAATTGACTCAAACATGATTTAGATCTTGTTTATGAAAAACTGTTTATTTCTGTATTTCATGATTGCAACTTGCTGAAAAGTGTCAACAGTGTTCCTTTCATCGCGTTTAAACAGTATAGCAAAATGGTACTTACTGAGTGACTCAAACATGATTTAGATCTTGTTTATGAAAATCTGTTTATTTCTGTATTTCATGATTGCAACTTGCTGAAAAGTGTCAACAGTGTTCCTTTCATCAAGTTTAAACAGTACAGCAAAATGGTACTTACAGAGTGACTCAAACATGATTTAGATCTTGTTTATGAAAATCTGTTTATTTCTGTATTTCATGATTGCAACTTGCTGAAAAGTGTCAACAGTGTTCCTTTCATCGCGTTTTAACAGTACAGCAATATAGTACTTACAGAGTGACTCAAACATGATTTAGATCTTGTTTATGAAAAACTGTTTATTTCTGTATTTCATGATTGCAACTTTCTGAAAATTGTCAACAGTGTTCCTTTCATCGAGTTTAAACAGTACAGCAAAATGGTACTTACTGAGTGACTCAAACATGATTTAGACCTTGTATATGAAAAACTGTTTATTTCTGTATTTCATGATTGCAACTTGCTGAAAAGTGTCAACAGTGTTCCTTTCATCGCGTTTTAACAGTACAGCAAAATGGTACTTCCAAATTGACTCAAACATGATTTAGATCTTGTTTATGAAAAACTGTTTATTTCTGTATTTCATGATTGCAACTTGCTGAAAAGTGTCAACAGTGTTCCTTTCATCGCGTTTAAACAGTATAGCAAAATGGTACTTACTGAGTGACTCAAACATGATTTAGATCTTGTTTATGAAAATCTGTTTATTTCTGTATTTCATGATTGCAACTTGCTGAAAAGTGTCAACAGTGTTCCTTTCATCAAGTTTAAACAGTACAGCAATATAGTACTTACAGAGTGCATAAAACATGATATAGACCTTGTTTATGAAAATCTGTTTATTTCTGTATTTCATGATTGCAACTTTCTGAAAATTGTCAACAGTGTTCCTTTCATCGAGTTTAAACAGTACAGCAAAATGGTACTTACTGAGTGACTCAAACATGATTTAGACCTTGTATATGAAAAACTGTTTATTTCTGTATTTCATGATTGCAACTTGCTGAAAAGTGTCAACAGTGTTCCTTTCATCGCGTTTTAACAGTACAGCAAAATGGTACTTACAGAGTGACTCAAACATGATTTAGATCTTGTTTATGAAAATCTGTTTATTTCTGTATTTCATGATTGCAACTTGCTGAAAAGTGTCAACAGTGTTCCTTTCATCAAGTTTAAACAGTACAGCAATATAGTACTTACAGAGTGCATAAAACATGATATAGACCTTGTTTATGAAAATCTGTTTATTTCTGTATTTCATGATTGCAACTTTCTGAAAATTGTCAACAGTGTTCCTTTCATCGAGTTTAAACAGTACAGCAAAATGGTACTTACAGAGTGACTCAAACATGATTTAGACCTTGTATATGAAAAACTGTTTATTTCTGTATTTCATGATTGCAACTTGCTGAAAAGTGTCAACAGTGTTCCTTTCATCGAGTTTAAACAGTACAGCAAAATGGTACTTATAGAGTGACTCAAACATGATTTAGATCTTGTTAATGAAAATCTGTTTATTTCTGTATTTCATGATTGCAACTTGCTGAAAAGTGTCAACAGTGTTCCTTTCATCGTGTTTAAACAGTATAGCAAAATGGTCCTTACTGAGTGACTCAAACATGATTTAGATCTTGTTTATGAAAATCTGTTTATTTCTGTATTTCATGATTGCAACTTGCTGAAAAGTGTCAACAGTGTTCCTTACATCAAGTTTAAACAGTACAGCAATATAGTACTTACAGAGTGCATAAAACATGATATAGACCTTGTTTATGAAAATCTGTTTATTTCTGTATTTCATGATTGCAACTTTCTGAAAATTGTCAACAGTGTTCCTTTCATCAAGTTTAAACAGTACAGCAATATGGTACCTACAGAATGACTCAAACATGATTTAGACCTTGTTTATGAAAAACTGTTTATTTCTGTATTTCATGATTGCAACTTGCTGAAAATTGTCAACAGTGTTCCTTTCATCGAGTTTAAACAGTACAGCAAAATGGTACTTACTGAGTGACTCAAACATGATTTAGACCTTGTATATGAAAAACTGTTTATTTCTGTATTTCATGATTGCAACTTGCTGAAAAGTGTCAACAGTGTTCCTTTCATCGCGTTTTAACAGTACAGCAAAATGGTACTTACAGAGTGACTCAAACATGATTTAGATCTTGTTTATGAAAATCTGTTTATTTCTGTATTTCATGATTGCAACTTGCTGAAAAGTGTCAACAGTGTTCCTTTCATCAAGTTTAAACAGTACAGCAAAATGGTACTTACAGAGTGACTCAAACATGATTTAGATCTTGTTTATGAAAATCTGTTTATTTCTGTATTTCATGATTGCAACTTGCTGAAAAGTGTCAACAGTGTTCCTTTCATCGCGTTTTAACAGTACAGCAATATGGTACTTACAGAGTGACTCAAACATGATTTAGATCTTGTTTATGAAAAACTGTTTATTTCTGTATTTCATGATTGCAACTTTCTGAAAATTGTCAACAGTGTTCCTTTCATCGCGTTTAAACAGTATAGCAAAATGGTACTTACTGAGTGACTCAAACATGATTTAGACCTTGTTTATGAAAATCTGTTTATTTCTGTATTTCATGATTGCAACTTTCTGAAAATTGTCAACAGTGTTCCTTTCATCAAGTTTAAACAGTACAGCAATATAGTACTTACAGAGGGCATAAAACATGATATAGACCTTGTTTATGAAAATCTGTTTATTTCTGTATTTCATGATTGCAACTTTCTGAAAATTGTCAACAGTGTTCCTTTCATCGAGTTTAAACAGTACAGCAAAATGGTACTTACAGAGTGACTCAAACATGATTTAGACCTTGTATATGAAAAACTGTTTATTTCTGTATTTCATGATTGCAACTTGCTGAAAAGTGTCAACAGTGTTCCTTTCATCGCGTTTAAACAGTATAGCAAAATGGTACTTACTGAGTGACTCAAACATGATTTAGACCTTGTTTATGAAAATCTGTTTATTTCTGTATTTCATGATTGCAACTTTCTGAAAATTGTCAACAGTGTTCCTTTCATCAAGTTTAAACAGTACAGCAATATAGTACTTACAGAGGGCATAAAACATGATATAGACCTTGTTTATGAAAATCTGTTTATTTCTGTATTTCATGATTGCAACTTTCTGAAAATTGTCAACAGTGTTCCTTTCATCGAGTTTAAACAGTACAGCAAAATGGTACTTACAGAGTGACTCAAACATGATTTAGACCTTGTATATGAAAAACTGTTTATTTCTGTATTTCATGATTGCAACTTGCTGAAAAGTGTCAACAGTGTTCATTTCATCAAGTTTAAACAGTACAGCAATATGGTACTTACAGAGTGCATGAAACATGATTTAGACCTTGTTTATGAAAAACTGTTTATTTCTGTATTTCATGATTGCAACTTTCTGAAAATTGTCAACAGTGTTCCTTTCATCGAGTTTAAACAGTACAGCAAAATGGTACTTACTGAGTGACTCAAACATGATTTAGACCTTGTATATGAAAAACTGTTTATTTCTGTATTTCATGATTGCAACTTGCTGAAAAGTGTCAACAGTGTTCCTTTCATCGCGTTTAAACAGTATAGCAATATGGTACTTACTGAGTGACTCAAACATGATTTAGATCTTGTTTATGAAAATCTGTTTATTTCTGTATTTCATGATTGCAACTTGCTGAAAAGTGTCAACAGTGTTCCTTTCATCAAGTTTAAACAGTACAGCAATATAGTACTTACAGAGTGCATAAAACATGATATAGACCTTGTTTATGAAAATCTGTTTATTTCTGTATTTCATGATTGCAACTTTCTGAAAATTGTCAACAGTGTTCCTTTCATCGAGTTTAAACAGTACAGCAAAATGGTACTTACAGAGTGACTCAAACATGATTTAGACCTTGTATATGAAAAACTGTTTATTTCTGTATTTCATGATTGCAACTTGCTGAAAAGTGTCAACAGTGTTCCTTTCATCGAGTTTAAACAGTACAGCAAAATGGTACTTACAGAGTGACTCAAACATGATTTAGATCCTGTTTATGAAAATCTGTTTATTTCTGTATTTCATGATTGCAACTTGCTGAAAAGTGTCAACAGTGTTCCTTTCATCAAGTTTAAACAGTACAGCAATATGGTACATACAGAGTGACTCAAACATGATTTAGACCTTGTTTATGAAAAACTGTTTATTTCTGTATTTCATGATTGCAACTTGCTGAAAAGTGTCAACAGTGTTCCTTTCATCGCGTTTAAACAGTACAGCAAAATGGTACTTACAGAGTGACTCAAACATGATTTAGATCTTGTTTATGAAAATCTGTTTATTTCTGTATTTCATGATTGCAACTTGCTGAAAAGTGTCAACAGTGTTCCTTTCATCAAGTTTAAACAGTACAGCAATATGGTACTTACAGAGTGCATGAAACATGATTTAGACCTTGTTTATGAAAAACTGTTTATTTCTGTATTTCATGATTGCAACTTTCTGAAAATTGTCAACAGTGTTCCTTTCATCGAGTTTAAACAGTACAGCAATATGGTACTTACAGAGTGCATCAAACATGATTTAGACCTTGTTTATGAAAAACTGTTTATTTCTGTATTTCATGATTGCAACTTTCTGAAAATTGTCAACAGTGTTCCTTTCATCGAGTTTAAACAGTACAGCAAAATGGTACTTACTGAGTGACTCAAACATGATTTAGACCTTTTAATATGAAAAACTGTTTATTTATGTATTTCATGATTGCAACTTGCTGAAAAGTGTCAACAGTGTTCCTTTCATCGCGTTTTAACAGTACAGCAAAATGGTACTTACAAAGTGACTCAAACATGATTTAGATCTTGTTTATGAAAAACTGTTTATTTCTGTATTTCATGATTGCAACTTGCTGAAAAGTGTCAACAGTGTTCCTTTCATCGCGTTTAAACAGTATAGCAAAATGGTACTTACTGAGTGACTCAAACATGATTTAGATCTTGTTTATGAAAATCTGTTTATTTCTGTATTTCATGATTGCAACTTGCTGAAAAGTGTCAACAGTGTTCCTTTCATCAAGTTTAAACAGTACAGCAATATAGTACTTACAGAGTGCATAAAACATGATATAGACCTTGTTTATGAAAAACTGTTTATTTCTGTATTTCATGATTGCAACTTTCTGAAAATTGTCAACAGTGTTCCTTTCATCGAGTTTAAACAGTACAGCAATATGGTACTTACAGAGTGCATCAAACATGATTTAGACCTTGTTTATGAAAAACTGTTTATTTCTGTATTTCATGATTGCAACTTTCTGAAAATTGTCAACAGTGTTCCTTTCATCGAGTTTAAACAGTACAGCAAAATGGTACTTACTGAGTGACTCAAACATGATTTAGACCTTGTATATGAAAAACTGTTTATTTCTGTATTTCATGATTGCAACTTGCTGAAAAGTGTCAACAGTGTTCCTTTCATCGCGTTTTAACAGTACAGCAAAATGGTACTTACAAAGTGACTCAAACATGATTTAGATCTTGTTTATGAAAAACTGTTTATTTCTGTATTTCATGATTGCAACTTGCTGAAAAGTGTCAACAGTGTTCCTTTCATCGCGTTTAAACAGTATAGCAAAATGGTACTTACTGAGTGACTCAAACATGATTTAGATCTTGTTTATGAAAATCTGTTTATTTCTGTATTTCATGATTGCAACTTGCTGAAAAGTGTCAACAGTGTTCCTTTCATCAAGTTTAAACAGTACAGCAATATAGTACTTACAGAGTGCATAAAACATGATATAGACCTTGTTTATGAAAATCTGTTTATTTCTGTATTTCATGATTGCAACTTTCTGAAAATTGTCAACAGTGTTCCTTTCATCGAGTTTAAACAGTACAGCAAAATGGTACTTACTGAGTGACTCAAACAGGATTTAGACCTTGTATATGAAAAACTGTTTATTTCTGTATTTCATGATTGCAACTTGCTGAAAAGTGTCAACAGTGTTCCTTTCATCGCGTTTTAACAGTACAGCAAAATGGTACTTACAGAGTGACTCAAACATGATTTAGATCTTGTTTATGAAAATCTGTTTATTTCTGTATTTCATGATTGCAACTTGCTGAAAAGTGTCAACAGTGTTCCTTTCATCAAGTTTAAACAGTACAGCAATATAGTACTTTCAGAGTGCATAAAACATGATATAGACCTTGTTTATGAAAATCTGTTTATTTCTGTATTTCATGATTGCAACTTTCTGAAAATTGTCAACAGTGTTCCTTTCATCGAGTTTAAACAGTACAGCAAAATGGTACTTACAGAGTGACTCAAACATGATTTAGACCTTGCATATGAAAAACTGTTTATTTCTGTATTTCATGATTGCAACTTGCTGAAAAGTGTCAACAGTGTTCCTTTCATCGAGTTTAAACAGTACAGCAAAATGGTACTTATAGAGTGACTCAAACATGATTTAGATCTTGTTTATGAAAATCTGTTTATTTCTGTATTTCATGATTGCAACTTGCTGAAAAGTGTCAACAGTGTTCCTTTCATCGTGTTTAAACAGTATAGCAAAATGGTCCTTACTGAGTGACTCAAACATGAGTTAGATCTTGTTTATGAAAATCTGTTTATTTCTGTATTTCATGATTGCAACTTGCTGAAAAGTGTCAACAGTGTTCCTTTCATCAAGTTTAAACAGTACAGCAATATACTACTTACAGAGTGCATAAAACATGATATAGACCTTGTTTATGAAAATCTGTTTATTTCTGTATTTCATGATTGCAACTTTCTGAAAATTGTCAACAGTGTTCCTTTCATCGAGTTTAAACAGTACAGCAAAATGGTACTTACTGAGTGACTCAAACATGATTTAGACCTTGTATATGAAAAACTGTTTATTTCTGTATTTCATGATTGCAACTTGCTGAAAAGTGTCAACAGTGTTCCTTTCATCGCGTTTTAACAGTACAGCAAAATGGTACTTACAAAGTGACTCAAACATGATTTAGATCTTGTTTATGAAAAACTGTTTATTTCTGTATTTCATGATTGCAACTTGCTGAAAAGTGTCAACAGTGTTCCTTTCATCGCGTTTAAACAGTATAGCAAAATGGTACTTACTGAGTGACTCAAACATGATTTAGATCTTGTTTATGAAAATCTGTTTATTTCTGTATTTCATGATTGCAACTTGCTGAAAAGTGTCAACAGTGTTCCTTTCATCAAGTTTAAACAGTACAGCAATATAGTACTTACAGAGTGCATAAAACATGATATAGACCTTGTTTATGAAAATCTGTTTATTTCTGTATTTCATGATTGCAACTTTCTGAAAATTGTCAACAGTGTTCCTTTCATCGAGTTTAAACAGTACAGCAAAATGGTACTTACTGAGTGACTCAAACAGGATTTAGACCTTGTATATGAAAAACTGTTTATTTCTGTATTTCATGATTGCAACTTGCTGAAAAGTGTCAACAGTGTTCCTTTCATCGCGTTTTAACAGTACAGCAAAATGGTACTTACAGAGTGACTCAAACATGATTTAGATCTTGTTTATGAAAATCTGTTTATTTCTGTATTTCATGATTGCAACTTGCTGAAAAGTGTCAACAGTGTTCCTTTCATCAAGTTTAAACAGTACAGCAATATAGTACTTTCAGAGTGCATAAAACATGATATAGACCTTGTTTATGAAAATCTGTTTATTTCTGTATTTCATGATTGCAACTTTCTGAAAATTGTCAACAGTGTTCCTTTCATCGAGTTTAAACAGTACAGCAAAATGGTACTTACAGAGTGACTCAAACATGATTTAGACCTTGCATATGAAAAACTGTTTATTTCTGTATTTCATGATTGCAACTTGCTGAAAAGTGTCAACAGTGTTCCTTTCATCGAGTTTAAACAGTACAGCAAAATGGTACTTATAGAGTGACTCAAACATGATTTAGATCTTGTTTATGAAAATCTGTTTATTTCTGTATTTCATGATTGCAACTTGCTGAAAAGTGTCAACAGTGTTCCTTTCATCGTGTTTAAACAGTATAGCAAAATGGTCCTTACTGAGTGACTCAAACATGAGTTAGATCTTGTTTATGAAAATCTGTTTATTTCTGTATTTCATGATTGCAACTTGCTGAAAAGTGTCAACAGTGTTCCTTTCATCAAGTTTAAACAGTACAGCAATATGGTACCTACAGAATGACTCAAACATGATTTAGACCTTGTATATGAAAAACTGTTTATTTCTGTATTTCATGATTGCAACTTGCTGAAAAGTGTCAACAGTGTTCCTTTCATCGCGTTTTAACAGTACAGCAAAATGGTACTTACAGAGTGACTCAAACATGATTTAGATCTTGTTTATGAAAATCTGTTTATTTCTGTATTTCATGATTGCAACTTGCTGAAAAGTGTCAACAGTGTTCCTTTCATCAAGTTTAAACAGTACAGCAATATAGTACTTACAGAGTGCATAAAACATGATATAGACCTTGTTTATGAAAATCTGTTTATTTCTGTATTTCATGATTGCAACTTTCTGAAAATTGTCAACAGTGTTCCTTTCATCGAGTTTAAACAGTACAGCAAAATGGTACTTACTGAGTGACTCAAACATGATTTAGACCTTGTATATGAAAAACTGTTTATTTCTGTATTTCATGATTGCAACTTGCTGAAAAGTGTCAACAGTGTTCCTTTCATCGCGTTTTAACAGTACAGCAAAATGGTACTTACAGAGTGACTCAAACATGATTTAGATCTTGTTTATGAAAATCTGTTTATTTCTGTATTTCATGATTGCAACTTGCTGAAAAGTGTCAACAGTGTTCCTTTCATCAAGTTTAAACAGTACAGCAATATAGTACTTACAGAGTGCATAAAACATGATATAGACCTTGTTTATGAAAATCTGTTTATTTCTGTATTTCATGATTGCAACTTTCTGAAAATTGTCAACAGTGTTCCTTTCATCGAGTTTAAACAGTACAGCAATATGGTACTTACAGAGTGCATCAAACATGATTTAGACCTTGTTTATGAAAAACTGTTTATTTCTGTATTTCATGATTGCAACTTTCTGAAAATTGTCAACAGTGTTCCTTTCATCGAGTTTAAACAGTACAGCAAAATGGTACTTACTGAGTGACTCAAACATGATTTAGACCTTTTAATATGAAAAACTGTTTATTTCTGTATTTCATGATTGCAACTTGCTGAAAAGTGTCAACAGTGTTCCTTTCATCGCGTTTTAACAGTACAGCAAAATGGTACTTACAAAGTGACTCAAACATGATTTAGATCTTGTTTATGAAAAACTGTTTATTTCTGTATTTCATGATTGCAACTTGCTGAAAAGTGTCAACAGTGTTCCTTTCATCGCGTTTAAACAGTATAGCAAAATGGTACTTACTGAGTGACTCAAACATGATTTAGATCTTGTTTATGAAAATCTGTTTATTTCTGTATTTCATGATTGCAACTTGCTGAAAAGTGTCAACAGTGTTCCTTTCATCAAGTTTAAACAGTACAGCAATATAGTACTTACAGAGTGCATAAAACATGATATAGACCTTGTTTATGAAAAACTGTTTATTTCTGTATTTCATGATTGCAACTTTCTGAAAATTGTCAACAGTGTTCCTTTCATCGAGTTTAAACAGTACAGCAATATGGTACTTACAGAGTGCATCAAACATGATTTAGACCTTGTTTATGAAAAACTGTTTATTTCTGTATTTCATGATTGCAACTTTCTGAAAATTGTCAACAGTGTTCCTTTCATCGAGTTTAAACAGTACAGCAAAATGGTACTTACTGAGTGACTCAAACATGATTTAGACCTTGTATATGAAAAACTGTTTATTTCTGTATTTCATGATTGCAACTTGCTGAAAAGTGTCAACAGTGTTCCTTTCATCGCGTTTTAACAGTACAGCAAAATGGTACTTACAAAGTGACTCAAACATGATTTAGATCTTGTTTATGAAAAACTGTTTATTTCTGTATTTCATGATTGCAACTTGCTGAAAAGTGTCAACAGTGTTCCTTTCATCGCGTTTAAACAGTATAGCAAAATGGTACTTACTGAGTGACTCAAACATGATTTAGATCTTGTTTATGAAAATCTGTTTATTTCTGTATTTCATGATTGCAACTTGCTGAAAAGTGTCAACAGTGTTCCTTTCATCAAGTTTAAACAGTACAGCAATATAGTACTTACAGAGTGCATAAAACATGATATAGACCTTGTTTATGAAAATCTGTTTATTTCTGTATTTCATGATTGCAACTTTCTGAAAATTGTCAACAGTGTTCCTTTCATCGAGTTTAAACAGTACAGCAAAATGGTACTTACTGAGTGACTCAAACAGGATTTAGACCTTGTATATGAAAAACTGTTTATTTCTGTATTTCATGATTGCAACTTGCTGAAAAGTGTCAACAGTGTTCCTTTCATCGCGTTTTAACAGTACAGCAAAATGGTACTTACAGAGTGACTCAAACATGATTTAGATCTTGTTTATGAAAATCTGTTTATTTCTGTATTTCATGATTGCAACTTGCTGAAAAGTGTCAACAGTGTTCCTTTCATCAAGTTTAAACAGTACAGCAATATAGTACTTTCAGAGTGCATAAAACATGATATAGACCTTGTTTATGAAAATCTGTTTATTTCTGTATTTCATGATTGCAACTTTCTGAAAATTGTCAACAGTGTTCCTTTCATCGAGTTTAAACAGTACAGCAAAATGGTACTTACAGAGTGACTCAAACATGATTTAGACCTTGCATATGAAAAACTGTTTATTTCTGTATTTCATGATTGCAACTTGCTGAAAAGTGTCAACAGTGTTCCTTTCATCGAGTTTAAACAGTACAGCAAAATGGTACTTATAGAGTGACTCAAACATGATTTAGATCTTGTTTATGAAAATCTGTTTATTTCTGTATTTCATGATTGCAACTTGCTGAAAAGTGTCAACAGTGTTCCTTTCATCGTGTTTAAACAGTATAGCAAAATGGTCCTTACTGAGTGACTCAAACATGAGTTAGATCTTGTTTATGAAAATCTGTTTATTTCTGTATTTCATGATTGCAACTTGCTGAAAAGTGTCAACAGTGTTCCTTTCATCAAGTTTAAACAGTACAGCAATATACTACTTACAGAGTGCATAAAACATGATATAGACCTTGTTTATGAAAATCTGTTTATTTCTGTATTTCATGATTGCAACTTTCTGAAAATTGTCAACAGTGTTCCTTTCATCGAGTTTAAACAGTACAGCAAAATGGTACTTACTGAGTGACTCAAACATGATTTAGACCTTGTATATGAAAAACTGTTTATTTCTGTATTTCATGATTGCAACTTGCTGAAAAGTGTCAACAGTGTTCCTTTCATCGCGTTTTAACAGTACAGCAAAATGGTACTTACAAAGTGACTCAAACATGATTTAGATCTTGTTTATGAAAAACTGTTTATTTCTGTATTTCATGATTGCAACTTGCTGAAAAGTGTCAACAGTGTTCCTTTCATCGCGTTTAAACAGTATAGCAAAATGGTACTTACTGAGTGACTCAAACATGATTTAGATCTTGTTTATGAAAATCTGTTTATTTCTGTATTTCATGATTGCAACTTGCTGAAAAGTGTCAACAGTGTTCCTTTCATCAAGTTTAAACAGTACAGCAATATAGTACTTACAGAGTGCATAAAACATGATATAGACCTTGTTTATGAAAATCTGTTTATTTCTGTATTTCATGATTGCAACTTTCTGAAAATTGTCAACAGTGTTCCTTTCATCGAGTTTAAACAGTACAGCAAAATGGTACTTACTGAGTGACTCAAACAGGATTTAGACCTTGTATATGAAAAACTGTTTATTTCTGTATTTCATGATTGCAACTTGCTGAAAAGTGTCAACAGTGTTCCTTTCATCGCGTTTTAACAGTACAGCAAAATGGTACTTACAGAGTGACTCAAACATGATTTAGATCTTGTTTATGAAAATCTGTTTATTTCTGTATTTCATGATTGCAACTTGCTGAAAAGTGTCAACAGTGTTCCTTTCATCAAGTTTAAACAGTACAGCAATATAGTACTTTCAGAGTGCATAAAACATGATATAGACCTTGTTTATGAAAATCTGTTTATTTCTGTATTTCATGATTGCAACTTTCTGAAAATTGTCAACAGTGTTCCTTTCATCGAGTTTAAACAGTACAGCAAAATGGTACTTACAGAGTGACTCAAACATGATTTAGACCTTGCATATGAAAAACTGTTTATTTCTGTATTTCATGATTGCAACTTGCTGAAAAGTGTCAACAGTGTTCCTTTCATCGAGTTTAAACAGTACAGCAAAATGGTACTTATAGAGTGACTCAAACATGATTTAGATCTTGTTTATGAAAATCTGTTTATTTCTGTATTTCATGATTGCAACTTGCTGAAAAGTGTCAACAGTGTTCCTTTCATCGTGTTTAAACAGTATAGCAAAATGGTCCTTACTGAGTGACTCAAACATGAGTTAGATCTTGTTTATGAAAATCTGTTTATTTCTGTATTTCATGATTGCAACTTGCTGAAAAGTGTCAACAGTGTTCCTTTCATCAAGTTTAAACAGTACAGCAATATGGTACCTACAGAATGACTCAAACATGATTTAGACCTTGTATATGAAAAACTGTTTATTTCTGTATTTCATGATTGCAACTTGCTGAAAAGTGTCAACAGTGTTCCTTTCATCGCGTTTTAACAGTACAGCAAAATGGTACTTACAGAGTGACTCAAACATGATTTAGATCTTGTTTATGAAAATCTGTTTATTTCTGTATTTCATGATTGCAACTTGCTGAAAAGTGTCAACAGTGTTCCTTTCATCAAGTTTAAACAGTACAGCAATATAGTACTTACAGAGTGCATAAAACATGATATAGACCTTGTTTATGAAAATCTGTTTATTTCTGTATTTCATGATTGCAACTTTCTGAAAATTGTCAACAGTGTTCCTTTCATCGAGTTTAAACAGTACAGCAAAATGGTACTTACTGAGTGACTCAAACATGATTTAGACCTTGTATATGAAAAACTGTTTATTTCTGTATTTCATGATTGCAACTTGCTGAAAAGTGTCAACAGTGTTCCTTTCATCGCGTTTTAACAGTACAGCAAAATGGTACTTACAGAGTGACTCAAACATGATTTAGATCTTGTTTATGAAAATCTGTTTATTTCTGTATTTCATGATTGCAACTTGCTGAAAAGTGTCAACAGTGTTCCTTTCATCAAGTTTAAACAGTACAGCAATATAGTACTTACAGAGTGCATAAAACATGATATAGACCTTGTTTATGAAAATCTGTTTATTTCTGTATTTCATGATTGCAACTTTCTGAAAATTGTCAACAGTGTTCCTTTCATCGAGTTTAAACAGTACAGCAAAATGGTACTTACAGAGTGACTCAAACATGATTTAGACCTTGTATATGAAAAACTGTTTATTTCTGTATTTCATGATTGCAACTTGCTGAAAAGTGTCAACAGTGTTCCTTTCATCGAGTTTAAACAGTACAGCAAAATGGTACTTATAGAGTGACTCAAACATGATTTAGATCTTGTTAATGAAAATCTGTTTATTTCTGTATTTCATGATTGCAACTTGCTGAAAAGTGTCAACAGTGTTCCTTTCATCGTGTTTAAACAGTATAGCAAAATGGTCCTTACTGAGTGACTCAAACATGATTTAGATCTTGTTTATGAAAATCTGTTTATTTCTGTATTTCATGATTGCAACTTGCTGAAAAGTGTCAACAGTGTTCCTTTCATCAAGTTTAAACAGTACAGCAATATAGTACTTACAGAGTGCATAAAACATGATATAGACCTTGTTTATGAAAATCTGTTTATTTCTGTATTTCATGATTGCAACTTGCTGAAAATTGTCAACAGTGTTCCTTTCATCAAGTTTAAACAGTACAGCAATATGGTACCTACAGAATGACTCAAACATGATTTAGACCTTGTTTATGAAAAACTGTTTATTTCTGTATTTCATGATTGCAACTTGCTGAAAATTGTCAACAGTGTTCCTTTCATCGAGTTTAAACAGTACAGCAAAATGGTACTTACTGAGTGACTCAAACATGATTTAGACCTTGTATATGAAAAACTGTTTATTTCTGTATTTCATGATTGCAACTTGCTGAAAAGTGTCAACAGTGTTCCTTTCATCGCGTTTTAACAGTACAGCAAAATGGTACTTACAGAGTGACTCAAACATGATTTAGATCTTGTTTATGAAAATCTGTTTATTTCTGTATTTCATGATTGCAACTTGCTGAAAAGTGTCAACAGTGTTCCTTTCATCAAGTTTAAACAGTACAGCAATATAGTACTTACAGAGTGCATAAAACATGATATAGACCTTGTTTATGAAAATCTGTTTATTTCTGTATTTCATGATTGCAACTTTCTGAAAATTGTCAACAGTGTTCCTTTCATCGAGTTTAAACAGTACAGCAAAATGGTACTTACAGAGTGACTCAAACATGATTTAGACCTTGTATATGAAAAACTGTTTATTTCTGTATTTCATGATTGCAACTTGCTGAAAAGTGTCAACAGTGTTCCTTTCATCGAGTTTAAACAGTACAGCAAAATGGTACTTATAGAGTGACTCAAACATGATTTAGATCTTGTTAATGAAAATCTGTTTATTTCTGTATTTCATGATTGCAACTTGCTGAAAAGTGTCAACAGTGTTCCTTTCATCGTGTTTAAACAGTATAGCAAAATGGTCCTTACTGAGTGACTCAAACATGATTTAGATCTTGTTTATGAAAATCTGTTTATTTCTGTATTTCATGATTGCAACTTGCTGAAAAGTGTCAACAGTGTTCCTTTCATCAAGTTTAAACAGTACAGCAATATAGTACTTACAGAGTGCATAAAACATGATATAGACCTTGTTTATGAAAATCTGTTTATTTCTGTATTTCATGATTGCAACTTTCTGAAAATTGTCAACAGTGTTCCTTTCATCAAGTTTAAACAGTACAGCAATATGGTACCTACAGAATGACTCAAACATGATTTAGACCTTGTTTATGAAAAACTGTTTATTTCTGTATTTCATGATTGCAACTTGCTGAAAAGTGTCAACAGTGTTCCTTTCATCGCGTTTTAACAGTACAGCAAAATGGTACTTACAGAGTGACTCAAACATGATTTAGATCTTGTTTATGAAAATCTGTTTATTTCTGTATTTCATGATTGCAACTTGCTGAAAAGTGTCAACAGTGTTCCTTTCATCAAGTTTAAACAGTACAGCAAAATGGTACTTACAGAGTGACTCAAACATGATTTAGATCTTGTTTATGAAAATCTGTTTATTTCTGTATTTCATGATTGCAACTTGCTGAAAAGTGTCAACAGTGTTCCTTTCATCGCGTTTTAACAGTACAGCAATATGGTACTTACAGAGTGACTCAAACATGATTTAGATCTTGTTTATGAAAAACTGTTTATTTCTGTATTTCATGATTGCAACTTTCTGAAAATTGTCAACAGTGTTCCTTTCATCGCGTTTAAACAGTATAGCAAAATGGTACTTACTGAGTGACTCAAACATGATTTAGACCTTGTTTATGAAAATCTGTTTATTTCTGTATTTCATGATTGCAACTTTCTGAAAATTGTCAACAGTGTTCCTTTCATCAAGTTTAAACAGTACAGCAATATAGTACTTACAGAGGGCATAAAACATGATATAGACCTTGTTTATGAAAATCTGTTTATTTCTGTATTTCATGATTGCAACTTTCTGAAAATTGTCAACAGTGTTCCTTTCATCGAGTTTAAACAGTACAGCAAAATGGTACTTACAGAGTGACTCAAACATGATTTAGACCTTGTATATGAAAAACTGTTTATTTCTGTATTTCATGATTGCAACTTGCTGAAAAGTGTCAACAGTGTTCCTTTCATCAAGTTTAAACAGTACAGCAATATGGTACTTACAGAGTGCATGAAACATGATTTAGACCTTGTTTATGAAAAACTGTTTATTTCTGTATTTCATGATTGCAACTTTCTGAAAATTGTCAACAGTGTTCCTTTCATCGAGTTTAAACAGTACAGCAAAATGGTACTTACTGAGTGACTCAAACATGATTTAGACCTTGTATATGAAAAACTGTTTATTTCTGTATTTCATGATTGCAACTTGCTGAAAAGTGTCAACAGTGTTCCTTTCATCGCGTTTAAACAGTATAGCAATATGGTACTTACTGAGTGACTCAAACATGATTTAGATCTTGTTTATGAAAATCTGTTTATTTCTGTATTTCATGATTGCAACTTGCTGAAAAGTGTCAACAGTGTTCCTTTCATCAAGTTTAAACAGTACAGCAATATAGTACTTACAGAGTGCATAAAACATGATATAGACCTTGTTTATGAAAATCTGTTTATTTCTGTATTTCATGATTGCAACTTTCTGAAAATTGTCAACAGTGTTCCTTTCATCGAGTTTAAACAGTACAGCAAAATGGTACATACAGAGTGACTCAAACATGATTTAGACCTTGTTTATGAAAAACTGTTTATTTCTGTATTTCATGATTGCAACTTGCTGAAAAGTGTCAACAGTGTTCCTTTCATCGTGTTTTAACAGTACAGCAATATAGTACTTACAGAGTGCATAAAACATGATATAGACCTTGTATATGAAAATCTGTTTATTTCTGTATTTCATGATTGCAACTTGCTGAAAAGTGTCAACAGTGTTCCTTTCATCGAGTTTAAACAGTACAGCAAAATGGTACTTACAGAGTGACTCAAACATGATTTGGACCTTGTATATGAAAATCTGTTTATTTCTGTATTTCATGATTGCAACTTGCTGAAAAGTGTCAACAGTGTTCCTTTCATCGCGTTTTAACAGTACAGCAATATGGTACTTACAGAGTGACTCAAACATGATTTAGATCTTGTTTATGAAAAACTGTTTATTTCTGTATTTCATGATTGCAACTTTCTGAAAATTGTCAACAGTGTTCCTTTCATCGCGTTTAAACAGTATAGCAAAATGGTACTTACTGAGTGACTCAAACATGATTTAGACCTTGTTTATGAAAATCTGTTTATTTCTGTATTTCATGATTGCAACTTTCTGAAAATTGTCAACAGTGTTCCTTTCATCAAGTTTAAACAGTACAGCAATATAGTACTTACAGAGGGCATAAAACATGATATAGACCTTGTTTATGAAAATCTGTTTATTTCTGTATTTCATGATTGCAACTTTCTGAAAATTGTCAACAGTGTTCCTTTCACCGAGTTTAAACAGTACAGCAAAATGGTACTTACAGAGTGACTCAAACATGATTTAGACCTTGTATTTGAAAAACTGTTTATTTCTGTATTTCATGATTGCAACTTGCTGAAAAGTGTCAACAGTGTTCCTTTCATCGAGTTTAAACAGTACAGCAAAATGGTACTTACAGAGTGACTCAAACATGATTTAGATCTTGTTTATGAAAATCTGTTTATTTCTGTATTTCATGATTGCAACTTGCTGAAAAGTGTCAACAGTGTTCCTTTCATCAAGTTTAAACAGTACAGCAATATGGTACATACAGAGTGACTCAAACATGATTTAGACCTTGTTTATGAAAAACTGTTTATTTCTGTATTTCATGATTGCAACTTGCTGAAAAGTGTCAACAGTGTTCCTTTCATCGTGTTTTAACAGTACAGCAATATGGTACTTACAGAGTGACTCAAACATGATTTAGACCTTGTTTATGAAAATCTGTTTATTTCTGTATTTCATGATTGCAACTTGCTGAAAAGTGTCAACAGTGTTCCTTTCATCAAGTTTAACCTCTATGGGCTAGGCGGGACGAATTCGTCCCACCTACGTAACAGCCAGTTGAAGCCTGTGGCGCGATTTTCAAATACCTTAAAAATCCTATTACTTCAATTTCTCAAACATATGACTATTTTACAGCTATTTAAAGACAAGACTCTCGTTAATCTAACCACACTGTCCGATTTCAAAAAGGCTTTACAACGAAAGCAAAACATTAGATTATGTCAGCAGAGTACCAAGCCAGAAATAATCAGACACCCATTTTTCAAGCTAGCATATAATGTCACAAAAACCCAGAAGACAGCTAAATGCAGCACTAACCTTTGATGATCTTCATCAGATGACACACCTAGGACATTATGTTATACAATACATGCATGTTTTGTTCAATCAAGTTCATATTTATATCAAAAAACAGCTTTTTACATTAGCATGTGACGTTCAGAACTAGCATACCCCCAACAAACTTCCGGCGAATTTACTAACAATTTACTAAATTACTCACGATAAACGTTCACAAAAAGCATAACAATTATTTTAAGAATTATAGATACATTACTCCTCTATGCACTCGATATGTCCGATTTTAAAATAGCTTTCCGGTGAAAGCACATTTTGCAATATTCTAAGTACATAGCCCGGCATCACAGGGCTAGCTATTTAGACACCCAGCAGGTTTAGCACTCACCAATATCAGATTTACTATAAGAAAAATGGTCTTACCTTTCCTGTTCTTCGTCAGAATGCACTCCCAGGACTTCTACTTCAATAACAAATGTAGGTTTGGTCCAAAATAATCAATAGTTATGTTCCAACAGCGACGTTTTGTTCGTGCGTCCCAGACACTATCCCAATGGTAAATAACGGTCGCGCACACGGCGCATTTCGTGACAAAAGATTTCTAAATATTTCATTACCGTACTTCGAAGCATGTCAACCGCTGTTTAAAATCAATTTTTATGCCATTTTTCTCGTAAAAAAGCGATAATATTCCGACCGGGAATCTGCAATTAGATAAACAGCCGAAGGAAAATATATCACTGGGTCGAATCGGGCACGCGCCTAATTCCATTGTCCTCTGATGGGCCACTTGGAAAAGGCGATAATGTGTTTCAGTCTGAGGCTGCCTCGTCATCGTTCAGGTTTTTCCCGGGCTCTGAGAGCCTATTGGAGCCGTGGGAAATGTCACGTTACAGCTAAGATCCTGACTCTTCAATAAACAGAAGCAAGAACAACAACACCTTGTCAGACAGGCCACTTCCTGCATGGAACCTTCTCAGATTTTTGCCTGCCAAATGAGTTCTGTTATACTCACAGACACCATTCAAACAGTTTTAGAAACTTTAGGGTGTTTTCTATCCATATGTAATAAGTATATGCATATTCTAGTTACTGGGTAGGAGTGGTAACCAGATTAAATTGAGTACGTTTTTTATCCGGACGTGAAAATACTGCCCCCTATCCCAAACAGGTTAAACAGTACAGCAATATGGTACTTACAGAGTGCATCAAACATGATTTAGACCTTGTTTATGAAAAACTGTTTATTTCTGTATTTCATGATTGCAACTTTCTGAAAATTGTCAACAGTGTTCCTTTCATCGAGTTTAAACAGTACAGCAAAATGGTACTTACTGAGTGACTCAAACATGATTTAGACCTTGTATATGAAAAACTGTTTATTTCTGTATTTCATGATTGCAACTTGCTGAAAAGTGTAAACAGTGTTCCTTTCATCAAGTTTAAACAGTACAGCAATATGGTACTTACAGAGTGCATCAAACATGATTTAGACCTTGTTTATGAAAAACTTTTTATTTCTGTATTTCATGATTGCAACTTTCTGAAAATTGTCAACAGTGTTCCTTTCATCAAGTTTAAACAGTACAGCAATATAGTACTTACAGAGTGCATAAAACATGATATAGACCTTGTTTATGAAAAACTGTTTATTTCTGTATTTCATGATTGCAACTTTCTGAAAATTGTCAACAGTGTTCCTTTCATCGAGTTTAAACAGTACAGCAAAATGGTACTTACAGAGTGACTCAAACATGATTTAGACCTTGTATATGAAAAACTGTTTATTTCTGCATTTCATGATTGCAACTTGCTGAAAAGTGTCAACAGTGTTCCTTTCATCGCGTTTTAACAGTACAGCAAAATGGTACTTACAGAGTGACTCAAACATGATTTAGACCTTGTTTATGAAAAACTGTTTATTTCTGTATTTCATGATTGCAACTTGCTGAAAATTGTCAACAGTGTTCCTTTCATCGCGTTTAAACAGTACAGCAAAATGGTACTTACAGAGTGCATGAAACATGATTTAGACCTTGTTTATGAAAAACTGTTTATTTCTGTATTTCATGATTGCAACTTTCTGAAAATTGTCAACAGTGTTCCTTTCATCGAGTTTAAACAGTACAGCAAAATGGTACTTACTGAGTGACTCAAACATGATTTAGACCTTGTATATGAAAAACTGTTTATTTCTGTATTTCATGATTGCAACTTGCTGAAATGTGTCAACAGTGTTCCTTTCATCAAGTTTAAACAATACAGCAATATGGTACTTACAGAGTGCATCAAACATGATTTAGACCTTGTTTATGAAAAACTGTTTATTTCTGTATTTCATGATTGCAACTTTCTGAAAATTGTCAACAGTGTTCCTTTCATCGAGTTTAAACAGTACAGCAAAATGGTACTTACTGAGTGACTCAAACATGATTTAGACCTTGTATATGAAAAACTGTTTATTTCTGTATTTCATGATTGCAACTTGCTGAAAAGTGTCAACAGTGTTCCTTTCATCAAGTTTAAACAGTACAGCAATATAGTACTTACAGAGTGCATAAAACATGATATAGACCTTGTATATGAAAATCTGTTTATTTCTGTATTTCATGATTGCAACTTTCTGAAAATTGTCAACAGTGTTCCTTTCACCGAGTTTAAACAGTACAGCAAAATGGTACTTACAGAGTGACTCAAACATGATTTAGACCTTGTATTTGAAAAACTGTTTATTTCTGTATTTCATGATTGCAACTTGCTGAAAAGTGTCAACAGTGTTCCTTTCATCGAGTTTAAACAGTACAGCAAAATGGTACTTACAGAGTGACTCAAACATGATTTAGATCTTGTTTATGAAAATCTGTTTATTTCTGTATTTCATGATTGCAACTTGCTGAAAAGTGTCAACAGTGTTCCTTTCATCAAGTTTAAACAGTACAGCAATATGGTACATACAGAGTGACTCAAACATGATTTAGACCTTGTTTATGAAAAACTGTTTATTTCTGTATTTCATGATTGCAACTTGCTGAAAAGTGTCAACAGTGTTCCTTTCATCGTGTTTTAACAGTACAGCAAAATGGTACTTACAGAGTGACTCAAACATGATTTAGACCTTGTTTATGAAAATCTGTTTATTTCTGTATTTCATGATTGCAACTTGCTGAAAAGTGTCAACAGTGTTCCTTTCATCAAGTTTAACCTCTATGGGCTAGGCGGGACGAATTCGTCCCACCTACGTAACAGCCAGTTGAAGCCTGTGGCGCGATTTTCAAATACCTTAAAAATCCTATTACTTCAATTTCTCAAACATATGACTATTTTACAGCTATTTAAAGACAAGACTCTCGTTAATCTAACCACACTGTCCGATTTCAAAAAGGCTTTACAACGAAAGCAAAACATTAGATTATGTCAGCAGAGTACCATGCCAGAAATAATCAGACACCCATTTTTCAAGCTAGCATATAATGTCACAAAAACCCAGAAGACAGCTAAATGCAGCACTAACCTTTGATGATCTTCATCAGATGACACACCTAGGACATTATGTTATACAATACATGCATGTTTTGTTCAATCAAGTTCATATTTATATCAAAAAACAGCTTTTTACATTAGCATGTGACGTTCAGAACTAGCATACCCCCCGCAAACTTCCGGCGAATTTACTAACAATTTACTAAATTACTCACGATAAACGTTCACAAAAAGCATAACAATTATTTTAAGAATTATAGATACATTACTCCTCTATGCACTCGATATGTCCGATTTTAAAATAGCTTTCCGGTGAAAGCACATTTTGCAATATTCTAAGTACATAGCCCGGCATCACAGGGCTAGCTATTTAGACACCCAGCAGGTTTAGCACTCACCAATATCAGATTTACTATAAGAAA
This sequence comes from Salmo salar, assembly GCF_965601325.2. Lineage (NCBI taxonomy): Eukaryota > Metazoa > Chordata > Actinopteri > Salmoniformes > Salmonidae > Salmo > Salmo salar. The sequence goes on from NC_138318.1 coordinate 2,382,637, forward strand.
AATGGTCTTACCTTTCCTGTTCTTCGTCAGAATGCACTCCCAGGACTTCTACTTCAATAACAAATGTAGGTTTGGTCCAAAATAATCCATAGTTATGTTCCAACAGCGACGTTTTGTTCGTGCGTCCCAGACACTATCCCAATGGTAAATAACGGTCGCGCACACGGCGCATTTCGTGACAAAAGATTTCTAAATATTTCATTACCGTACTTCGAAGCATGTCAACCGCTGTTTAAAATCAATTTTTATGCCATTTTTCTCGTAAAAAAGCGATAATATTCCGACCGGGAATCTGCAATTAGATAAACAGCCGAAGGAAAATATATCACTGGGTCGAATCGGGCACGCGCCTAATTCCATTGTCCTCTGATGGGCCACTTGGAAAAGGCGATAATGTGTTTCAGTCTGAGGCTGCCTCGTCATCGTTCAGGTTTTTCCCGGGCTCTGAGAGCCTATTGGAGCCGTGGGAAATGTCACGTTACAGCTAAGATCCTGACTCTTCAATAAACAGAAGCAAGAACAACAACACCTTGTCAGACAGGCCACTTCCTGCATGGAACCTTCTCAGATTTTTGCCTGCCAAATGAGTTCTGTTATACTCACAGACACCATTCAAACAGTTTTAGAAACTTTAGGGTGTTTTCTATCCATATGTAATAAGTATATGCATATTCTAGTTACTGGGTAGGAGTGGTAACCAGATTAAATTGAGTACGTTTTTTATCCGGACGTGAAAATACTGCCCCCTATCCCAAACAGGTTAAACAGTACAGCAATATGGTACTTACAGAGTGCATCAAACATGATTTAGACCTTGTTTATGAAAAACTGTTTATTTCTGTATTTCATGATTGCAACTTTCTGAAAATTGTCAACAGTGTTCCTTTCATCGAGTTTAAACAGTACAGCAAAATGGTACTTACTGAGTGACTCAAACATGATTTAGACCTTGTATATGAAAAACTGTTTATTTCTGTATTTCATGATTGCAACTTGCTGAAAAGTGTAAACAGTGTTCCTTTCATCAAGTTTAAACAGTACAGCAATATGGTACTTACAGAGTGCATCAAACATGATTTAGACCTTGTTTATGAAAAACTTTTTATTTCTGTATTTCATGATTGCAACTTTCTGAAAATTGTCAACAGTGTTCCTTTCATCAAGTTTAAACAGTACAGCAATATAGTACTTACAGAGTGCATAAAACATGATATAGACCTTGTTTATGAAAAACTGTTTATTTCTGTATTTCATGATTGCAACTTTCTGAAAATTGTCAACAGTGTTCCTTTCATCGAGTTTAAACAGTACAGCAAAATGGTACTTACAGAGTGACTCAAACATGATTTAGACCTTGTATATGAAAAACTGTTTATTTCTGCATTTCATGATTGCAACTTGCTGAAAAGTGTCAACAGTGTTCCTTTCATCGCGTTTTAACAGTACAGCAAAATGGTACTTACAGAGTGACTCAAACATGATTTAGACCTTGTTTATGAAAAACTGTTTATTTCTGTATTTCATGATTGCAACTTGCTGAAAAGTGTCAACAGTGTTCCTTTCATCAAGTTTAAACAATACAGCAATATGGTACTTACAGAGTGCATCAAACATGATTTAGACCTTGTTTATGAAAAACTGTTTATTTCTGTATTTCATGATTGCAACTTTCTGAAAATTGTCAACAGTGTTCCTTTCATCGAGTTTAAACAGTACAGCAAAATGGTACTTACTGAGTGACTCAAACATGATTTAGACCTTGTATATGAAAAACTGTTTATTTCTGTATTTCATGATTGCAACTTGCTGAAAAGTGTCAACAGTGTTCCTTTCATCAAGTTTAAACAGTACAGCAATATAGTACTTACAGAGTGCATAAAACATGATATAGACCTTGTTTATGAAAATCTGTTTATTTCTGTATTTCATGATTGCAACTTTCTGAAAATTGTCAACAGTGTTCCTTTCACCGAGTTTAAACAGTACAGCAAAATGGTACTTACAGAGTGACTCAAACATGATTTAGACCTTGTATTTGAAAAACTGTTTATTTCTGTATTTCATGATTGCAACTTGCTGAAAAGTGTCAACAGTGTTCCTTTCATCGAGTTTAAACAGTACAGCAAAATGGTACTTACAGAGTGACTCAAACATGATTTAGATCTTGTTTATGAAAATCTGTTTATTTCTGTATTTCATGATTGCAACTTGCTGAAAAGTGTCAACAGTGTTCCTTTCATCAAGTTTAAACAGTACAGCAATATGGTACATACAGAGTGACTCAAACATGATTTAGACCTTGTTTATGAAAAACTGTTTATTTCTGTATTTCATGATTGCAACTTGCTGAAAAGTGTCAACAGTGTTCCTTTCATCGTGTTTTAACAGTACAGCAAAATGGTACTTACAGAGTGACTCAAACATGATTTAGACCTTGTATATGAAAAACTGTTTATTTCTGTATTTCATGATTGCAACTTGCTGAAAAGTGTCAACAGTGTTCCTTTCATCAAGTTTAAACAGTACAGCAATATAGTACTTACAGAGTGCATAAAACATGATATAGACCTTGTATATGAAAATCTGTTTATTTCTGTATTTCATGATTGCAACTTTCTGAAAATTGTCAACAGTGTTCCTTTCACCGAGTTTAAACAGTACAGCAAAATGGTACTTACAGAGTGACTCAAACATGATTTAGACCTTGTATTTGAAAAACTGTTTATTTCTGTATTTCATGATTGCAACTTGCTGAAAAGTGTCAACAGTGTTCCTTTCATCGAGTTTAAACAGTACAGCAAAATGGTACTTACAGAGTGACTCAAACATGATTTAGATCTTGTTTATGAAAATCTGTTTATTTCTGTATTTCATGATTGCAACTTGCTGAAAAGTGTCAACAGTGTTCCTTTCATCAAGTTTAAACAGTACAGCAATATAGTACATACAGAGTGACTCAAACATGATTTAGACCTTGTTTATGAAAAACTGTTTATTTCTGTATTTCATGATTGCAACTTGCTGAAAAGTGTCAACAGTGTTCCTTTCATCGTGTTTTAACAGTACAGCAAAATGGTACTTACAGAGTGACTCAAACATGATTTAGACCTTGTTTATGAAAATCTGTTTATTTCTGTATTTCATGATTGCAACTTGCTGAAAAGTGTCAACAGTGTTCCTTTCATCAAGTTTAACCTCTATGGGCTAGGCGGGACGAATTCGTCCCACCTACGTAACAGCCAGTTGAAGCCTGTGGCGCGATTTTCAAATACCTTAAAAATCCTATTACTTCAATTTCTCAAACATATGACTATTTTACAGCTATTTAAAGACAAGACTCTCGTTAATCTAACCACACTGTCCGATTTCAAAAAGGCTTTACAACGAAAGCAAAACATTAGATTATGTCAGCAGAGTACCAAGCCAGAAATAATCAGACACCCATTTTTCAAGCTAGCATATAATGTCACAAAAACCCAGAAGACAGCTAAATGCAGCACTAACCTTTGATGATCTTCATCAGATGACACACCTAGGACATTATGTTATACAATACATGCATGTTTTGTTCAATCAAGTTCATATTTATATCAAAAAACAGCTTTTTACATTAGCATGTGACGTTCAGAACTAGCATACTTCCGGCGAATTTACTAACAATTTACTAAATTACTCACGATAAACGTTCACAAAAAGCATAACAATTATTTTAAGAATTATAGATACATTACTCCTCTATGCACTCGATATGTCCGATTTTAAAATAGCTTTCCGGTGAAAGCACATTTTGCAATATTCTAAGTACATAGCCCGGCATCACAGGGCTAGCTATTTAGACACCCAGCAGGTTTAGCACTCACCAATATCAGATTTACTATAAGAAAAATGGTCTTACCTTTCCTGTTCTTCGTCAGAATGCACTCCCAGGACTTCTACTTCAATAACAAATGTAGGTTTGGTCCAAAATAATCCATAGTTATGTTCCAACAGCGACGTTTTGTTCGTGCGTCCCAGACACTATCCCAATGGTAAATAACGGTCGCGCACACGGCGCATTTCGTGACAAAAGATTTCTAAATATTTCATTACCGTACTTCGAAGCATGTCAACCGCTGTTTAAAATCAATTTTTATGCCATTTTTCTCGTAAAAAAGCGATAATATTCCGACCGGGAATCTGCAATTAGATAAACAGCCGAAGGAAAATATATCACTGGGTCGAATCGGGCACGCGCCTAATTCCATTGTCCTCTGATGGGCCACTTGGAAAAGGCGATAATGTGTTTCAGTCTGAGGCTGCCTCGTCATCGTTCAGGTTTTTCCCGGGCTCTGAGAGCCTATTGGAGCCGTGGGAAATGTCACGTTACAGCTAAGATCCTGACTCTTCAATAAACAGAAGCAAGAACAACAACACCTTGTCAGACAGGCCACTTCCTGCATGGAACCTTCTCAGATTTTTGCCTGCCAAATTAGTTCTGTTATACTCACAGACACCATTCAAACAGTTTTAGAAACTTTAGGGTGTTTTCTATCCATATGTAATAAGTATATGCATATTCTAGTTACTGGGTAGGAGTGGTAACCAGATTAAATTGAGTACGTTTTTTATCCGGACGTGAAAATACTGCCCCCTATCCCAAACAGGTTAAACAGTACAGCAATATGGTACTTACAGAGTGCATCAAACATGATTTAGACCTTGTTTATGAAAAACTGTTTATTTCTGTATTTCATGATTGCAACTTTCTGAAAATTGTCAACAGTGTTCCTTTCATCGAGTTTAAACAGTACAGCAAAATGGTACTTACTGAGTGACTCAAACATGATTTAGACCTTGTTTATGAAAAACTTTTTTTTTTGTATTTCATGATTGCAACTTTCTGAAAATTGTCAACAGTGTTCCTTTCATCAAGTTTAAACAGTACAGCAATATAGTACTTACAGAGTGCATAAAACATGATATAGACCTTGTTTATGAAAAACTGTTTATTTCTGTATTTCATGATTGCAACTTTCTGAAAATTGTCAACAGTGTTCCTTTCATCGAGTTTAAACAGTACAGAAAAATGGTACTTACAGAGTGACTCAAACATGATTTAGATCTTGTTTATGAAAATCTGTTTATTTCTGTATTTCATGATTGCAACTTGCTGAAAAGCGTCAACAGTGTTCCTTTCATCAAGTTTAAACAGTACAGCAATATAGTACTTACAGAGTGCATAAAATATGATATAGACCTTGTATATGAAAAACTGTTTATTTCTGTATTTCATGATTGCAACTTGCTGAAAAGTGTAAACAGTGTTCCTTTCATCGAGTTTAAACAGTACAGCAAAATGGTACTTACAGAGTGACTCAAACATGATTTAGATCTTGTTTATGAAAATCTGTTTATTTCTGTATTTCATGATTGCAACTTGCTGAAAAGTGTCAACAGTGTTCCTTTCATCGAGTTTAAACAGTATAGCAAAATGGTACCTACAGAGTGACTCAAACATGATTTAGATCTTGTTTATGAAAATCTGTTTATTTCTGTATTTCATGATTGCAACTTGCTGAAAAGCGTCAACAGTGTTCCTTTCATCAAGTTTAAACAGTACAGCAATATAGTACTTACAGAGTGCATAAAACATGATATAGACCTTGTATATGAAAAACTGTTTATTTCTGTATTTCATGATTGCAACTTGCTGAAAAGTGTAAACAGTGTTCCTTTCATCGAGTTTAAACAGTACAGCAAAATGGTACTTACAGAGTGACTCAAACATGATTTAGATCTTGTTTATGAAAATCTGTTTATTTCTGTATTTCATGATTGCAACTTGCTGAAAAGTGTCAACAGTGTTCCTTTCATCAAGTTTAAACAGTACAGCAATATAGTACATACAGAGTGACTCAAACATGATTTAGACCTTGTTTATGAAAAACTGTTTATTTCTGTATTTCATGATTGCAACTTGCTGAAAAGTGTCAACAGTGTTCCTTTCATCGTGTTTTAACAGTACAGCAAAATGGTACTTACAGAGTGACTCAAACATGATTTAGACCTTGTTTATGAAAATCTGTTTATTTCTGTATTTCATGATTGCAACTTGCTGAAAAGTGTCAACAGTGTTCCTTTCATCAAGTTTAACCTCTATGGGCTAGGCGGGACGAATTCGTCCCACCTACGTAACAGCCAGTTGAAGCCTGTGGCGCGATTTTCAAATACCTTAAAAATCCTATTACTTCAATTTCTCAAACATATGACTATTTTACAGCTATTTAAAGACAAGACTCTCGTTAATCTAACCACACTGTCCGATTTCAAAAAGGCTTTACAACGAAAGCAAAACATTAGATTATGTCAGCAGAGTACCAAGCCAGAAATAATCAGACACCCATTTTTCAAGCTAGCATATAATGTCACAAAAACCCAGAAGACAGCTAAATGCAGCACTAACCTTTGATGATCTTCATCAGATGACACACCTAGGACATTATGTTATACAATACATGCATGTTTTGTTCAATCAAGTTCATATTTATATCAAAAAACAGCTTTTTACATTAGCATGTGACGTTCAGAACTAGCATACCCCCCGCAAACTTCCGGCGAATTTACTAACAATTTACTAAATTACTCACGATAAACGTTCACAAAAAGCATAACAATTATTTTAAGAATTATAGATACATTACTCCTCTATGCACTCGATATGTCCGATTTTAAAATAGCTTTCCGGTGAAAGCACATTTTGCAATATTCTAAGTACATAGCCCGGCATCACAGGGCTAGCTATTTAGACACCCAGCAGGTTTAGCACTCACCAATATCAGATTTACTATAAGAAAAATGGTCTTACCTTTCCTGTTCTTCGTCAGAATGCACTCCCAGGACTTCTACTTCAATAACAAATGTAGGTTTGGTCCAAAATAATCCATAGTTATGTTCCAACAGCGACGTTTTGTTCGTGCGTCCCAGACACTATCCCAATGGTAAATAACGGTCGCGCACACGGCGCATTTCGTGACAAAAGATTTCTAAATATTTCATTACCGTACTTCGAAGCATGTCAACCACTGTTTAAAATCAATTTTTATGCCATTTTTCTCGTAAAAAAGCGATAATATTCCGACCGGGAATCTGCAATTAGATAAACAGCCGAAGGAAAATATATCACTGGGTCGAATCGGGCACGCGCCTAATTCCATTGTCCTCTGATGGGCCACTTGGAAAAGGCGATAATGTGTTTCAGTCTGAGGCTGCCTCGTCATCGTTCAGGTTTTTCCCGGGCTCTGAGAGCCTATTGGAGCCGTGGGAAATGTCACGTTACAGCTAAGATCCTGACTCTTCAATAAACAGAAGCAAGAACAACAACACCTTGTCAGACAGGCCACTTCCTGCATGGAACCTTCTCAGATTTTTGCCTGCCAAATGAGTTCTGTTATACTCACAGACACCATTCAAACAGTTTTAGAAACTTTAGGGTGTTTTCTATCCATATGTAATAAGTATATGCATATTCTAGTTACTGGGTAGGAGTGGTAACCAGATTAAATTGAGTACGTTTTTTATCCGGACGTGAAAATACTGCCCCCTATCCCAAACAGGTTAAACAGTACAGCAATATGGTACTTACAGAGTGCATCAAACATGATTTAGACCTTGTTTATGAAAAACTGTTTATTTCTGTATTTCATGATTGCAACTTTCTGAAAATTGTCAACAGTGTTCCTTTCATCGAGTTTAAACAGTACAGCAAAATGGTACTTACTGAGTGACTCAAACATGATTTAGACCTTGTATATGAAAAACTGTTTATTTCTGTATTTCATGATTGCAACTTGCTGAAAAGTGTAAACAGTGTTCCTTTCATCAAGTTTAAACAGTACAGCAATATGGTACTTACAGAGTGCATCAAACATGATTTAGACCTTGTTTATGAAAAACTTTTTATTTCTGTATTTCATGATTGCAACTTTCTGAAAATTGTCAACAGTGTTCCTTTCATCAAGTTTAAACAGTACAGCAATATAGTACTTACAGAGTGCATAAAACATGATATAGACCTTGTTTATGAAAAACTGTTTATTTCTGTATTTCATGATTGCAACTTTCTGAAAATTGTCAACAGTGTTCCTTTCATCGAGTTTAAACAGTACAGCAAAATGGTACTTACAGAGTGACTCAAACATGATTTAGACCTTGTATATGAAAAACTGTTTATTTCTGCATTTCATGATTGCAACTTGCTGAAAAGTGTCAACAGTGTTCCTTTCATCGCGTTTTAACAGTACAGCAAAATGGTACTTACAGAGTGACTCAAACATGATTTAGACCTTGTTTATGAAAAACTGTTTATTTCTGTATTTCATGATTGCAACTTGCTGAAAAGTGTCAACAGTGTTCCTTTCATCAAGTTTAAACAATACAGCAATATGGTACTTACAGAGTGCATCAAACATGATTTAGACCTTGTTTATGAAAAACTGTTTATTTCTGTATTTCATGATTGCAACTTTCTGAAAATTGTCAACAGTGTTCCTTTCATCGAGTTTAAACAGTACAGCAAAATGGTACTTACTGAGTGACTCAAACATGATTTAGACCTTGTATATGAAAAACTGTTTATTTCTGTATTTCATGATTGCAACTTGCTGAAAAGTGTCAACAGTGTTCCTTTCATCAAGTTTAAACAGTACAGCAATATAGTACTTACAGAGTGCATAAAACATGATATAGACCTTGTTTATGAAAATCAGTTTATTTCTGTATTTCATGATTGCAACTTTCTGAAAATTGTCAACAGTGTTCCTTTCACCGAGTTCAAACAGTACAGCAAAATGGTACTTACAGAGTGACTCAAACATGATTTAGACCTTGTATTTGAAAAACTGTTTATTTCTGTATTTCATGATTGCAACTTGCTGAAAAGTGTCAACAGTGTTCCTTTCATCGAGTTTAAACAGTACAGCAAAATGGTACTTACAGAGTGACTCAAACATGATTTAGATCTTGTTTATGAAAATCTGTTTATTTCTGTATTTCATGATTGCAACTTGCTGAAAAGTGTCAACAGTGTTCCTTTCATCAAGTTTAAACAGTACAGCAATATGGTACATACAGAGTGACTCAAACATGATTTAGACCTTGTTTATGAAAAACTGTTTATTTCTGTATTTCATGATTGCAACTTGCTGAAAAGTGTCAACAGTGTTCCTTTCATCGTGTTTTAACAGTACAGCAAAATGGTACTTACAGAGTGACTCAAACATGATTTAGACCTTGTTTATGAAAATCTGTTTATTTCTGTATTTCATGATTGCAACTTGCTGAAAAGTGTCAACAGTGTTCCTTTCATCAAGTTTAAACAGTACAGCAATATGGTACATACAGAGTGACTCAAACATGATTTAGACCTTGTTTATGAAAAACTGTTTATTTCTGTATTTCATGATTGCAACTTGCTGAAAAGTGTCAACAGTGTTCCTTTCATCGTGTTTTAACAGTACAGCAAAATGGTACTTACAGAGTGACTCAAACATGATTTAGACCTTGTTTATGAAAATCTGTTTATTTCTGTATTTCATGATTGCAACTTGCTGAAAAGTGTCAACAGTGTTCCTTTCATCAAGTTTAACCTCTATGGGCTAGGCGGGACGAATTCGTCCCACCTACGTAACAGCCAGTTGAAGCCTGTGGCGCGATTTTCAAATACCTTAAAAATCCTATTACTTCAATTTCTCAAACATATGACTATTTTACAGCTATTTAAAGACAAGACTCTCGTTAATCTAACCACACTGTCCGATTTCAAAAAGGCTTTACAACGAAAGCAAAACATTAGATTATGTCAGCAGAGTACCAAGCCAGAAATAATCAGACACCCATTTTTCAAGCTAGCATATAATGTCACAAAAACCCAGAAGACAGCTAAATGCAGCACTAACCTTTGATGATCTTCATCAGATGACACACCTAGGACATTATGTTATACAATACATGCATGTTTTGTTCAATCAAGTTCATATTTATATCAAAAAACAGCTTTTTACATTAGCATGTGACGTTCAGAACTAGCATACCCCCCGCAAACTTCCGGCGAATTTACTAACAATTTACTAAATTACTCACGATAAACGTTCACAAAAAGCATAACAATTATTTTAAGAATTATAGATACATTACTCCTCTATGCACTCGATATGTCCGATTTTAAAATAGCTTTCCGGTGAAAGCACATTTTGCAATATTCTAAGTACATAGCCCGGCATCACAGGGCTAGCTATTTAGACACCCAGCAGGTTTAGCACTCACCAATATCAGATTTACTATAAGAAAAATGGTCTTACCTTTCCTGTTCTTCGTCAGAATGCACTCCCAGGACTTCTACTTCAATAACAAATGTAGGTTTGGTCCAAAATAATCCATAGTTATGTTCCAACAGCGACGTTTTGTTCGTGCGTCCCAGACACTATCCCAATGGTAAATAACGGTCGCGCACACGGCGCATTTCGTGACAAAAGATTTCTAAATATTTCATTACCGTACTTCGAAGCATGTCAACCGCTGTTTAAAATCAATTTTTATGCCATTTTTCTCGTAAAAAAGCGATAATATTCCGACCGGGAATCTGCAATTAGATAAACAGCCGAAGGAAAATATATCACTGGGTCGAATCGGGCACGCGCCTAATTCCATTGTCCTCTGATGGGCCACTTGGAAAAGGCGATAATGTGTTTCAGTCTGAGGCTGCCTCGTCATCGTTCAGGTTTTTCCCGGGCTCTGAGAGCCTATTGGAGCCGTGGGAAATGTCACGTTACAGCTAAGATCCTGACTCTTCAATAAACAGAAGCAAGAACAACAACACCTTGTCAGACAGGCCACTTCCTGCATGGAACCTTCTCAGATTTTTGCCTGCCAAATTAGTTCTGTTATACTCACAGACACCATTCAAACAGTTTTAGAAACTTTAGGGTGTTTTCTATCCATATGTAATAAGTATATGCATATTCTAGTTACTGGGTAGGAGTGGTAACCAGATTAAATTGAGTACGTTTTTTATCCGGACGTGAAAATACTGCCCCCTATCCCAAACAGGTTAAACAGTACAGCAATATGGTACTTACAGAGTGCATCAAACATGATTTAGACCTTGTTTATGAAAAACTGTTTATTTCTGTAATTCATGATTGCAACTTTCTGAAAATTGTCAACAGTGTTCCTTTCATCGAGTTTAAACAGTACAGCAAAATGGTACTTACTGAGTGACTCAAACATGATTTAGACCTTGTATATGAAAAACTGTTTATTTCTGTATTTCATGATTGCAACTTGCTGAAAAGTGTAAACAGTGTTCCTTTCATCAAGTTTAAACAGTACAGCAATATGGTACTTACAGAGTGCATCAAACATGATTTAGACCTTGTTTATGAAAAACTTTTTATTTCTGTATTTCATGATTGCAACTTTCTGAAAATTGTCAACAGTGTTCCTTTCATCAAGTTTAAACAGTACAGCAATATAGTACTTACAGAGTGCATAAAACATGATATAGACCTTGTTTATGAAAAACTGTTTATTTCTGTATTTCATGATTGCAACTTTCTGAAAATTGTCAACAGTGTTCCTTTCATCGAGTTTAAACAGTACAGCAAAATGGTACTTACAGAGTGACTCAAACATGATTTAGACCTTGTATATGAAAAACTGTTTATTTCTGCATTTCATGATTGCAACTTGCTGAAAAGTGTCAACAGTGTTCCTTTCATCGCGTTTTAACAGTACAGCAAAATGGTACTTACAGAGTGACTCAAACATGATTTAGACCTTGTTTATGAAAAACTGTTTATTTCTGTATTTCATGATTGCAACTTGCTGAAAAGTGTCAACAGTGTTCCTTTCATCGCGTTTAAACAGTACAGCAAAATGGTACTTACAGAGTGCATGAAACATGATTTAGACCTTGTTTATGAAAAACTGTTTATTTCTGTATTTCATGATTGCAACTTTCTGAAAATTGTCAACAGTGTTCCTTTCATCGAGTTTAAACAGTACAGCAAAATGGTACTTACTGAGTGACTCAAACATGATTTAGACCTTGTATTTGAAAAACTGTTTATTTCTGTATTTCATGATTGCAACTTGCTGAAAAGTGTCAACAGTGTTCCTTTCATTGAGTTTAAACAGTACAGCAAAATGGTACTTACAGAGTGACTCAAACATGATTTAGATCTTGTTTATGAAAATCTGTTTATTTCTGTATTTCATGATTGCAACTTGCTGAAAAGTGTCAACAGTGTTCCTTTCATCAAGTTTAAACAGTACAGCAATATGGTACATACAGAGTGACTCAAACATGATTTAGACCTTGTTTATGAAAAACTGTTTATTTCTGTATTTCATGATTGCAACTTGCTGAAAAGTGTCAACAGTGTTCCTTTCATCGTGTTTTAACAGTACAGCAAAATGGTACTTACAGAGTGACTCAAACATGATTTAGACCTTGTTTATGAAAATCTGTTTATTTCTGTATTTCATGATTGCAACTTGCTGAAAAGTGTCAACAGTGTTCCTTTCATCAAGTTTAACCTCTATGGGCTAGGCGGGACGAATTCGTCCCACCTACGTAACAGCCAGTTGAAGCCTGTGGCGCGATTTTCAAATACCTTAAAAATCCTATTACTTCAATTTCTCAAACATATGACTATTTTACAGCTATTTAAAGACAAGACTCTCGTTAATCTAACCACACTGTCCGATTTCAAAAAGGCTTTACAACGAAAGCAAAACATTAGATTATGTCAGCAGAGTACCAAGCCAGAAATAATCAGACACCCATTTTTCAAGCTAGCATATAATGTCACAAAAACCCAGAAGACAGCTAAATGCAGCACTAACCTTTGATGATCTTCATCAGATGACACACCTAGGACATTATGTTATACAATACATGCATGTTTTGTTCAATCAAGTTCATATTTATATCAAAAAACAGCTTTTTACATTAGCATGTGACGTTCAGAACTAGCATACCCCCCGCAAACTTCCGGCGAATTTACTAACAATTTACTAAATTACTCACGATAAACGTTCACAAAAAGCATAACAATTATTTTAAGAATTATAGATACATTACTCCTCTATGCACTCGATATGTCCGATTTTAAAATAGCTTTCCGGTGAAAGCACATTTTGCAATATTCTAAGTACATAGCCCGGCATCACAGGGCTAGCTATTTAGACACCCAGCAGGTTTAGCACTCACCAATATCAGATTTACTATAAGAAAAATGGTCTTACCTTTCCTGTTCTTCGTCAGAATGCACTCCCAGGACTTCTACTTCAATAACAAATGTAGGTTTGGTCCAAAATAATCCATAGTTATGTTCCAACAGCGACGTTTTGTTCGTGCGTCCCAGACACTATCCCAATGGTAAATAACGGTCGCGCACACGGCGCATTTCGTGACAAAAGATTTCTAAATATTTCATTACCGTACTTCGAAGCATGTCAACCGCTGTTTAAAATCAATTTTTATGCCATTTTTCTCGTAAAAAAGCGATAATATTCCGACCGGGAATCTGCAATTAGATAAACAGCCGAAGGAAAATATATCACTGGGTCGAATCGGGCACGCGCCTAATTCCATTGTCCTCTGATGGGCCACTTGGAAAAGGCGATAATGTGTTTCAGTCTGAGGCTGCCTCGTCATCGTTCAGGTTTTTCCCGGGCTCTGAGAGCCTATTGGAGCCGTGGGAAATGTCACGTTACAGCTAAGATCCTGACTCTTCAATAAACAGAAGCAAGAACAACAACACCTTGTCAGACAGGCCACTTCCTGCATGGAACCTTCTCAGATTTTTGCCTGCCAAATGAGTTCTGTTATACTCACAGACACCATTCAAACAGTTTTAGAAACTTTAGGGTGTTTTCTATCCATATGTAATAAGTATATGCATATTCTAGTTACTGGGTAGGAGTGGTAACCAGATTAAATTGAGTACGTTTTTTATCCGGACGTGAAAATACTGCCCCCTATCCCAAACAGGTTAAACAGTACAGCAATATGGTACTTACAGAGTGCATCAAACATGATTTAGACCTTGTTTATGAAAAACTGTTTATTTCTGTATTTCATGATTGCAACTTTCTGAAAATTGTCAACAGTGTTCCTTTCATCGAGTTTAAACAGTACAGCAAAATGGTACTTACTGAGTGACTCAAACATGATTTAGACCTTGTTTATGAAAAACTTTTTTTTTTGTATTTCATGATTGCAACTTTCTGAAAATTGTCAACAGTGTTCCTTTCATCGAGTTTAAACAGTACAGCAATATAGTACTTACAGAGTGCATAAAACATGATTTAGATCTTGTTTATGAAAATCTGTTTATTTCTGTATTTCATGATTGCAACTTGCTGAAAAGTGTCGACAGTGTTCCTTTCATCAAGTTTAAACAGTACAGCAATATAGTACATACAGAGTGACTCAAACATGATTTAGACCTTGTTTATGAAAAACTGTTTATTTCTGTATTTCATGATTGCAACTTGCTGAAAAGTGTCAACAGTGTTCCTTTCATCGTGTTTTAACAGTACAGCAAAATGGTACTTACAGAGTGACTCAAACATGATTTAGACCTTGTTTATGAAAATCTGTTTATTTCTGTATTTCATGATTGCAACTTGCTGAAAAGTGTCAACAGTGTTCCTTTCATCAAGTTTAACCTCTATGGGCTAGGCGGGACGAATTCGTCCCACCTACGTAACAGCCAGTTGAAGCCTGTGGCGCGATTTTCAAATACCTTAAAAATCCTATTACTTCAATTTCTCAAACATATGACTATTTTACAGCTATTTAAAGACAAGACTCTCGTTAATCTAACCACACTGTCCGATTTCAAAAAGGCTTTACAACGAAAGCAAAACATTAGATTATGTCAGCAGAGTACCAAGCCAGAAATAATCAGACACCCATTTTTCAAGCTAGCATATAATGTCACAAAAACCCAGAAGACAGCTAAATGCAGCACTAACCTTTGATGATCTTCATCAGATGACACACCTAGGACATTATGTTATACAATACATGCATGTTTTGTTCAATCAAGTTCATATTTATATCAAAAAACAGCTTTTTACATTAGCATGTGACGTTCAGAACTAGCATACCCCCCGCAAACTTCCGGCGAATTTACTAACAATTTACTAAATTACTCACGATAAACGTTCACAAAAAGCATAACAATTATTTTAAGAATTATAGATACATTACTCCTCTATGCACTCGATATGTCCGATTTTAAAATAGCTTTCCGGTGAAAGCACATTTTGCAATATTCTAAGTACATAGCCCGGCATCACAGGGCTAGCTATTTAGACACCCAGCAGGTTTAGCACTCACCAATATCAGATTTACTATAAGAAAAATGGTCTTACCTTTCCTGTTCTTCGTCAGAATGCACTCCCAGGACTTCTACTTCAATAACAAATGTAGGTTTGGTCCAAAATAATCCATAGTTATGTTCCAACAGCGACGTTTTGTTCGTGCGTCCCAGACACTATCCCAATGGTAAATAACGGTCGCGCACACGGCGCATTTCGTGACAAAAGATTTCTAAATATTTCATTACCGTACTTCGAAGCATGTCAACCGCTGTTTAAAATCAATTTTTATGCCATTTTTCTCGTAAAAAAGCGATAATATTCCGACCGGGAATCTGCAATTAGATAAACAGCCGAAGGAAAATATATCACTGGGTCGAATCGGGCACGCGCCTAATTCCATTGTCCTCTGATGGGCCACTTGGAAAAGGCGATAATGTGTTTCAGTCTGAGGCTGCCTCGTCATCGTTCAGGTTTTTCCCGGGCTCTGAGAGCCTATTGGAGCCGTGGGAAATGTCACGTTACAGCTAAGATCCTGACTCTTCAATAAACAGAAGCAAGAACAACAACACCTTGTCAGACAGGCCACTTCCTGCATGGAACCTTCTCAGATTTTTGCCTGCCAAATTAGTTCTGTTATACTCACAGACACCATTCAAACAGTTTTAGAAACTTTAGGGTGTTTTCTATCCATATGTAATAAGTATATGCATATTCTAGTTACTGGGTAGGAGTGGTAACCAGATTAAATTGAGTACGTTTTTTATCCGGACGTGAAAATACTGCCCCCTATCCCAAACAGGTTAAACAGTACAGCAATATGGTACTTACAGAGTGCATCAAACATGATTTAGACCTTGTTTATGAAAAACTGTTTATTTCTGTATTTCATGATTGCAACTTTCTGAAAATTGTCAACAGTGTTCCTTTCATCGAGTTTAAACAGTACAGCAAAATGGTACTTACTGAGTGACTCAAACATGATTTAGACCTTGTTTATGAAAAACTTTTTTTTTTGTATTTCATGATTGCAACTTTCTGAAAATTGTCAACAGTGTTCCTTTCATCAAGTTTAAACAGTACAGCAATATAGTACTTACAGAGTGCATAAAACATGATATAGACCTTGTTTATGAAAAACTGTTTATTTCTGTATTTCATGATTGCAACTTTCTGAAAATTGTCAACAGTGTTCCTTTCATCGAGTTTAAACAGTACAGAAAAATGGTACTTACAGAGTGACTCAAACATGATTTAGATCTTGTTTATGAAAATCTGTTTATTTCTGTATTTCATGATTGCAACTTGCTGAAAAGCGTCAACAGTGTTCCTTTCATCAAGTTTAAACAGTACAGCAATATAGTACTTACAGAGTGCATAAAATATGATATAGACCTTGTATATGAAAAACTGTTTATTTCTGTATTTCATGATTGCAACTTGCTGAAAAGTGTAAACAGTGTTCCTTTCATCGAGTTTAAACAGTACAGCAAAATGGTACTTACAGAGTGACTCAAACATGATTTAGATCTTGTTTATGAAAATCTGTTTATTTCTGTATTTCATGATTGCAACTTGCTGAAAAGTGTCAACAGTGTTCCTTTCATCGAGTTTAAACAGTATAGCAAAATGGTACCTACAGAGTGACTCAAACATGATTTAGATCTTGTTTATGAAAATCTGTTTATTTCTGTATTTCATGATTGCAACTTGCTGAAAAGCGTCAACAGTGTTCCTTTCATCAAGTTTAAACAGTACAGCAATATAGTACTTACAGAGTGCATAAAACATGATATAGACCTTGTATATGAAAAACTGTTTATTTCTGTATTTCATGATTGCAACTTGCTGAAAAGTGTAAACAGTGTTCCTTTCATCGAGTTTAAACAGTACAGCAAAATGGTACTTACAGAGTGACTCAAACATGATTTAGATCTTGTTTATGAAAATCTGTTTATTTCTGTATTTCATGATTGCAACTTGCTGAAAAGTGTCAACAGTGTTCCTTTCATCAAGTTTAAACAGTACAGCAATATAGTACATACAGAGTGACTCAAACATGATTTAGACCTTGTTTATGAAAAACTGTTTATTTCTGTATTTCATGATTGCAACTTGCTGAAAAGTGTCAACAGTGTTCCTTTCATCGTGTTTTAACAGTACAGCAAAATGGTACTTACAGAGTGACTCAAACATGATTTAGACCTTGTTTATGAAAATCTGTTTATTTCTGTATTTCATGATTGCAACTTGCTGAAAAGTGTCAACAGTGTTCCTTTCATCAAGTTTAACCTCTATGGGCTAGGCGGGACGAATTCGTCCCACCTACGTAACAGCCAGTTGAAGCCTGTGGCGCGATTTTCAAATACCTTAAAAATCCTATTACTTCAATTTCTCAAACATATGACTATTTTACAGCTATTTAAAGACAAGACTCTCGTTAATCTAACCACACTGTCCGATTTCAAAAAGGCTTTACAACGAAAGCAAAACATTAGATTATGTCAGCAGAGTACCAAGCCAGAAATAATCAGACACCCATTTTTCAAGCTAGCATATAATGTCACAAAAACCCAGAAGACAGCTAAATGCAGCACTAACCTTTGATGATCTTCATCAGATGACACACCTAGGACATTATGTTATACAATACATGCATGTTTTGTTCAATCAAGTTCATATTTATATCAAAAAACAGCTTTTTACATTAGCATGTGACGTTCAGAACTAGCATACCCCCCGCAAACTTCCGGCGAATTTACTAACAATTTACTAAATTACTCACGATAAACGTTCACAAAAAGCATAACAATTATTTTAAGAATTATAGATACATTACTCCTCTATGCACTCGATATGTCCGATTTTAAAATAGCTTTCCGGTGAAAGCACATTTTGCAATATTCTAAGTACATAGCCCGGCATCACAGGGCTAGCTATTTAGACACCCAGCAGGTTTAGCACTCACCAATATCAGATTTACTATAAGAAAAATGGTCTTACCTTTCCTGTTCTTCGTCAGAATGCACTCCCAGGACTTCTACTTCAATAACAAATGTAGGTTTGGTCCAAAATAATCCATAGTTATGTTCCAACAGCGACGTTTTGTTCTTGCGTCCCAGACACTATCCCAATGGTAAATAACGGTCGCGCACACGGCGCATTTCGTGACAAAAGATTTCTAAATATTTCATTACCGTACTTCGAAGCATGTCAACCGCTGTTTAAAATCAATTTTTATGCCATTTTTCTCGTAAAAAAGCGATAATATTCCGACCGGGAATCTGCAATTAGATAAACAGCCGAAGGAAAATATATCACTGGGTCGAATCGGGCACGCGCCTAATTCCATTGTCCTCTGATGGGCCACTTGGAAAAGGCGATAATGTGTTTCAGTCTGAGGCTGCCTCGTCATCGTTCAGGTTTTTCCCGGGCTCTGAGAGCCTATTGGAGCCGTGGGAAATGTCACGTTACAGCTAAGATCCTGACTCTTCAATAAACAGAAGCAAGAACAACAACACCTTGTCAGACAGGCCACTTCCTGCATGGAACCTTCTCAGATTTTTGCCTGCCAAATTAGTTCTGTTATACTCACAGACACCATTCAAACAGTTTTAGAAACTTTAGGGTGTTTTCTATCCATATGTAATAAGTATATGCATATTCTAGTTACTGGGTAGGAGTGGTAACCAGATTAAATTGAGTACGTTTTTTATCCGGACGTGAAAATACTGCCCCCTATCCCAAACAGGTTAAACAGTACAGCAATATGGTACTTACAGAGTGCATCAAACATGATTTAGACCTTGTTTATGAAAAACTGTTTATTTCTGTATTTCATGATTGCAACTTTCTGAAAATTGTCAACAGTGTTCCTTTCATCGAGTTTAAACAGTACAGCAAAATGGTACTTACTGAGTGACTCAAACATGATTTAGACCTTGTTTATGAAAAACTTTTTTTTTTGTATTTCATGATTGCAACTTTCTGAAAATTGTCAACAGTGTTCCTTTCATCAAGTTTAAACAGTACAGCAATATAGTACTTACAGAGTGCATAAAACATGATATAGACCTTGTTTATGAAAAACTGTTTATTTCTGCATTTCATGATTGCAACTTGCTGAAAAGTGTCAACAGTGTTCCTTTCATCGAGTTTAAACAGTACAGAAAAATGGTACTTAAAGAGTGACTCAAACATGATTTAGACCTTGTTTATGAAAAACGGATTATTTCTGTATTTCATGATTGCAACTTGCTGAAAAGTGTCAACAGTGTTCCTTTCATCGCGTTTTAACAGTACAGCAAAATGGTACTTACAGAGTGACTCAAACATGATTTAGACCTTGTTTATGAAAAACTGTTTATTTCTGTATTTCATGATTGCAACTTGCTGAAAAGTGTCAACAGTGTTCCTTTCATCGCGTTTAAACAGTACAGCAAAAGGGTACTTACAGAGTGCATGAAACATGATTTAGACCTTGTTTATGAAAAACTGTTTATTTCTGTATTTCATGATTGCAACTTTCTGAAAATTGTCAACAGTGTTCCTTTCATCGAGTTTAAACAGTACAGCAAAATGGTACTTACTGAGTGACTCAAACATGATTTAGACCTTGTATATGAAAAACTGTTTATTTCTGTATTTCATGATTGCAACTTGCTGAAAAGTGTCAACAGTGTTCCTTTCATCAAGTTTAAACAGTACAGCAATATGGTACTTACTGAGTGACTCAAACATGATTTAGACCTTGTTTATGAAAAACTGTTTATTTCTGTATTTCATGATTGCAACTTGCTGAAAATTGTCAACAGTGTTCCTTTCATCGCGTTTTAACAGTACAGCAAAATGGTACTTACAGAGTGACTCAAACATGATTTAGATCTTGTTTATGAAAAACTGTTTATTTCTGTATTTCATGATTGCAACTTGCTGAAAAGTGTCAACAGTGTTCCTTTCATCGTGTTTAAACAGTATAGCAAAATGGTACCTACAGAGTGACTCAAACATGATTTAGATCTTGTTTATGAAAATCTGTTTATTTCTGTATTTCATGATTGCAACTTGCTGAAAAGCGTCAACAGTGTTCCTTTCATCAAGTTTAAACAGTACAGCAATATAGTACTTACAGAGTGCATAAAACATGATATAGACCTTGTATATGAAAAACTGTTTATTTCTGTATTTCATGATTGCAACTTGCTGAAAAGTGTAAACAGTGTTCCTTTCATCGAGTTTAAACAGTACAGCAAAATGGTACTTACAGAGTGACTCAAACATGATTTAGATCTTGTTTATGAAAATCTGTTTATTTCTGTATTTCATGATTGCAACTTGCTGAAAAGTGTCAACAGTGTTCCTTTCATCGAGTTTAAACAGTACAGCAAAATGGTACTTACTGAGTGACTCAAACATGATTTAGACCTTGTATATGAAAAACTGTTTATTTCTGTATTTCATGATTGCAACTTGCTGAAAAGTGTCAACAGTATTCCTTTCAAGTTTAAACAGTACAGCAATATGGTACTTACAGAGTGCATCAAACATGATTTAGACCTTGTTTATGAAAAACTGTTTATTTCTGTATTTCATGATTGCAACTTTCTGAAAATTGTCAACAGTGTTCCTTTCATCGAGTTTAAACAGTACAGCAAAATGGTACTTACAGAGTGACTCAAACATGATTTAGATCTTGTTTATGAAAAACTGTTTATTTCTGTATTTCATGATTGCAACTTGCTGAAAAGTGTCAACAGTGTTCCTTTCATCGCGTTTTAACAGTACAGCAAAATGGTACTTACAGAGTGACTCAAACATGATTTAGATCTTGTTTATGAAAAACTGTTTATTTCTGTATTTCATGATTGCAACTTGCTGAAAAGTGTCAACAGTGTTCCTTTCATCGCGTTTAAACAGTATAGCAAAATGGTACCTACAGAGTGACTCAAACATGATTTAGATCTTGTTTATGAAAATCTGTTTATTTCTGTATTTCATGATTGCAACTTGCTGAAAAGTGTCAACAGTGTTCCTTTCATCAAGTTTAAACAGTACAGCAATATGGTACATACAGAGTGACTCAAACATGATTTAGACCTTGTTTATGAAAAACTGTTTATTTCTGTATTTCATGATTGCAACTTGCTGAAAAGTGTCAACAGTGTTCCTTTCATCGTGTTTTAACAGTACAGCAAAATGGTACTTACAGAGTGACTCAAACATGATTTAGACCTTGTTTATGAAAATCTGTTTATTTCTGTATTTCATGATTGCAACTTGCTGAAAAGTGTCAACAGTGTTCCTTTCATCGTGTTTTAACAGTACAGCAAAATGGTACTTACAGAGTGACTCAAACATGATTTAGACCTTGTTTATGAAAATCTGTTTATTTCTGTATTTCATGATTGCAACTTGCTGAAAAGTGTCAACAGTGTTCCTTTCATCAAGTTTAAACAGTACAGCAATATGGTACTTACAGAGTGCATGAAACATGATTTAGACCTTGTTTATGAAAAACTGTTTATTTCTGTATTTCATGATTGCAACTTTCTGAAAATTGTCAACAGTGTTCCTTTCATCGAGTTTAAACAGTACAGCAAAATGGTACTTACTGAGTGACTCAAACATGATTTAGACCTTGTATATGAAAAACTGTTTATTTCTGTATTTCATGATTGCAACTTGCTGAAAAGTGTCAACAGTGTTCCTTTCATCAAGTTTAAACAGTACCGCAATATGGTACTTACAGAGTGACTCAAACATGATTTAGACCTTGTTTATGAAAAACTGTTTATTTCTGTATTTCATGATTGCAACTTGCTGAAAAGTGTCAACAGTGTTCCTTTCATCGTGTTTTAACAGTACAGCAAAATGGTACTTACAGAGTGACTCAAACATGATTTAGACCTTGTTTATGAAAAACTGTTTATTTCTGTATTTCATGATTGCAACTTGCTGAAAAGTGTCAACAGTGTTCCTTTCATCAAGTTTAAACAGTACAGCAATATGGTACTTACAGAGTGACTCAAACATGATTTAGACCTTGTTTATGAAAAACTGTTTATTTCTGTATTTCATGATTGCAACTTGCTGAAAAGTGTCAACAGTGTTCCTTTCATCGCGTTTAAACAGTACAGCAAAATGGTACTTACAGAGTGACTCAAACATGATTTAGATCTTGTTTATGAAAATCTGTTTATTTCTGTATTTCATGATTGCAATTTGCTGAAAAGTGTCAACAGTGTTCCTTTCATCAAGTTTAAACAGTACAGCAAAATGGTACTTACAGAGTGTCTCAAACATGATTTAGATCTTGTTTATGAAAAACTGTTTATTTCTGTATTTCATGATTGCAACTTGCTGAAAAGTGTCAACAGTGTTCCTTTCATCGCGTTTAAACAGTATAGCAAAATGGTACTTACTGAGTGACTCAAACATGATTTAGACCTTGTATATGAAAAACTGTTTATTTCTGTATTTCATGATTGCAACTTGCTGAAAAGTGTCAACAGTGTTCCTTTCATCAAGTTTAACCTCTATGGGCTAGGCGGGACGAATTCGTCCCACCTACTTAACAGCCAGTTGAAGCCTGTGGCGCGATTTTCAAATACCTTAAAAATCCTATTACTTCAATTTCTCAAACATATGACTATTTTACAGCTATTTAAAGACAAGACTCTCGTTAATCTAACCACACTGTCCGATTTCAAAAAGGCTTTACAACGAAAGCAAAACATTAGATTATGTCAGCAGAGTACCAAGCCAGAAATAATCAGACACCCATTTTTCAAGCTAGCATATAATGTCACAAAAACCCAGAAGACAGCTAAATGCAGCACTAACCTTTGATGATCTTCATCAGATGACACACCTAGGACATTATGTTATACAATACATGCATGTTTTGTTCAATCAAGTTCATATTTATATCAAAAAACAGCTTTTTACATTAGCATGTGACGTTCAGAACTAGCATACCCCCTGCAAACTTCCGGCGAATTTACTAACAATTTACTAAATTACTCACGATAAACGTTCACAAAAAGCATAACAATTATTTTAAGAATTATAGATACATTACTCCTCTATGCACTCGATATGTCCGATTTTAAAATAGCTTTTCGGTGAAAGCACATTTTGCAATATTCTAAGTACATAGCCCGGCATCACAGTGCTAGCTATTTAGACACCCAGCAGGTTTAGCACTCACCAATATCAGATTTACTATAAGAAAAATGGTCTTACCTTTCCTGTTCTTCGTCAGAATGCACTCCCAGGACTTCTACTTCAATAACAAATGTAGGTTTGGTCCAAAATAATCCATAGTTATGTTCCAACAGCGACGTTTTGTTCGTGCGTCCCAGACACTATCCCAATGGTAAATAACGGTCGCGCACACGGCGCATTTCGTGACAAAAGATTTCTAAATATTTCATTACCGTACTTCGAAGCATGTCAACCGCTGTTTAAAATCAATTTTTATGCTATTTTTCTCGCAAAAAAGCGATAATATTCCGACGGGGAATCTGCAATTAGATAAACAGCCGAAGGAAAATATATCACTGGGTCGAATCGGGCACGCGCCTAATTCCATTGTCCTCTGATGGGCCACTTGGAAAAGGCGATAATGTGTTTCAGCCTGAGGCTGCCTCGTCATCGTTCAGGTTTTTCCCGGGCTCTGAGAGCCTATTGGAGCCGTGGGAAATGTCACGTTACAGCTAAGATCCTGACTCTTCAAGAAACAGAAGCAAGAACAACAACACCTTGTCAGACAGGCCACTTCCTGCATGAAACCTTCTCAGATTTTTGCCTGCCAAATGAGTTCTGTTATACTCACAGACACCATTCAAACAGTTTTAGAAACTTTAGGGTGTTTTCTATCCATATGTAATAAGTATATGCATATTCTAGTTACTGGGTAGGAGTGGTAACCAGATTAAATCGGGTACGTTTTTTATCCGGACGTGAAAATACTGCCCCCTATCCCAAACAGGTTAAACAGTACAGCAATATGGTACTTACAGAGTGCATCAAACATGATTTAGACCTTGTTTATGAAAAACTGTTTATTTCTGTAATTCATGATTGCAACTTTCTGAAAATTGTCAACAGTGTTCCTTTCATCGAGTTTAAACAGTACAGCAAAATGGTACTTACAGTGTGACTCAAACATGATTTAGACCTTGTATATGAAAAACTGTTTATTTCTATATTTCATGATTGCAACTTGCTGAAAAGTGTCAACAGTGTTCCTTTCATCGCGTTTTAACAGTACAGCAAAATGGTACTTACAGAGTGCATAAAACATGATTTAGACCTTGTCCCCTATCCCCTCCTCTCTTCTCCAGACCATTTCCGGAGACCTTCTCCCCTACCTCACCTCGCTCATCAACTCATCCTTGAAGACGTCCCTTCCGTCTTCAAGAGAGCGAGAGTTGCACCCCTTCTGAAAAAACCTACACTCGATCCCTCCGATATCAACAACTACAGACCAGTATCCCTTCTTTTCTTTCTCTCCAAAACTCTTGAACGTGCCGTCCTTGGCCAGCTCTCTTGCTATCTCTCAGAATGACCTTCTTGATCCTAATCAGTCAGGTTTCAAGACTCGGCATTCAACTGAGACTGCTCTTCTCTGTGTCACGGAGGCTCTCCGCACTGCTAAAGCTAACTCTCTCTCCTCTGCTCTCATCCTTCTAGACCTATCTGCTGCCTTTGATACCGTGAACCATCAGATCCTCCTCTCCACCATCTCCGAGCTGGGCATCTCCGGCGCCGCCCACGCTTGGATTGCGTCCTACCTGACAGGTCGCTCCTACCAGGTGGCGTGGCGAGAATCTGTCTCCGCACCACGTGCTCTCACCACTGGTGTCCCCCAGGGCTCTGTTCTTGGCCCACTCCTATTCTCGCTATACACCAAGTCACTTGGCTCTGTCATATCCTCACATGGTCTCTCATATCATTGCTATGCAGATGACACACAATTAATCTTCTCCTTTCCCCCTTCTGACAACCAGGTGGCGAATCGCATCTCTGCATGTCTGGCAGACATATCAGTGTGGATGACGGATCACCACCTCAAGCTGAACCTCGGCAAGACGGAGCTGCTCTTCCTCCCGGGGAAGGACTGCCCGTTCCATGATCTCGCCATCACGGTTGACAATTCCCTTGTGTCCTCCTCCCAGAGTGCTAAGAGCCTTGGCGTGACCCTGGACAACACCCTGTCGTTCTCCACCAACGTCAAGGCGGTGACCCGATCCTGTAGGTTCATGCTCTACAACATTCGCAGAGTACGACCCTGCCTCACACAGGAAGCGGCGCAGGTCCTAATCCAGGCACTTGTCATCTCCCGTCTGGATTATTGCAACTCGCTGTTGGCTGGGCTCCCTGCCTGTGCCATTAAACCCCTACAACTCATCCAGAACGCCGCAGCCCGTCTGGTGTTCAACCTTCCCAAGTTCTCTCACGTCACCCCGCTCCTCCGCTCTCTCCACTGGCTTCCAGTCGAAGCTCGCGTCCGCTACAAGACCATGGTGCTTGCCTACGGAGCTGTGAGGGGAACGGCACCTCCGTACCTTCAGGCTCTGATCAGGCCCTACACCCAAACAAGGGCACTCCGTTCATCCACCTCTGGCCTGCTCGCCTCCCTACCTCTGAGGAAGCACAGTTCCCGCTCAGCCCAGTCAAAACTGTTCGCTTCTCTGGCACCCCAATGGTGGAACAAGCTCCCTCACGACGCCAGGACAGCGGAGTCAATCACCACCTTCCGGAGACACCTGAAACCCCACCTCTTCAAGGAATACCTGGGATAGGATAAAGTAATCCTTCTAACCCCCCCTTAAAAGATTTAGATGCACTATTGTAAAGTGGTTGTTCCACTGGATATTATAAGGTGAATGCACCAATTTGTAAGTCGCTCTGGATAAGAGCGTCTGCTAAATGACTTAAATGTAAATGTAAATGTTCCTTTCATCGAGTTTAAACAGTACAGCAAAATGGTACTTACAGAGTGACTCAAACATGATTTAGATCTTGTTCATGAAAATCAGTTTATTTCTGTATTTCATTATTGCAACTTGCTGAAAAGTGTCAACAGTGTTCCTGTCATCAAGTTTAAACAGTACAGCAAAATGGTACTTACAGAGTGCATCAAACATGATTTGGACCTTGTTTATGAAAATCTGTTTATTTCTGGGTTTCATGATTGCATTTTTTTTTTTTTTTTATCTTTATTTTAACAGGGAAAACAGACTGAGACCTGGATCTCTTTTACGGCTGTGCCCTGTGTAAACATGTTGACATGTACAGTTTTAGGCATACAGACAAGAACATTTCAAACATACAAAACAAAGACACAATTCAACAGAAACAATCACAGACAACATCATATTGATCCTCCATAACATTTTTAAAATGGGCAAGGGACACCAGGGTGTCTAACTTAAGTTGGATCTGCAGTTTGTTCCATAAATAAGGCGCAAAGGAACTAAAGGCAGTCCTACCCAACTCTGTGGAGACCGCAGGAGTCTCTAATGTAATCCACATCTGTGATCTGGTTTTAAAATTTGTATATCTAGTGGAAATTAATGATGATATATATGCCCCGTGCCCTAAATAACTAAACTGGCTAGTTTGCGTGTATGTAAAGAGAAGGGCAGGCTGTACATTGATGCTACCGCTAATTGGATAGAGCGACGCTGTCTCCGTTCACTCGCTTCATAAACTAAGCAAAAAAACAAGTGTCCCTTTTTCAGGACCCTGTCTTTCAAAGATAATTCGTAAAAATCCAAAAAATTTTATTTATTTTTTAATTAACCTTTATTTAACCAGGAAAGGCTCATTGAGATTTAAAATCTATTTTTCAAGAGCGTCCTGGCCAAGATAGCTCAGAGTAAATATTTATTGCATTTTCCTTTTCCAAATGGGCGGTAATTTAGAATGCATAAGATACTGTATTTACGATAGCATAGCTGCTGTTTCTTTGTTCCTAAGTCTTCCCGCTCTTTCATTCAAGCCCAACCCCCTTTCCTTTGTGTAACCAGCCATCATACAGGTTCCATCTACCAGGGATGTTTTCTGTATGACATCATTTGTATTCTGTGTATTTGTAATTCTGTGTGATTAGTTTAGGTATTTAGTAAATAAATAATTAAACCCAATTTTGTATTGCTGATTCAACTTGTTAGCCAGGGTTCGTGAAGATAACCAAGAATTTACAACTTCCATTATGAGACTGAAAATAAGATAAGGGTTAATATTGACTGCTATCGATGTAAAAGATTACTAAGTATTTTAAGAGTTTATTCGGAAGATAACGGCTCTATAAACGTTCTTCCGTGGTGCCCCGACTTTCTAGTTAATTACATTTACACGATTAGCTTAATCAGGTAATATTAATTACAGAGAAAGGATTTTATAGGTTAGCATGTCATATCACTTAATCCGGCATAGCCAAAGACACGACACCATCAAAACGTCACATTTTTGGGGTGGCTAAAACCATGATTTGGTCAAACAGTAAAGTGCATTATCCTCATGATTCTTGTAATGAAAGTGTCTGCCCTGCCCCTGTGCCCTCGCTGGGGCCTGCTGTTGTGATGAACGAGCCACTCTCTCCCCTATGAGTTAAAGAGAAAAATGCGTTCTGATTGTATAACATTTCAAAATGCAATTGCAGGAAAATTATCATAGTAGCATAGTAGTAGCATTATCATTGTAAATTGCGCACACATTGATGTCAAGATATGCACCTACCCCAATGCTCTGTTGGTGATTAATGCAGGAGCAGATTTTAAGATCAGGACAAGACATCTTTTTGAGTGAATGACACGGTTGAAGTCGGAAGTTTACATACACATACACTGTTGTCATTAAAACTCGTTTTTCAACCACTCTACAAATTTCTTGTTAAACTATAGTTTTGGCAAGTCGGTTAGGACATCAACTTTCTGCATGACAAGTAATTTTTCCAACAACTGTTTACAGACATATTATTTCACTTATAATTCACTATCACAATGGGTCAGAAGTTTACATGCACTAAGGTGACTGTGCCTTTAAACAGCTTGGAAAATTCCAGAAAATGATGTCATGGCTTTAGAAGCTTCTGATAGTCTAATTGACATAATTTGAGTCAATTGGAAGTGTACCTGTGGATGTATTTCAAGGACTACCTTCAAACTCAGTGCCTCTTTGCTTGACGACATGGGAAAAATCAGAAGAAATCAGCCAAGACCTCAGAAAAAAATTGTAGACCTCCACAAGTCTGGTTTATCCTTGGGAGCAATTTCCAAATGCTTGAAGGTACCACGTTCATCTGTACATACAATAGTACGCAATTTACTATTGGGACCATGCAGCCATCATTCCGCTCAGGAAGGAGACACGTTCTGTCTCCTAGAGATGAACGTACTTTGGTGCGAAAAGTGCAAATCAATCCCAGAACAACAGCAAAGGACCATGTGAAGATGCTGGAGGAAACAGGTACAAAAGTATCTATATCCACAGTAAAACAAGTCCTATATCGACATAACCTGAAAGGCCGCTCAGCAAGGAAAAAGTCACTGCTCCAAAACGGCCATAAAAAAGCCCGACTAAGGTTTGCAACTGCACATGGGGACAAAGATCCTACTTTTTGGAGAAATGTCCTCTGGTCTGATGAAACAAAAATAGAACTGTTTGGCCATAATGACCATCGTTATGCAAGCTGAAGAACACCATCCCAACTGTGAAGCATGGGGGTGGCAGAATCACGTGGGGGTGCTTTGCTGCAGGAGGGACTGGTGCACTTCACAAAATAGATGGCATCATGAGGTAGGAAAATGATGTGGATATATTGAAGCAACATCTCAAGACATCAGTCAGGAAATTAAAGCTTGGTCGCAAACGGGTCTTTCAAATGGACAATGGATCCTAACTGACTTAAGACAGGGAATTTTTAGTAGGATTAAATGTCAGAAATTGTGAAAAACTGAGTTTAAATGTATTTGGCTAAGGTGTATGTAAACTTCTGACTTCAACTGTACGTAACAGGCCTATCTGGCTTATATGACTATGATGGTTATAATGCTTCTTGACAGTGTCATAAAGTGTATTTTCTTAGTCCAAGTGACACAGGAGGGTCATAATGCTTATCGAAAAGTGTCAAAGGGAGTATTTTAACAAACAAACTTCCAAACAAACTTGGCAGGGAAAAAATACATTTCAATAAATGTGGGTTGTTACACTTACGTAGGTGTCATAACCAGTCATTAAATAAAGCATTATACTGTATGTTACAAAAGTGTAAATATATGGGTCATGAAACTTTTATGACAGGTTATGACAAGTTATGTGAGCTGTTATGACAGTGTCATAAAGTGCTGTGATGCTGGGTGTCAAGTAAAGGGTTACCCATAAAATTTACTAGTATAAGTCAGAATTATACTGAACAAAAATATAAAATGCAACAGTAAAATGTTTTAAATTGTTGCATGAGTTACAGTTAATATAAGGCAATCAGTCAATTGAAATAAATTCATTAGGCCCTAATATATGGATTTCACATGACTGGGCAGGGGCGCAGCCATGGGGGGGCCTGAGAGGGCATAGGCCCACCCACTGGAGAGCTTGGCCCAGCCAATCAGAATGAGTTTTTCTCCACAAATAGGACAAAAATACTCAATTTCTCAATTGGACAAAAATACTCAGTTTCATCAGCTGTCCGGGTGGCTGGTCTCATGATCCCAATGCGAAGAAGCCGGATGTAG
Source organism: Salmo salar (assembly GCF_965601325.2). NCBI lineage: Eukaryota > Metazoa > Chordata > Actinopteri > Salmoniformes > Salmonidae > Salmo > Salmo salar. Next base: position 2,412,750 of record NC_138318.1, read on the forward strand.
AGGTCCTGGGCTAGTGTGGTTACACGTGATCTACGGTTGTGAGGCTGGTTGGACATACTGCCAAATTTTCTAAAATGACGTTGGAGGTAGAAAAATTAACATTCAATTCTCTGGCAGCAGCTCGGGTGGCCATTGCTGTTGTCAACATGCCAATTGCACGCTCCCTCAAAACTTCAGACATTGTGACGTTGAGTTGTTTGACAAAAAGACACATTTTTGAGTGGCCTTTTGTCCCCAGCACAAAATGCACCTGTGTAATGATAATCTGTTTAACTTCTTAGTGATCCGTTAACCTGTTGGGGTGTAGGGGGCAGTATTTTCACAGCCAGATGAAAAAACGTACCCAAATTAAACTGGTTACTACTCTTGCCCAGAAACTAGAATATGCATATTATTAGTAGATTTGGATAGAAAACACTCTGAAGTTTCTAAAACTGTTTGAATGGTGTCTGTGAGTATAGCAGAACTCATATGGCAGGCAAAAACCTGAGAAAAATCCAACCAGGAAGTGTAAAGTCAGAATTGTAGTTCTTTTGATTCTCTATGGAAACTACAGTTTCTGTGGGGTCACGTTGCACTTCCTAAGGCTTCCATTGGCTGTCAACAGCCTTCAGAAAGTTCTTTCAGCATTCTCCTGTCACTGGGCAGATAATAGGAGCTCAGTCCATCAGTGGACTGCCTGTGGACAAAGGGATTGGATATGCGCGATCCCGCGAGCGCGCCGTTCCTTATTTTTGTTCTTGAATGAATATGCTATTGTCCGGTTGGAATACTATCGCAATTTTACGTAAAAAATACCATAAAGATTGATTTTAAACAGCGTTTGACATGTTTCTAAGTACAGTAATGGAACATTTTGACTTTGTCTCTGGTACCGGTACGGCACTCGCGCGTTATGCCTTTGGATAAGTGATCTGTACGCACGAACAAAACGGAGGTATTTGGACATAAATATGGATTATTTCGAACAAAAACAACATTTCTTGTGCAAGTAGCAGTCCTGGGAGTGCATTCTGACGAAGATCAGCAAAGGTAAGAGAATATTTATAATACTAATTCTGAGTTTAGGTGACCCCGAACTTGGCGGGTGTCTGTATAGTGTCATGACCTTGGCCTCTTTTGGTACAGGGAGGACAGTTGACCCCTCCCTTTTGCACACAATCCACCCTGTGTGTAAAAGGTCGTAAAAACTCTAAAATTCCAGGAAAGTCTCTGGCCCCATGGCCCATAGAGAGACAAAGGAAATTCTTCCAACTCATAGAATTGGAGAGCCAAGCGACATTTTGTGTTCTGGAGAAGGTATGGAAGATTGGTGAAGAATCCAGCTACGAACTAATCCGCTTGGTACAATTTTGTGATACTCAGAAGAGACAATATAGCCATATTACCATAAAACTGTTTATATAATAGCATCATAATGGTTGTATAGAATGTATTAATAAGGATAAAGCTTTTGTAAGACATTGAGATGCTATGTACTGATGTAATGTGATAGATTTGGTTACAGAAATACAATTCTAACTCAGTCATAGGCATGCCCCCAACACCCATACAGGACCAGGCGTCATTTGACAAGCTGTTCTATGGGCACTATAAAACACCCCCGGATTTACATTTCCTCAGACCAGGCCTACACTCCGTTGGCACATAGGTTCTACCTTCCAATTCCTCTACTGAAAGTGAACCATACCACGTGGTTAACTTTTAGACTATTGCTACCGACAGAATAAGAACAAGTCTTTGATATTAATTATTAGTCTGCAGCTAAGTAAATTATATCATCGAACACGAAGACCAACGAAACCACCATTCTATGACGACATTAATGAATGTCGCTCTGAAAGATCTATTCTAACCGAGAGAGAGAGAGAGAGAGAGAGAGAGAGAGAACGTGGACAAAACTCCCCAACAGAACTACTCTCCAACAAGAATCAGAACGACACACTGAGCGTAAATATATATATTGATTGCAATTGTTCCCGAATGAGTGAGCCTTCAATTGTCAATTGTTAATGAACTCTGTGTAAACTTCTCAGCTGACCATTTATGATCCATTGTTCAACAGGCCGACCAGCCTGTTTAGCCCACAAGGGCACATTCCGATACCAATCCTTTGTTGACGATAATTACTGTTTGTATGTTTTTCTGTTAATTACTTAATGTAGTAAATAAATGATTTTAAGACAATTGATGTATGGATGATTTTAGTAAAGACTGGGTTCGTGCAGATACAACAATTTACGACGTTTGGAATGAGACTGGACTAGAGGTAAATACACCATTTAAACTAGGAGATAATCGGCCTATACTATAATAGAATATAATATTATAGTATAGGAAAGTTATATTAGGAAAATTATAGCTTTGTAATCTGAATATTCTCCTTGGTGCCCCGACCTCCTAGTTAATTACAATTAAACGATTAATCAGTTTAATCGCGTGATAATAATTACAGGGAGCTAATTGATAAACATATCTTCAGTTTAATGGTACCCCCAAAGACACGACAATAGCTTGCTGTGATTGCGAGCTATGTACTCAGAATATTGAAAAATGTGCTTTCTCCGTAAAGCAATTTTAAAATCTGACACAGCGGTTGCATCCAGGAGTAGTCTATCTATAATTCTTTAAATAATTGTTATATATATCTTGTCAACGTTTATGATGAGTATTTTTGTAAATTGATGTGCACATTCACCGGAAGGTTTTGGTGGGAATACATTTTCTGAACATTACGCGCCAATGTAAAATGCTGTTTTTGGATATAAATATGAACTTTATCGAACAAAACATACATGTATTGTGTAACAATGTCCTAGGAGTGTCAATACATTTAAACAGGTAGGAAAAAGTATGTGACTTTTTCAAAAGCAAATTGGAGTCAGCTAACCTGGAATCCAATCAATGCGACAAGATCGGAGATGTTAATATACATTTATTTTTATGTTACATTTCTCTCTGTTAGAAGACAATCTAAAAACAATTTCCTCCAAACAGATTCTAAAAGAGAAACTCTTACTAGCCATTAAGACCAAGAACTTTGGTTTTGTGTAGAGGTTGACAAACATGTTTACCTGTTGTGTAATATTTACCTAGTTACATCAAAACACAATTTGAGTTTGCTATTCACAAGAAGCATTGCCTTATGTGAACCATGCCTCGAACAAAAGAGATCTCAGAAGACCTAAGATTAAGAACTGTTGACTTGCATAAAGCTGGAAAGGTTTAAAAAAGTATCGCTAAAAGCCTTGGTGTTCATCAGTCCACAGTAAGACAAATTGTCTATATATGGAGAAAGTTCAGCATTGTTGCTACTCTCCCAAAGAGTGGGCGTCCTGAAAGCACAGTGCAGACTGCAACAGCACAGTGCAGGATACTCAATGAGGTTAAGAATCCTAGAGTGACAGCTAAAGACATACAGAAATCTCTGGAACATGCTAACATCTCTGTTGACGAGTCTACGATACGTAAAACAAGAAAGGTGTTCATGGGAGGATACAATGGAAGAAGCCAATGCTGTCCAAAAAAAACATTGCTGCATGTCTGAAGTTCGCAAAAGAGCCCCCCCTGTATGTTCCACAGCGCTTCTGGCAAAATATTCTGTGGCCAGATGAAACTACAGTTCAGTTGTTTGTAAGGAACACAACACTGTATGTGGAGAAAGAGGCACAGGACACCAACATCAAAACATCCCAACTGTAAAGTATGGTGGAGGGAGCATCATGGTTTGGGGCTGCTTTGTTGCATCAGGGCCCGGACAGCTTGCTATCATTGACGGAAAAATGAATTCAAGTTTATCAAGACATTTTGCAGGAAAATGTAAAGCTATCCGTCTGCCAATTGAAGCGCAACAGAAGTTGGGTGATGCAACAGGACAACGACCCAAAAGACAGAATGGCTTCAACAGAAGAAAATACACCTTCTGGAGTGGCCCAGTCAGAGTCCTGACCTCAACCCGATTTAAAATGCTGTGACATGACCCCGAGAGCGGTTCACACCAGACATCCTAAGAATATTGTTGAACTGAAAGAGTTTGGTAAAGATGAATGGTCCAAAATTCCTCCTGACCGTTGTGAAGGTCTGATCCGCAACTACAGAAAACATTTGGTTGAGGTTATTGCTGCCAAAGGATGGTCAACCAGTTATTAAATCCAAGGGTTCACATACTTTTTCCACTCGACACTGAATGTTTACATGGTGTGTTCAATAAAGACATGAAAACGTATAATTGTTTGTGTTTTTAGTTTAAGCAGACTGTTTGTCTATTGTTGTGACTTAGATGAAGACCAGATCAAATTTTATGACCAATTTATGCAGAAATACAGGTATTCCAAAGGGTTCACATACTTTCTTGCCACTGTATATTCCCACACAAAATAATTTCTCCCCAGTCTGTATATGCTCAGTTAAACTATATACTATTTGAGGATATATTTGGATGATACTATATCCTTCACACCTATTTCTTGTGTCGACCAGCACCTTTGGAAAAAAAAAAAAGAGAACACTGACAGCTGCTACATGCATCACTTAGTGATAATAAATAGCCACAATGAAAAGTTACATTCTTGGTTTTATTAAACTACAATATAACAATTCAGGGCATATTTAATAAACTAAGAAGCATATTTAATTCACATTTAAATAAAACGGAGTAAAACAAAGAGAACAAACATGCCTGTCACAGAACATTGAGGTCATAAAGAAAAATGGCACCACACAGGTCAGGTCCTTGGTAGCAGTAGTCTAGTCATACGTGCAAATCAGACACTATTTTCCCAGATAAAATACACTGCCTTCATGGTCCCTCACAAAAGATGCATTTAAGACTACTTTTACAGGGGTTATTCCCTTTTCCTTTATTTTGAAACATTTTAAAATAACTAATTTTTAACAAACACCACCCTTGTATCATTTGTAATTTCTTGAAATCTAAATGGATGAAAATATTAGTTAACATGATCGTTTCGTCCAATGACTTGAGGGGATGAAAAAGGACATCAGGAAGAGTAGCTGCTGCTTTTGCAACAGATAATGGGGATCCTAACAAAATACCAAATACCAACAACAAAAAAATACCAAAAACGCAGTGGTAAATAGACACTAACATTCAGCTAGTTAAACCGTGCCCCCTTATCATGAACAGCCACAGTGTACACACCATAATAGGCTACACAACTTTGGAAGGGGATTAAGGTCAGAAACTAGACTAAATGTGTAAATAAAATCTAATACAATATTACTCAAACAATACTTTGGTTTTGTAATGTACTTGACAGTGGATCGTTCAAGGCTTTTACACTCCATTGAGGGATGCCTGTTTACCGACTAAGACTACTTCTCCATAGGCAAGCTAGTGTTCATGTTATGTGCATTACCAAGTCACCCAGAAAGCATGCTTACTTTCAACAGCACACAGCCTAGAGGCCTAAAGCAGGGAAAGCCATATTATACACCTCAACCAACTGTTAATCGTTTGCGAGTTTAGTAAGAGATATGAACATAAATTATAAGTGAGTAGGCGATGAACCAATCACTCAACCAACCAGGTGGCATGGTCAAAAATAAGTGTGCGCCACTATCCCATTTGTGTACCGGTGACTGGGAAAACCCCCATAGGGTCATTCATATCCTAATCAACCTAGAGTGACCACAGCTGCAGCTTGCATTGGTTCAGCTCCTTTTTTTGTTAACGATTGAATAACTTATATCTTGAACTCATAACATTAAATGATTCCCCTTTTTTTCAGTGACCTACAAATAAAACTAACGCTCCCTTCTTCCCCCATGTCCCTCCACCTTTTTCTCCACCCTTTTCCCCACCTCTGGATTCACCCTGCCCAAAGGCAGCGGTTGTTGTAGTGATGAGAAGGTGAAAACGCTGCCCGTCATATCCGAGTGTTGACATCAAGAGGTGCCGACTTGCTGTCATCAGTTACATTGACATGTGTTCAGGAAGTACATAGGAGATGTCGTCCCATGGGTGGCGGTACAGGCCCTGTTTTAGCCTCTTCTGGTCCAGGTAATGACCTAGGATGGGAAGAAGAGAAAGTGATTGATTAACTAGACCTTATTTAACTACACCTTATAACTTAGTATAAGTGTGACATAGTGAAGGGCGGGGGTGTATGCCTTATGATTAACGACTCATGGTGTAATCACTACAACATATAGGAACTTAAGTAATTTTGTTCACGTGACCTAGAATTCCTTACAATCAAATGCCGACCGCATTATCTTCCAAGAGAATTCGCTTTGATTATAGTCAGTCGCATATATCCCTCCAAGCAGATACCTCGTCGGCCCTGAAAGAACGTCACTGGACTCTATTTAAACTGGAGATTTTAACAAAGCTAACGTGAGAACAAGACTTCCTAAATTCTATCAGCATATCGAATGCGCGACATGAGCTGGTAGCATTCTGGATCATTGCTACACTAACTTCCGCGATGCATACAAAGCCCTTCCCCGCCCTGCCTTCGGCAAATCTGACCACAACTCCATTTTGTTATTCCCAGCCTTTTGACAGAAACTAAAACAGGAAACGCCCGTGCTCAGGTCTATCCAATGCTGGTCTGACCAATCAGATTCCACACTTCAAGATTGCTTTGATCACGTGGACTGGGATAAGTTCCGGATAGCCTCAGACAATAACATTGATGTATATACGTCGACTCGGTGAGCAAGTTTATTAGCAAGTGCATCGGAGATGTCGTACCCACTGTGACTATTAACCTGTCTGGGATAGGGGGCAGTATTTTCACGGCCGGATAAAAAAAACGTACCCGATTTAAACTGGTTACTACTCTTGCCCAGAAACGAGAATATGCATATTATTAGTAGCTTTGGATAGAAAACACTCTGAAGTTTCTAAAACTGTTTGAATGGTGTCTGTGAGTATAACAGAACTCATATGGCAGGCAAAAACCTGAGAAGATTCCAAGCAGGAAGTGGCCTTTCTGCGAATTTGTAGTCCTTCTGTTGCTTGTCTATCGAAACTACAGTATCTGAGCTGTTACGTGACACTTTCTAAGGCTTCCATTGGCTCTCTAAAGCCTTCAGAAACCGGAACATTTTGAAAGGAACATTTTGAATTTTTTTGTCTCGAAATGTGCTCACGCGTTACCCTTTGGGACAGTGACCTGAACGCTCGAACAAAACGGGGGTATTTGTACATAACTGTGGATTATTTCGAACAAAAACATCATTTGTTGTGGAAGTAGCAGTCCTGGGAGTGCATTCTGACGAAGAACAGCAAAGGTAATCACATTTTTCTAAAACTAATTCTGAGTTTAGTGAGCCCCGAACTTGGCGGGTGTCAAATTAGCTAGCCGTGATGGCTGAGCTATGTACTCAGAATATTGCAAAATGTGCTTTCGCCGAAAAGCTATTTTAAAATCTGACATAGCGATTGCATAAAGGAGTTCTGTATCTATAATTCTTAAAATAATTTATGTATTTTGTCAACGTTTATCATGAATAATTTAGTAAATTCACCAGAAGTTTTGGGTGGGAATGCTAGTTCTGAACATCACATGCTAATGTAAAAAGCTGTTTTTTGATATAAATATGAACTTGATTGAACAAAACATGCATGTATTGTATAACAATGTCCTAGGAGTGTCATCTGATGAAGATCAAAGGTTAGTGCTGCATTTAGCTGTGTTTTGTGTTTTTGTGACATATATGCTTGCTTTGAAAATGGCTGTGTGATTATTTTTGGCTGTGTACTCTCCTAACATAATCTAATGTTTTGCTTTCGCTGTAAAGCCTTTTTGAAATCGGACAACGTGGTTGGATTAACGAGAGTCTTATCTTTCAAATGGTGTAAAATAGTCGTATGGTTGAAAAATTGAAATTGCATTTTTGAGGTATTTGTATTTCGCGCCACGTTCTTCCATTGGATATTTGGCGAGAAGTTCCGCTAGCGAAATCGTCTAGATGCAAGAGGTTAAAACCTTTCCTAACCAGAAACCGTGGATTGATGGCAGCATTCGCGCAAAACTGAAAGAGCGAATCACCGCTTTTAATCATGGAAAGGCGACTGGAAACATGACCGAATACAAACAGTGCAGCTATTCCCTCCACAAGGCAATCAAACAAGCAAAGCGTCAGTAGAGAAAAAGTAGAGTCGCAATTCAACGGCTCAAACACAAAACAAGTTTGGCAGGGTCTACAGTCAATCACAGATTACAAAAAGAAAACCAGCCCTGTTGCGGACACCAACGTCCCAGACAAATTGAACAACTTCTTTGCTCGCTTTGAGGACAATACAGTGCCACTGACACGGCCCACTACCAAAGCCTGTGGGCTCTCCTTCTCCATGGCCAATGTGAGTAAAACATTTAAACGTGTTAACCCTCGCAAGGCTGCCGGCCCAGACGGCATCCCTAGCCGCGTCTTCAGAGCATGCGCAGACCATCTGGCTGGTGATCATTTACGAACATATTCAATCTTTCCCTATCCCAGTCTGCTGTCCCCACATGCTTCAAGATTGCCACCATTGTTCCTGTTCCCAAGAAAGCTAAGGTAACTGAACTAAATGACTATTGCCCCGTTGCATTCACTTCTGTCATCATGAAGTGCTTTGAGAGACTAGTCAAGGATCATATCACCTCCACCCTACCTGATACCCTAGACCCACTCCAATTTGCTTACCGCCCCAATAGGTCCACAGACGATGCACTCACTATCACACTGCACAATTCCATCTGGACAAGAGGAATACCTATGTAAGAATGCTGTTCATTGACTACAACTCAGCATTTAACCTCTTACATCTAGATGTTCCGCTAGCGGAACACCGCTCCAATATCCAATGATAGGGCGTGGCGCGAATTACAAATTCCTCAAAAACCCAAAAACGTCAATTTTTCAAACATGACTATTTTACACCATTTTAAAGACAAGACTCTCCTTTATCTAACCACATTGTCAGATTTAAAAAAGGCTTTACAACGAAAGCAAAACATTAGATTATGTCAGGAGAGTACCCAGCCAGAAATAATCACACACCCATTTTTCAAGCTAGCATATAATGTCACAAAAACCAAAACCACAGCTAAATGCTGTGATGACACTCCTAGGACATTATGTTATACAATACATGCATGTTTTGTTCAATCAAGTTCATATTTATATCAAAAACCTGCTTTTTACATTAGCATGTGACGTTCAGAACTAGCATACCCACCGAACACTTCCGGTGAATTTACTAAATTACTCACGATAAACGTTCACAAAAAACATAACAATTATTGTAAGAATTATACATACAGAACTCCTTTATGCAATCGCGGTGTCAGATTTTAAAATAGCTTTTCGGTGAAAGCACATTTTGCAATATTCTGAGTAGATAGCCCGGCCATCACAGGCTAGCTATTTTGACACCCACCAAGTTTGGGGCTCACCAAACTCAGATTTACTATATGAAAAATTGGATTACCTTTGCTGTTCTTCGTCAGAATGCACTCCCAGGACTTCTACTTCCACACCAATGTTGTTTTTGTTCCAAATAATCCATAGTTATATCCAAATAGTGGTGTTTTGTTCTTGCGTTCAAGACACTATCCAAAGGGTGACGCGCCGGCGCATATCGTGACAAAGAATTTCAACATTTTCCATTACCGTACTTCAAACGCTGTTTAAAATCAATTTTTATGCGATTTTTCTCGTAAAATAGCGATAATATTCCGACCGGGACATGTCATTTTCGTTCAAAGACTGAAAATGTAAAATGGACTCTTCACGTGCATGCGCGCGCCCGTTACATTGTTCTCAGATCGACCACTATCCAAATGCGCTACTGTTTTTCAGCCAGGGACTGCAGAGTCATCATTCCCCGTTCTGGCGCCTTCTGAGAGCCTATGGGAGCCTTAGCCTCTCTGGGCTAGGTGGGAGGCTTGCGTCCCACCTACTCAACAGCCAGTTGAATCCCGTGGCGCGTTATTCAAATACCTTAGAAATGCTATTACTTCAATTTCTCAAACATATGACTATTTTACACCATTTTAAAGACAAGACTCTCGTTAATCTAACCACACTGTCCGATTTCAAAAAGGCTTTACAACGATAGCAAAACATTAGATTATGTCAGCAGAGTACCCAGCCAGAAATAATCAGACACCCATTTTTCAAGCTAGCATATAATGTCACATAAACCCAAACCACAGCTAAATGCAGCACTAATCTTTGATGATCTTCATCAGATGACAATCTTAGGACATTATGTTATACAATACATGCATGTCTGTTCAATCAAGTTCATATTTATATCAAAAACCAGCTTTTTACATTAGCAGGTGACTAGCATTCCCACCGAACACTTCCGGTGAATTTACTAAATTACTCACGATAAACGTTCACAAAAAACATAACAATTATTTTAAGAATTATAGATACAGAACTCCTATATGCACTCGCTATGTCCGATTTTAAAATAGCTTTTCGGTGAAAGCACATTTTGCAATATTCTAAGTAGATAGCCCGGCATCACAGGGCTAGCGATTTAGACAGCCAGCAAGTTTAGCACTCACCAAAGTCAGATTTACTATAAGATAAATGTTATTACCTTTGCTGTTCTTCGTCAGAATGCACTCCCAGGACTTCTACTTCAATAACAAATGTTGGTTTGGTCCCAAATAATCCATTGTTATATCCAAATAGCGGCGTTTTGTTCGTGCGTTCAAGACACTATCCGAAATGGTAAATAAGGCTGACGAGCACGACGCATTTCGTGACAAAAAAATTCTAAATATTCCATTACCGTACTTCGAAGCATGTCAACCGCTGTTTAAAATCAATTTTAATGCATTTTTTCTCGTAAAAAAAGCGATAATATTCCAACCGGGAAATCGTTTTTTTTTAGTACAAAGAGAGCGAAAGTAAAAGTATGGGATCCCCTCATGCACGAGCCTCAGTCTGATGGCCCTCTGATAGAGCACTTGCCAAAAGCGCTAATGTGTTTCAGCCTGGGGCTGGAATTACATCATTCAGTTTTTTCCCGGGTTCTGAGAGCCTATGGGAGCCGTAGGAAGTGTCACGTTACAGCAAAGATCCTAAATGTTCAATATACAGAGGCAAGAAGCCCAAGGAATGGTCAGAGAGGGTACTTCCTGTTTGGAATCTTCTCAGGTTTTTGCCTGCCATATGAGTTCTGTTATACTCACAGACACCATTCAAACAGTTTTAGAAACGTTAGGGTATTTTCTATCCAAAGCTAATAATTATATGCATATTCTAGTTTCTGGGCAGGAGTAGTAACCAGCTTAAATCGGGTATGTTTTTTATCCAGCCGTGCAAATACTGCCCCCTATCCCCAACAGGTTAGAAAATGTCACGTTACAGCAGAGATCCTCTGTTTTCGATAAAGAGGCTATAGAAGGCCAAGAAAATGGTCAGAGAGGGCACTTCCTGTTTAGAATCTTCTCAGGTTTTGGCCTGCCATATGACTTCTGTTATACTCAGACACCATTCAAACAGTTTTAGAAACTTTAGGGTGTTTTCTATCCAAATCAAACAATTATATGCATATTCTAGTTTCTGGGCAGGAGTAATAACCAGATTAAATCGGGTACGTTTTTTTATCCGGCAGTGAAAATACTGCCCCCTATCCTAAACAGGTTAACACCATAGTACCTTCCAAACTTGTCATTAAACTCGAGACCCTGAGTCTCGACCGCGTCCTGCGCAACTGGGTCCTGGACTTCCTGACGGGCTGCCCCCACATGGTGAAGGTAGGAAACAACATCTCCACCCCGCTGCTCCTCAACACTGGGAGCCCACACAGGTACATTCTTAGCCCTCTCCTGTACTCCCTGTTCACCCATAACTGCGTGGCCATGCACGCTTCCAACTCAAATCATCAAGTTTGCAGACACTACAGTGGTAGGCTTGATTACCAACAACGATGAGACGGCCTACAGGGAGGTGGGGAGGGCCCTCCGAGTGTGGTGTCCGGAAAATAACCTCTCACTCAATGTCAACAAAACAAAGGAGATGATCGTGGACTTCAGGAAACAGCAGAGGGAGCACCCCCCCATCCACATCGACGGAACAGTAGTGGAAAATGTGGAAAGTTTTAAAGTTCCTCGTCGTACACATCACGGACAAACTGAAATAGTCCACCCACACAGACAACGTGGTGAAGAAGGCGCAACAGCGCCTCTTCAACCTCATGAGGCTGAAGAAATGTCTTGTCACCTAAAAACACAAACTTTTACAGATGCACAATCGAGAGCATCCTGTCGGGTGGTATCACTGCCTGGTACGGCAACTATACGCAGGGCCCAACTGTAAAAGAGACCTTGGTCTCAGTCTGTGTTCCTTGTTGAAATTAAGGTATAATAACTGCACCACCCTCAACCGCAAGGCTCTCCAGAGGGTAGTGGGGTCTGCACAACAGATCACCGGGGGCAAACTACCTGCCCTCCATGACACCTACACCACCCGATGTCACAGGAAGGCCAAAAAGGTCAAGGACAACAACCACCCGAGCCACTGCCTTTTCACCCCGCTATCATCCAGAAGGTCAGTACAGGTGCATCAAAGCTGGGACCGAGAGACTGAAAAACAGCTTCTATCTCAAGGCCATCAGACTGTTAAACAGCCATCACTAACATAGAGGCTGCTGCCAACATACAAACTCAAATCTCTGGCCACTTTAATATATGGACTTAATAAAGGTATCACTAGTCACTTTAAATAACACCACTTTATTCATGTTTACAAGGTAGTTGTTGTGAATGTTAGACATTACTGCATTGTCGGAAAAAGAAGCACAATCATGTCGCTACACTCGCATTAACATCGGGTAACCATGTGTATGTGACCAATAAAATTTGATTTGGTTGCCTTACCTAGCTACCTTAAGTTGAATGCACTGACTCTAAGTCGCTTTGGATAAGAGTGTCTGCTAAATGACCAAAATGCAAATATAGACCTTTCCCTATGCACCGCCATGCTGGACAGACCCATTAATTCATCAATCCAGTACACTGTAAAAATAATCCTGTAATTTCTACTAGAGGTCGACCGATTATGATTTTTCAACGCCGATACCGATTATTGGAGGACCAAAAGGCCGATACCGATTAATTGGCTGATTATTATTATGCTTTTTTAAATATGTATATATGTATATATATATATATATATATATATATATATATATATATATATATATATATATATATATATATATATATATATATATATATATACACACACACACACACAGCTATGAAGTGACAACGATACTGAAGAGTCTGCTTAGGAGACAAATACTCTCAACTGTTTGAATAATAAAAATAGAGTTTAAGTTACCTGTGATGAATGCTGAAAGCAAAAACTGTAATTTCTATATGCAGGAAATCCTATTTTAATAATGGGCATGGTAAGAATTGACTACCAAAGTGCGAGTCATAATTCCCATGACACCTTCTAGCAAAATCTGAAAAGCGGTTCCTTCATTTATTCCATAGGATATTTTTAGATTAACTTAAAATAAGGTCTGTGTTTGGTTTAGGCTTACACCACCTTGCCAATTTTATAACTGTGCAGATATCCATAGGATATAACTCTGATCAATATAAGCGAAGATAAAAAAATTTGTAGAGTGGATTTATGAAAATATGTTGACAAACGTTACCTAGTGAGATTTACACGGGTATGAAAACGCCGAGGCGGTTTAAGCACAAAACACAGACCTTATTTGAAGTAGATGAAGACATTCTCTATGGAAGACATGAACGGTAAAATAACGAAGGAACTCCTTTCAAGTTCAGCCGGAAGTTATTACAGGAATTATGAAGCGTCGACTATTTCTCTCTAAACCATATACCTTTGACTATTACGAGCCTGCTGCTGCCTACCACCGCTCAGTCAGACTGCTCTATCAAATATCAAATCATAGACTTAACTATAATATAATAAACCTTAGGTCATTAATATGGTCAAATCCGGAACCCATCATCTCGAAAACATTATTCTTTCAGTGACATACGGAACCGTTCCGTATTTTATCTAACGGGTGGCATCCATAAGTGTAAATATTCCTGTTACATCGCACAACCTACAATGTTATTTCATAGTTCCGTAAAATTCTGGCAAATTAGTTCGCAACGAGCCAAATTCTGTATACCTTGATTCTGCGTGCAACGAACGCAAGAGAACTGACACAATTTCACCTGGTTAATATTGCCTGCTAACCTGGATTTCTTTTAGCTAAATATGCAGGTTTAAAAATACATACTTCTGTGTATTGATTTTAAGAAAGGCATTGATGTTTATGGTTAGGTACAGTCGTGCAACGATTGTGCTTTTTTTCGCAAATGCGCTTTTGTTAAATCATCCCCGTTTGGCGAAGTCTGCTGTCTTTGTTAGGAAAAAATAGTCTTCACAGTTCGCAACAAGCCAGGCGGCCCAAACTGCTGCATATACCCTTACTCTGTTTGCAAGAGAAGTGACACATTTTCCCTAGTTAAAAGAAATTCATGTTAAAGGCAATATTAACTAAATATGCAGGTTTAAAAATATATACTTGTGTATTGATTTTAAGAAAGACATTGATGTTAATGGTTAGGTACACGTCGGAGCAAAGACAGTACTTTTTCGCAAATGTGCACCACATCGATTATATGCAAAGCAGGACAGGCTAGATAAACTAGTAATATCATCAACCATGTGTAGTTAACTAGTGTTTATGATTGATTCATTGTTTTTTTTACAAGTTTAATGCTAGCTAGCAACTTACCTTGGCAACGTAAAGTAGGTGGTTAGAGCGTTGGGCTAGTTAACGTAAGGTTGCATCCCCAAGCTGACAAGGTAAAAATCTGTCGTTCTGCCCCTGAACAAGGCAGTTAACCCACCGTTCCTAGGCTGTCATTGAAAATAAGAATGTGTTCTTTAACTGACTTGCCTAGTTAAATAAAGGTTAAAAAAATAAAAAAAAATAAAAAAAATAGGCAAATCGGTGGCCAAAAATACCGATTGCCGATTGTTATGAAAACTTGAAATCGGCCCTAATTAATCGGTTGACCTCTAATTTCTACAGTAAAATACTGACAGCAAAGTCAATAACTTATTGTAGATTTACAGGACCTTAACTAAAACACAAATGTACAGCATATTACTGTAACACCTGACTAGAGCAAAATGCTGTATTTCTAAAATTTACAGTGCATTACTGTCAGCACAGTAGCCAGTAACTTACTGTAGATTTACAGGACAAGGTTTTTGGAACGCAAAAATACAGTATGGTACTGTATTTTGTGGGGTACAGCCTTCTCACTAACATGTGCAACAAATAAATCCTCTTACAAGGGATGCCTCAAAATGCGTTCATGAGCCAGAGATGATTTCCCCGCCCACAGCATTTTCTCACAATGCACCATAATTCACAGTATGCTTTTGTAAGTATACAGCCAAACAGGTAATATAGTACTTTACTGGAAAATAGAATTACAGTAGCTAACTAAATGTACACCAATTTGTTACAGTGTAGGTGATCCTCAGTGTTTTTCAGTTAACTGGACATTCAAATTAGTGTTAAACTGATGAGTGAAATTCAGCATATACTGCAGACCTGGGTTGAATTCATTTTTCCAAACATTTGAAATACTTGGTGTGCTGAATTTGGCCTGTAATGTAATGGCCTAAAAAGCCCACATGCTGCTTGCCAGGAGAGCTAAACCAAGCGTACCACAAGAATATAAAAAAACGTGTGTATTCGAACCAGATTTTATATGAGGTGGGTTTAATGTTGAGAGACACCGATATAAGCCAATGGGACTCACCGATGAAGCCCATACTCCTGCCCAGCACAAAGATCCCGTTCAGTGCACCAATCTCCACAAACTCGTCCGCTTCATCTCTGTAACGCAGAACACATACACTTACCAGACAGCAACTATTACAGTCTTCTCTGAAACGTGTTGTGAAAATATAATGTGCATATTAGTACACAGCCACTTAATATCTCTCTATGTGTATGATAGGACAAACCTCCATTAGACCTACACACCTGACTTAAAACAGTTTGCTTTTCTACAAGTGATTAACACTCAGGGAAGAGTCCAATTTTGAGTAGCTCGAATTTTAACAGCAATCTCAAATTGACATCAATGAATGCATGATTTGTGCCTAAGTTCACGGTTTGCACACATTCCTTTAGTAAAGATTTGGCCCCATGCAAGATATAAGAGAGAAACGTCCTCTTACCGTGTGAATCCACCGCACATCCTAAGTAGGTCCACAAAGGCCACACCGATGAAGCCGTCCACATTGAGGATCAGGTTGGGTTTCTGCACACAGACAGGAGGTGAAACAACAATACTTAGTTGATGAATCAATGGGCTTCTTCAAAATTGCGGCAGACTGATCTACAAATCACCTTGCATCATAAATAACTTTTGTTTGGCTGTGAAAACTGAGTTCTCCCCCGCTCCGCCTCCACCCGCTCCTCTGGGTCTCTCTTTCTCAAAGTTAAGGCTCCGGATCACATTTGGCGCATGTGTTAATTTTACGCAAAACATTGTTTAAGTAGTTGCTGCTTACACTCCCCATCCTTTCACGTTTCTCTTTACGGACACCCTTCTGAATCACGATGATGTAGCTAGTCTCTGCCTGGTATTTCTGAACAGCTGAAATAAAAACCATGCGGCGATTTGAACGAACTTAAAACCTTTATTTTTTATTTTTAAACCTGTCGTAATGGACATTGCAGTTGCACAAGCAGGACGTACGCAGTCCCTACACGTTGCATTGGGGCAAAAATCAATCCACATTTTCTAAGATGTTGGCTAATATTTATAGTTGCTGCAATATCGTGGCCACTAGCCCAGAGTTCCTGAAAAAACAACATGACTGACTGCCTGTCTGCCTCCTGCTTAGCCAATGTGTGCAATGATGAAAAAAACAACAATAAATTGCTAATTAGATTCCCTGTCTGCGTCTTGCTTGTTTAATATGCTGCTTAAGTAGCTGCATGTAACTCCACACTTGAGTTTTGCATTGGGGCAATGGAATTGTCTGCATGTACTGTAACTCAGCAGCTAAGAAGAACATGAAATTGCTTGACTGCCTGTTTGTGACATGCTTGTGTTTGCAATACTGTTACGACAACAAACTTTGTACGAACATGTCGTTCATGTCTTGTGTGCGGCATGTAGCCTAACTCACCTGAAAAAATATAATTAAATCAAAATGGCGCTTATGCTTGTAATAGCCTACTGTTACAGACATGTTTGCTTTTCATAGGTTTCTCCTCCATCACGTCATGCCACTGTTTTAAACGTTCTCAAGCCGCCCTCTATCGGCACGCCATAGCGGTGCCCTAAAGTGGTGATAAACCCAGTCATTCTGGACAGACACCAACTACTGTTTCATCTAAATAACACTATAGTGGCTGTTCGAACATGTTGATCATGTCTTTTGTGTACAGCATGTCGAAGTTTGTAGGCTGCACCAGACAAAAGCAGAGGCAAAGCAGCTACATAAAATAATCTGGAAGGAGGGGGAAGCGGTAATGGAGTGGGCAGCTACGTAAAAGAAATCCTGCACATATGCAGGAATCTTTAGCAATGGCAAATCGGGTTCCAGGAAATCCGGAACAGTAGCCACGTTGTGAATGGGCCGCCAGTCAACCCCCCCCCCCCCCAAAATCCCATATTTGACACTCTCTAACACAGCCTGGGGAAAAAAATCTGGGAAATGACCAATCTTTTTTCATCTGGACACAGAAATCAAGGGGTACACTTCGTAAAGTTGAAATGACTGATACTCTATTATATGCAGGGTTATTAGTCCATGAGTAAGACTCCCGAATTTGGGCCATCGGGCTCACTTGGGATGATGATGTCTCAAGGATTTTCTTGAAGGTCTGTGTCCTTAAGAGTTGGAAAATGTGTGATAGCAATGTGAGCTTTCTCTGCGTTATCACTCTTTCTTTCATCCCTCCATCCCCTTTGACAAACAATGTCAGTATACAACAAGTTACTGCTCAAGCACACCCTTTAAATCATTACAAAGTTAAGATTCACAGCTATCCAGACGACACCTTTTTGGAATGTTCAGGTCAACAGAACTTTGACCTTTGGGACAGTGGCGTCACCCCTGAACCTTTTGGACAAATGTATTTTAAAAAAATGTGTCTGATATGGCATTTTCATAACATATCACGTTACGCAGTATTAAAACAAAAGTTTACTTACACATTTTTATGACAAAAATAAACAATTCAATACTGTGCTAGGCAGTAGTAGGGTAGTCACTAGTTCACACAGCCAAAGTATTATGGCTAAACCACACAAATTTCTACAATTTATCTACAAAACCTAACCCTAACCTCACTGCTAACCTTATGCCGGACCTTGAATTAAGACCAAAAATCGATTTTGACTTTGTGGCTCTCATCTAGTGGAAACCCAGTAGTAGGCACTGCATGAAGCCCCTGGAATGACTCAGTAGCTGCTGTGATTGGTCAGGATTTCACAACGCAGTGGACCACTCACGTCCCTTGACCCCTCCCTCACAGCACTGGTTAAATGTCAATGTCATCAGACTCAAGAGTCTGTAGTATATCACAGAGCAAATATGGATATTCGGAACATCTTTCGAAGGAGAGGCAAAAGAAGCGAGCAGGTTGAGCACGAGCAGGCAGCAGTGAATGAGGTGGAAAGGGCAGAACAGCCAGAAACTAAGTGCAGCAGCAGAGTTAGCCACAGGTTTGTGCAGGGTTGGTGGTAGCAAACTAGCTAGTCTCCCTTAGCATAAGGGTTGGCTAATGCTAATAAACTAGCATTAGCGCTCAGCATCCTTAAGCTATTGGTTGACAGAGTTATTCAACAGTACATTTAGTGAACGGGCAAGCTAAGGACGTTGATATAGGTCATGATATTAGATTAAGTGCTTATTTACAGCGAGTGTATTTGATGGGTTTCGTTTCTGTAGCTAGCTTGGCTGGCTAGCCACTTCGGAAGTTACTGGCTGGCTAGCTGAGACCAAAGAGAGAAAAGTTTCCGACTGAAGCACATATCTTCTGAGTGACACAGTGCCCCCCTGTGGACTGAAGCTAAACCTTACTACAACTTGATACTAACCCTGTTTAAAATGGGGAAAGTAAAAGGGGAATACCTAGTCAGTTGTACAACTGAATGGATTCAACTGAAATGTGTCTTCCGCATTTAACCCAACCCCTCTGAATCAGAGAGGTGCGGGGGGGCTAAACATGCTTGGCTGATGTCTGTTATTTCCATATAGGCCACGTAACTATTTGTAAATAAAAATAAACTGCCCATTATTACATTGATTAAATTATTTAGACCTTATTTGTATTACTCTTTTTTTATTCACTTAGCTACTTACATTTTGTATTGTTGCTGCATTGTCGAGAGTTTAACATGCAAGTAAGCATTTAATTGCACCGTGTACGCCATGTGTATATTACAAAAAAAATAACTGTGGTTAGATTGTGAAAAACATTTAAAATACATATGCCCTTAAGTGACGTCCTCAAATGTTATGTAAATGAAAGAAATTCTTACATTAGCTAGTAGAACTGACAAAATGAAATCAGAGGCCTTATAACTTACTTCATCCTGCAAGTTTATTATTTTGGGCTCATGTCTCTTTTTATTCACGTAGCCTAGGGCAGGGGTCTCCAACAGGTCAATCGTGAGTTACCAGTAACTCGCCAAACAATTCTCAAGTTAACCTGTTGGGGCTAGGGGGCAGTATTTTCACAGCCGGATAAAAAACGTACCCGATTTAAACTGGTTACTACTCTTGCCCAGAAACGAGAATATGCATATAATTAGTAGATTTGGATAGAAAACACTAAAGTTTCTAAAACTGTTTGAATGGAGTCTGTGTATAACATAACTCATATGGCAGGCCAAAACCTGAGAAGATTCCATGCAGGAAGTGCCCTGTCTGACAATTTGTCGTCCTTCTGTTGCATCTCTATTGAAAATACAGCATCTGTGCTGTAACGTGACACTTTCTAAGGCTTCCATTGGCTCTCTAAAGCCGCCAGAAAGTGGAATGGAGTGTCTGCTGTCTCTGGGCAAAGTACAGCAGCAGAGTTTGTAAGTGGTCAGCCTGGGGACAGTGAGACTGAGATGCACGTTCATCGAGACTTCTCCATTTTTTTCTTTGTCTTTGAATGAATACAATGTTGCCCGGTTGGAATATTATCGCTATTTTACGATAAAAATCACATAAAAATTGATTTTAAACAGCGTTTGACATGCTTCTAAGTACGGTAATGGAATATTTTGACATTTTTTGTCACGAAATGCGCTCTCGCGTTACCCTTCGGCTAGTGACCTGAACGCACAAACAAAAAAACGGAGGTATTTGGATATAACTATGGATTATTTGGAACCAAAACAACATTTGTTGTTGAAGTAGAAGTCCTGGGAGTGCATTCTGACGAAGAACAGCAAAGGTTTGCATAAAGGAGTTCTGTATCTATAATTCTTAAAATAATTGTTATGTATTTTGTCAACGTTTATCATGAGTAATTTAGTAAATTCACCAGAAGTTTTCGGTGGGTATGCTAGTTCTGAACATCACATGCTAATGTAAAAAGCTGGTTTTTGATATAAATATGAACTTGATTGAACAAAACATGCATGTATTGTATAACAATGTCCTAGGAGTGTCATCTGATGAAGATCAAAGGTTAGTGCTGCATTTAGCTGTGGTTTTGGTTTTTGTGACATATATGCTTGGTTTGAAAATGGCTGTGTGATTATTTTTGGCAGGGTACTCTCCTGACATAATGTTTTGCTTTCGCTGTAAAGCCTTTTTGAAATCGGACAATGTGGTTAGATTAACGAGAGTCTTGTCTTTAAAATGGTGTAAAATACTCATATGTTTGAGAAATTGAAGTTATAGCATTTTTGAGGTATTTGTATTTCGCGCCACGCGATTCCACTGGCTGTTGACTAGGGTGGGACGCAAACGTCCCACTGGCCCAGAGAGGTTAATAAAAATGTTTCATGTTCTCCACTGAAAACTGTCAAACAAATCTCACAAGTATCGGACACCGCAAGCTCCCAGCTACTAACCAATCAATGCAACATTTACATTATTCCACCCCTGGTTAAAAAGCCAAACCTAACACTATCTGCCAATTCATTTCCAGCAATATTGCCCGTCTGTCTATCACGCCGTGTGTAGCCAGTTGATGTGATAACCGTCTTGTGGGTTGACAGATATACTTTCCCCAAAATCTCAAGTAAATGTTAATTGAAAAGGCTTACCTACATAAGGGACGCATTTGGCATTTGCTGTATGATTTTTAAAAAAAATAAAATTTTATTTCACCTTTATTTAACCAGGTAGGCAAGTTGAGAATAAGTTCTCATTTACAATTGCGACCTGGCCAAGATAAAGCAAAGCAGTTCGACAACATACAACAGAGTTACACATGGAGTAAAACAAATATACAGTAGAAAAATAAGTCTATGTACAATGTGAGCAAATGAGGTGAGAGAGGTAAAGGCAAAAAAAAGTCCATGGTGGCAAAGTAAATACAATATAGCAAGTAAAACACTGGAATGGTAGATTTGTAGTAGAAGAAAGTGCGAAGTAGAAAAAGAGTTAACCTGTTAGGGCTAGGGGGCAGCATTTGCACGTCTGGATAAAAAAATGTACCCGATTTAATCTGGTTACTAATCCTACCCAGTAACTAGAATATGCATATACTTATTATATATGGATAGAAAACACTCTAAAGTTTCTAAAACTGTTTGAATGGTGTCTGTGAGTATAACAGAACTCATTTGGCAGGCAAAACCCTGAGACATTTTCTGACAGGAAGTGGATACCTGATGTGTTGTATTACCTTTAAACCTATCCCATTGACAAACACAGGGGCTGAGGAATATTTTGGCACTTCCTATTGCTTCCACTAGATGTCACCAGCCTTTACAAAGTGTTTTGAGTCTTCTGGAGGGAGATCTGACCGAACAAGAGCCATGGAACGATGATGTCCCATTAGACACCTGGCGCGCGAGTTCATGTTGGGTACCCTCGTTCCAATACGTTATAAAAGAGTATGCATTCGTCCACCTTGAATATTATTCATGTTCTGGTTAAAAAAGGCCCTAATGATTTATGCTATACAACGTTTGACATGTTTGAACGAACGTAAATCTATTTTTTCCCCTCGTTCATGACGAGAAGTCCGGCTGGCTTAGATCATGTGCTAACGAGACGGAGATTTTTGGACATAAATGATGAGCTTTTTTGAACAAAACTACATTCGTTATGGACCTGTGATACCTGGAAGTGACATCTGATGAAGAGAATCAAAGGTAATGGATTATTTACATAGTATTTTCGATTTTAGATCTCCCCAACATGACGTCTAGTCTGTATCGCAACGCGTATTTTTCTGGGCGCAGTGCTCAGATTATTGCAAAGTGTGATTTCCCAGTAAGGTTATTTTTAAATCTGGCAAGTTGATTGCGTTCAAGAGATGTAAATCTATAATTCTTTAAATGACAATATAATATTTTACCAATGTTTTCTAATTTTAATTATTTAATTTGTGACGCTGACTTGACTGCCGGTTATTGGAGGGAAACGATTTCCTCAACATCAATGCCATAGTAAAACGCTGTTTTTGGATATAAATATGAACTTGATAGAACTAAAAATGCATGCATTGTCTAACATAATGTCCTAGGAGTGTCATCTGATGGAGATTGTAAAAGGTTAGTGCATCATTTTAGCTGGTTTTATGGTTTTGGTGACCCTGTCTTTGACTTGACAAAACATTACACACAACTCTTGTAAATGTACTGTCCTAACATACTCTAAATTTATGCTTTCGCCGTAAAACCTTTTTGAAATCGTAAAACGTGGTTAGATTAAGGAGATGTTTATCTTTCAAAGGGTGTAAAATAGTTGTATGTTTGAAAAATTTGAATCTTGACATTTATTTGGATTCAAATTTGCCGCTCTTGAAATGCACCTGCTGTTGATGGAGTGCACCACGGGTGGCACGCTAGCGTCCCACCTAGCCCATAGAGGTTAATGGGGTGCAAAGGAGCAAATAAAATAAAAAAAACATAAAAAAATACAGTAGGGGAAGAGGTAGTTGTTTGGGATAAATTATAGATGGGCTATGTACAGGTGCAGTGATCTGTGAGCTGATCTGACAGCTGGTGCTTAAAGCTAGTGAGGGAGATAAGTGTTTCCAGTTTCAGAGTTTTTGTAGTTCGTTCCAGTCATTGGCAGCAGAGAACTGGAAAGAGAGACGGCCAAAGGAGGAATTGGCTTTGGGGGTGACCAGAGAGATATAGTACTACAGGTGGGTGCTGCTACGGTGACCAGTGAGCGGAGATAAGGGGGGACTGACGATTGACGAGAAACTCCATATTGCAAATGTACGGTCCTTTACTAGACGTCCGCAAATGTTTTTAAAATTTGCCGACGTGCCCCAGGGCCAGATCTTCCGGGAAGTCATCAAATAAAGTCTCTCGGACATTTGGTTTCCGTTTAATCAAATTCTGGTCATTTTCCCGCTAAATTCCACCAGATGGCGAATGGCTTCTTATTGCAAATGTACAAAACATTACTAATTTGACATGGCCATTTCTCCTAAATGGAAAAGACTTCGAAGACGAAACTCGGTGGGCACGGGTTTGGACTAATGGGCTTTAATCCCAGAAACAAGATGGCGTCGAGGCCTCAGCGCTTTTTGAGTTAAGGAAATTATTCTGGGATTAAAGGTCAAAAACGATAGAGCGCTAATTTCGTAATATCGTAACTATCGCAATTTACAAGAAATCGTCCAATGTACAATTGGTGATGGTGAAAGAAATGTGTTTGTGCCTATGTGGGTTATGAATGCCTTATGAACCCGTCTTTGATGCCAATCCATCAGGCCACTATGAGGTCTACCTGTGTTGATTCAAAGCTTCCTGGAGCAACTGGAAGTGGTTAAATTCACCCTAAAGTTGTTTTGATATACCCAACCTGCAGTTTGTGAAAATCATTGCATTAAACGCTGTGTAAATCAGTCAGTTCTTAACTTCATTAGGTTAGGGGGCACAACAGAACTATAACAGAACTGATATGGCAGGTGAAAACCTGAGAAATATCCATCCAGGAAGTGGGATTTTTTTATGTTTGTAGTTTTCTATTGAATGCCATTACAGTATCCATTGACTTAGGACTCAAATTGCACTTCCTATGGCTTCCACTAGACGTCAACAGTCTTTAGAAATTGTTTCTGGCTTGTATTCTGAAAAATGAGGGAGTAAGACCAGTCAAAATGAGTGGACACTGCAGTGTCCGAGGTTTTTCATGCGAGCGACCGAGAGCACGCCTTTCTTGTTTTCCTATTATATTGACGAAGCTTTTGTCCGGTTGAAATGTTATTGATTATTATGACTAAAAACAACCTGAGGATTGATTATAAACATCGTTTGACATGTTTCTACGAACTTTACTGATACTTTTCGGATTTTTCGTCTGTCTGTTGTTACCGTCTTTGAGCCTGTGGATTACTGAACAAAACGTGCAAACAAAATGGAGGTTTTTGGATATAAAGAGGGACTTTATTGACCAAAACCAACATTTATTGAGTAAATGGGAGTCTTGTGAGTGCAACCATACAAAGACCAAAGGTAAGTGATTTATTTTATTGCCATTTCTGACTTTTGTAACTCCTCTACTTGGCTGGTAACCGTTTGTAATGATTTGTCTGCTGGGCGCTGTTCTCAGATAATCGCATGGTATGCTTTCGCCGTAAAGCCTTTTTGAAAGCTGACACCGTGGTTGGATTAACAACAAGTTAATCTTTAAACCGATGTATAACACTTGTATGTTTTATGAATTTTTATAATGAGTATTTCTGTTTTTGAATTTGGCGCTCTGCAATTTCACTGGATGTTGGCCAGGTGGGACGGTAGCGTCCCACACCCCCTAGAGAGGTTAACATAAAAACTTTAAACTCAGGATTCTGTAAAAGCCTACCCCAATGAGGATGTGTGTTTACTTTTAGCTTCCTGTGCCAAACGGAAGTGCCTTAACTGGGGGCATAGGGGCTGTTTCGAAGGGTTAAAAAGTAACATCTTTCCAAAACTTCGTGTGTGATTAGGTAACCCTCATGAACTGTAAATCAGTAATTTCTCCCATCAGATTTCCACACACACAGCAAGGACGGAGTGACACTGTGTTGGGCTTACAGACACACAGAGCCTGCAATAGTTACTTTTGTTTGAACTATCAAAGAACCGTCAGGCCTAGAGTTCTGAAACTTTAGAAACCTGTTCTAGGAGCTCAAGACGATAGTGCACGGTGAGTTATGTGGCTCTAGAAGGTTCTCAGACCGAGAAACAGCCTTGTACATTTGCAATAACTTCAATTAATTTTGACTATCGCGAAAATGCCGAGATTTAGACAAGTCCCAGAGTCACAAGACTAGGTGCATTGAAACCGCCGCAGCCCAGAGATGGACCCCAACGTTTCTGTCCGATAGCTCATTCAAGGACCACATGCCTGGGAAAAGTGGATTTTCAGCACCAATTAAGGTCGCTGCTCGGACTCCGAATGACCTATCAAGCCAAAACTCAGGGTCGCCTCAGCTAGGCCTACACATAATGTCATAACTGGACCCGCAGCTAGAACGTAACTACGTGTTTTATGTTTTTATTATGGTTTAAACAGAAGGCACTGTGAATTTTGGGCCTGCTCTGAAATATGTGATAGTTGGCTTCTAACCGAGTTGAGTTGGACAAAGTGGGTTTGGCGTCAGTTTGTATCAGTTTGGTGTCAGAATGATATCTTTTTGACGCTGACTTGATGGCTGACTTTTGTCCATTTGCAATAAATTTCAACAGTGAAAAACCATCACTAAATGGACATGTTGAAATCAACACAACGAGCGATGGAGAGGAACCACCATCACTGCCCGGCCATCCCGAGTTCATCGAGCCAGTCAATTGTGCATGTCTGCAGTATTTTTGAGCATGTCAAATTCTTCATGGTAACTGCAACGCATTGCAAATGGACAGCCGTGCTCCTGGTAATTGGAACGGGTTACCAGGAGCACATTTTTTAAATGGTTTTGATTGCCTTTAGTCTTGGTGCAAGGGGTCCACGGCTGGGTAGGGAGCACCCCCCACCCATCCAATAGGTCATTTTGGACGTAAAAAAAAAAAAAAAAGTTTAAAAACAACTGAGTCCCACTTCTCTCTCACCATGCATGACAAATAGACCTAGGTTGATTCAGGGCTTAACAGTGAAATATCATTTGGGCAGTATAAAATGCCATTTGGACATGGTTCACTGA
Organism: Salmo salar; assembly: GCF_965601325.2. Taxonomy (NCBI): domain Eukaryota; kingdom Metazoa; phylum Chordata; class Actinopteri; order Salmoniformes; family Salmonidae; genus Salmo; species Salmo salar. Next base: position 2,439,061 of record NC_138318.1, read on the forward strand.
CTTTTGAAACAGACTTCCTATGATCATATATGGCAAATGGACATAACATCCTGATTTGGCACTTTCAATACTTTCATATTGCATTTGGACACTTCTTATGGCATTTGGCAATGGTTCCATGACTTTTGACTTCCTATGATATCATATTGCAAATGGACAAAACATGTGCCTTATGGACAAGTAAAAAAATCTGACAAAAGGTATGTTCACACAGTTCTTACATGTATAATTGACAAAAAAAGAAAAGGAAAGGAAAAACGGTCCAGAAAGCACTTTTTTGGAGTGATAAATTTGACATTTTTTTCAAATTTTGACACTTGGGTCTTAACTTTATGTCCATTTGCAATATGAAAATGTACAGTGGAGCGCACTCGCCATCTTTGGGATCTTTGCTGTATGACACTTGGCATTTGCCATATGCAATATGGTTTGCATGAACTGCCGTCCAATTGAGTGGTATTTGTGTGATTGTGTATATGTTTCGTACAATGGCAATATGTCCCAATTCATTTTTGTCCATTTCAGGGGGGTATTCCCTAACCTGGCAGAAATATATAATGATTAAGTATATAATTTGTATCTATTATTTGCGAACTTTGCCATGAAATGAGCAGCAGCAGTACAGGACCATCGCTAGACCCGGCACATTCTTCACTAATATTAGACAGAACAAGCAATAACACAAGAGGATAGACAAGAGACAGTAACAAACAACCTGTGGCAGCAAAAGTGACAGAAGAGATGGAGAGAGAACAGAGGTTGGTTGAGCAACCTCCCCTATCACTTCACGCTGCTCTATAGAGTCTAATTAGTTTGATTTATTTGCGCATTACAAAAGGTGAAATACAGAGAGTGAAAAAGTAAAACATGGTTCACAAATAATTTGCAGGTGAGGTGAAAAAGCCAGTGTAATTACAATTAAAACAATTGTTTACTTTTACACTTTTTACAAACAGGACAGGGTGAGAGTGTAGGGTAAACAAAAGAGACAGCAAAATAGAAGACCACGACACAGCAACAGCAGAGCAGGCAGAGAGAAACAGACAACAGAGAAAGCGATGGAGAGGCAGAGGAGAGGCGATCACACAGTAGATTATCACTAAAGCTTAGGCTCTATGGATTCTAAACTGAACAAAAATATAAATGCAACATGTAAAGTGTTGGTCCCATGTTTCATGAGCTGAAATAAAAGTTACCAGAAATGTTCCATAGGCACAAAATGCTTATTTCTCTCAAATTATGTGCACAAATTTGTTTACAACCCTGTTTGTGAGCATTTCTCCTTTGCCAAAATAATCCAGCCACCTTACAGGCGTGGAAAATCAAGAAGATCATTACACAGGTGCACCTTGTGCTGGGGACAATAAAAAAGGCCACTAAAATGTGAAGTTTTGTCACACAATAATGACACAGGTGTCTCAAGTTGAGGGAGCGGGAAATTGGCATGCTGACTGCAGAAATGTCCACGATGAAAATGTGGGTTTGCTCAACTGAAGAATTTCTGCACAAACTGTCAGAAACCATCTCAGGGAAGCTTATCTGCATGCACATTTTCATCATCAGGGTTTTGACCTGACTGCAGTTGGGCGTTGGAACCAAATTCAGTGGGCAACTGCTCACCTTCGATGGCCACTGGCGGGCAGACAGCATGTATGGCGTTGAGTGGGCAAGCGGTTTGCTGATGTCAACGTTGTGAACAGAGTGCCCCATGGTAGCGGTGGAGTTATGGTATGGGCAGGCATAAGCTACGGACAACCAACACATTTGCATTTTATCAATGGCAATTTGAATGACCAGAGATACCGTGAGGAGATCCTGAGGCCCATTGTCGTGCCATTCATCCGTCACTAGAAAGCACCAAATTGCGCACACACAACTAAGATTTGTAGATACAGGATCATCACAGGATTCACGCATTAATCCCACACTCCTCAATGGGGTCCTATTGGATCAATTTCACATGACCATGCCTGTATGAAATATAAATTGTACTAGGCCTCCCAAGTGGCGCAGCGGTCTAAGGCACTGCATCGCTTAAGGCGTTACTACAGATCCGGGTTTGATCCCAGGCTGTCACAACCTGCCGTGACCGCGAGTCCCATAGGGAGGCGCAAAATTGGCCTAGCGTCGTCCGGGTTAGGGGAGGGTTTGGCTGGGGGGGCTTTACTTGGCTCATTGCGCTCTAGCGACTCCTTGTGGTGGGCTGGGTGCCTGCAGGCTGACATCGGTTGTCAGTTAAACAGTGTTTCCTCTGACATATTGGTGTGGCTGGCTGCCGGGGTTAGCGGGCGGGTGCTAAGAATCGCGGCCGGCTAAACCCTAAACAGGACGACATTGGGACAATTGTGTACCGCCCCATGGGTCTCCTGGTCGCTGCGACAGAGCCTGGACTCGAACCAGGATCTCTAGTTGCATAGCTAGCACTGCAGCGCCTTGCGCCACTCGGGAGGCCGGCGTGAGTTGTTTTATGCACGTGATGTCAGAATGCACTCACTGTTCCAAAATGTGATTCTTACACAACAGGACAGTTAACACACCCTGCCTGCTAATTATCTATAGGCTGTTTCAACTTGTCAATTGAGGTGTGTTCCGCCTCATTAATTCAATTTTTCAAACATATGACTATTTTACACCATTTTAAAGACAAGACTCTCGTTAATCTAACCACACTGTCCGATTTCAAAATGGCTTTACAACGAAAGCAAAACATTAGATTATGTCAGCAGAGTACCCAGCCAGAAATAATCAGACACCCATTTTTCAAGCTAGCATATAATTTCACATAAACCCAAACTACAGCTAAATGCAGCACTAACCTTTGATGATCTTCATCAGATGACACCCCTAGGACATTATGTTATACAATACATGCATGTTTTGTTCAATCAAGTTCATATTTATATCAAAAACCAGCTTTTTACATTAGCATGTGACTAGCATGTGACTAGCATTCCCACCGAACACTGCCGGTGAATTTACTAAATTACTCACGATAAACGTTCACAAAAAACAACAATTATTTTAAGAATTATAGATACAGAACTCCTCTATGCACTCGATATGTCCGATTTTAAAATAGCTTTTCGGTGAAAGCACATTTTGCAATATTCTAAGTAGATAGCCCGGCATCACAGGGCTAGCTATTTAGACACCCAGCAAGTTTAGCACTGACCAAAGTCAGATTTACTATAAGAAAAATGTTATTACCTTTGCTGTTCTTCGTCAGAATGCACTCCCAAGACTTCTACTTCAATAACAAATGTTGGTTTGGTCCCAAATAATCCATTGTTATATCCAAATAGCGGCGTTTTGTTCGTGCGTTCAAGACACTATTCGAAAGGGTAAATAAGGGTGACGAGCATGGCGCATTTCGTGACAAAAAAATTCTAAATATTCCATTACCGTACTTCGAAGCATGTCAACCGCTGTTTAAAATCAATTTTTATGCCATTTTTCTCGTAAAAAAGCGATAATATTCCGACCGGGAAATCGTTATTTTTTTATTACAAAGAGAGTGAAAGTAAAAGCATGCTATCCCCTCATGCACGAGCCTCAGTCTAATGGCCCTCTGACAGAGCACTTGCCAAACGCGCTAATGTGTTTCAGCCTGGGGATGGAATTACATCGTTCAGCTTTTTCCCGCCTTCTGAGAGCCCATGGGAGCCGTAGGAAGTGTCACGTCATGCCAGAGATCCCCTGTATTTGTTAGAGATGATCAAGGAGGGCAAGAAATGGTCAGACAGGCCACTATCCGAATGGTAAAGGGTGACGAGCACGACGCATTTCGTGACAAAAAAAATCTAAATATTCCATTACCGTACTTCGAAGCATGTCAACCGCTGTTTAAAATCAATTTTTATGCCATTTTTCTCATAAAAAAAGCGATAATATTCCGACCGGGAGTGGTGGTTTTCGTTCAAAGAGAGGGAAAATAAAAACATCTCGTGCCCTCGTGCGCGAGCCCCAGTCTGATGGTCCTCTGACAGGCCACTATCCAAACGCGCTAATGTGTTTCAGCCAGGGGCTGCCTCGATATCATTCAGCTTTTTCCCGGGTTCTGAGAGCCTATGGGAGCCGTAGGAAGTGTCACGTTACAGCAAAGATCCTCAGTCTTCAATAAAAAGAGCCAAGATGAACAAGAACTTGTCAGACAGGCCACTTCCTGTTCAGAATCTTCTCAGGTTTTTGCCTGCCATATGAGTTCTGTTATACTCACAGACACCATTCAAACAGTTTTAGAAACTTTAGGGTGTTTTCTATCCAAAGCCAATAATTATATGCATATTCTAGTGACTGGGCAGGAGTAGTAACCAGATTAAATCGGGTACGTTTTTTATCCGGCCGTGCAAATACTGCCCCCTAGCCCCAACAGGTTAACTTCTATCCCTGCCTAATATGCCCTCTGACAGTAATGGATTCAAAATAGTCCAAACTATGTTAACGGCAGCATTACGCTTGATAAGAATGTATTGTACCTGTAACCTTGACCAAAAATGATCAAGTAACAAAATAAATTAGGTAAGAAACATTTTACAAAGCATTACGTTTTTGATAGCTGGAAGGAGTTTCCATCCTTTTGCTCACTCGTATACAGTAAGTACTCCCTAAATAAAGTAGCCTGCACCACTAGGCAGAGAAGTGAGAGGTTAGTAGAGGGCAGTACCTTGGAGGTGGTGATCTTTTCCACATCCAGAGCGTAATCCAGCATCGGAGTGGCAGGGAAATGCCCCTTCACAAAGTCCTTCAGGATCTGGACTCTCATGTCGGGGTTGTTGATCTACAATTAAATCAACACATTTAGATCATTTTCCAGAAAATATGTCAATGTATCCATTCTGCCACTGAGCTGTAGGGGTATACACACACTTCTGAATTGATTTGATTTAATTTTAAGGCAATAAAACTAAGGACGAGAATCAAATCTTAATGCGTACTTTCTTGCAAATCATGGTGTCAATTAGCAAAAATTCTAGTTAGACTTAACACAGGCAGCCCAATTCTGATATTTTGCCACTAATTGATCTTTTGACAAACAGATACATTCTGATCTTTTGCCAATAATTGGGCTGCATGTGTAAATGCAGCCATACATCTGGTCTTGAAAAAACAGGTTTAGAACAAAAATATAAACACAACATGTAAAATGTGCACTTCTGTCACACAACATACGGTGCATTCGTAAAGTATTCAGACCCCTTGACTTTTTCCACTTTTTGTTACTGTTGAGTTCTGAGAATATGAAATATACTTATTCATGTCACTGAGGGAGAGAGGGTAATGTATAACGTTTACATTATGTCAGGATATGTTATTGTTGGCCATCAGGGATCCTATGGGAAGGATCCTCTGGGAGGAGAAGACACTATGACAGCCGTGAGTTGGGGAGGAGTGAGCACTTTGTTGCTAGACAGAACCCTCGTGATATCTGTCTATCATCTGACCTGATCTCTACCCCAGAAACGGATTTGCTGTTCAGATGTGTAGGAGCAGACTCAGCCTAGGAGGAACAGTTAAACATCAGTGCTTGTGTGAAAATGTCTTCATCTAATGCAGCTGCATTGATCCTCTGGGAAGAATAAAGTTGTTTAAGCTTTCATAGTGTCTTGAGTTTTTTACTCAGAATTAGAACCTAACATTGTGTTAAATTGATTAATATTTTTTCCCCCCTCATCAATACACAGAATAACCCATAATGACAAAGCAAAAACTGGTTTTTATACATTTTTACAAAGACAATGAAGAGCTCTCCAGTAGGTACCAAAACATTCAAAGGCCATCTTCTCAAAAGTGAGGTTACAAGTTTATCGACTTTCAAAGCAGAATTACTTTCCCATTGTTCCTCAAATGTAGTGTATGATATACCATTTTATAGTCTTGTGTCTCTGCTTTTATCCAATGTAAAAAAAACTATTTCAAATTTTGCTACATAAGATCTGTCATGACGTTACCCTGTTGTATGAGGTTTATGACCCCCATAATCACCTTTCCCCCCTTTCTCTCCACCCTACAGAAAGGACTCTTGGAAAGCCCTGTGTTAACATAGAGAGTATGGTAACATCAAAAGGTTGGGGAAAGGTACAATATTTCTGTAATCCAACCAGTTGAAAGTGTCCGTTGGTACTTAAAGAACATGATGTCAGATCAGTTGGTGTCTGGGACATTGTATCTGATGATAGGATGACATAACTAGTATGATACAATGTATCAGATTCACATGGAATTGTTGTGCAATTTAAATGTTTAAATATTAACCCATTTGTGAAAATATTAAATGTAATTTTGCTTCTAAATGAGAGAATTGTTTTCATAAGTAAACTATGCTCACTCAGTGGTAACGCCCAAGTGAACAGACATTGGTTGAAAACTAAGAAACACACCCTTCTCTCCCCTAATACAAAAGCCTGTTGACGGAAATCAACCTTAGTTCCCGTCGATGTGAGGACTGGTGTCCGTACTTTAAAAAGGGCTATTTTCAACGTGGAGGTGACAATCCCCACGCTGGAAGGATGAATTTCGACAAGACCAGCCAGAATACAGCACGAGCTGATTATAGCAAAATGGTATGAACTTTGAACTCTTATTCAATAAAGAAGTGATACATCCTAGAAGTCGAGTTATCAGCTGCAGCTGTAAACGTACGTGGCCTAGGAAATGACAGAATCTCTTAAGAACGACAGGGTACAACGTATCCGCCCTACAACACTACGACCAGAAAGATTCGTCAAAGGACAAAGGTGATCTCTGCTGGACAAACCAGTCTTCCATCTTCGACCCATTTATCAAAGCGCAGCTCAGTGTAAATATACATCTTGCATTTTCCTTTTCCGAACGGGCGCTTATTAGAATGTATAAGATTCTGTATAAACGGTAGCATAGCTTCTCAAGGTCCGATAGAGACCCAATCCTTTTGTTCCTCAGTCTTCCCGCTCTTCCATTCAAACCCAACTCCCTTTCTTTGCGTAACCAGCCGTCATATCGGTTTAGTCCGCTAGGGACCTTTCCTTTAATGACATGATTAGTAATCGATGTATGATCCATCCTGTGTATATGTAATTCTGTGTGATTATTTAGAAAATATTATTATTTAGAAAATAAATAATTGAAACAATTTGTTTGCCCGGGTTCGTGAAGATAACCAAGTACTTACGACAATCAGAATGAGACCGATAGAAGGTGACAATTAATAATTGACTGCAATTGATATAAAAGATCTTCAGATCTTTAAGAGTTTATTCGGAAGACAGCAGCTCTATAAACACTCTTCCGTGGTGCCCCAGGTTATTAACAAGTTAATTGTTGCATGGTTTAATTCAATCACGTAATCAAACGTTAGGTAATCGATTTGATAAAATAGCCTGTCATAATTTAATCAGTCAGACATTACAGATTGAATCAAGGAGGTCAGTCATGAATTCATAAAAATAAATATATATTACTTTTACAAAAGTATTCAGACCATTTACTCAGTACTTTGTTGAAGCACCTTTAGCAGTGATTACAGCCTCGAGTCTTCTTGGGTATGACAATACAAGCTAGGCACACCTGTATTTGGGGAGTTTCTCTCATTCCTCTCTGCAGATCCTCTCAAGCGCTGTCAGGCTGGATGGAGAGCGTTTCTGCACAGCTATTTTCAGGTCTCTCCAGAGATGTTCGAACAGGTTCAAGTCCGGGCTCCGGCTGGGCCACTCAAGGACATTGAGACTTGTCCCGAAGACACTCCTGCGTGCCTAGGGTTGTTGTCCTGTTGGAAGGTGAACCTTTGCCCCAGTCCGTGGTCCCAAGTGCTCTGGAGCAGGTTTTCGTCAAGGATCTCTCTGTACTTTACTCCGTTCATCTTTCCCTCGACCCTGACTAGTCTCCCAGTTCCTGCAACTGAAAAACATACCCACAGCATGATGCTGCCACCACCATGCTTCACTGTAGGGATGGTGCCAGGTTTCCTCCAGACGTGACACTTGACACTCAGGACAAAGAGTTTAATCTTGGTTTCATCAGACCAGAGAATCTTGTTTCTCATGCTCAGTCTTTAGGTGCCTTTTGGCAAACTCCAAGCGGGCTGTCACGTTCCTTTTACTGTGGAGTGGCTTCTGTTTGGCCACTACCATAAAAGGCCTGATTAGTGGAGTTCTGCAGAGATGGTTGTCCTTCTGGAAGGTTTTCCCATCTCCATAGAGGAACTCTAGAGCTCTGTCAGAGTGACCATCAGGTTCTTGGTCACCTCCCTGACCAAGGATCTTCTCCCCCCGATTGCTCAGTTTGGCTGGGCGGACATCTCTAGGAAGAGTCTTGGTAGTTCCAAACTTCTTCCATTTAAGAATGATGGAGGCCACTGTGTTCTTGGGGCCCTTAAATGAGGCAGACATTTTTTGGTATCCTTCCCCAGATCTGTCTCGACACAATCCTGTCTCGGACAACTACGGACAATTCCTTCGATCTCATGGCTTGGTTTTTGCTCTGACATGCACTGTCAACTGTGGGACCTTATATAGACAGGTGTGTGCCTTTCCAAATCATGTCCAATCAATTGAATTGACCACAAGTGGACTCCAATCAAGTCTTAGAAACATCTCAAGGATGATCAATGGAAACAAGATGCACCTGAGCTCAATTTCAAAGCTCATAGCAATGGGTCAGAATACTTTTGTAAATGTGATATTTCAGAAGAAAAAAAATATAAATGCACAAACATTTTGAGAAACCCGTTTTCGCTTGGTCATTATGGGGTATTGTGTGTAGATCGAGGGGGGGAAAAACGATTGAATCCATTTTTGAATAAGGCTAAAAGTCAAGGGGTCTGAAAACTTTTCGAATGCACTGCAATGCCACATATGTCTCAAGTTGAGGGAATGTGCAATTGGCATGCTGACTGCAGGAATGTCCACCAGAGCTGTTAAAGTTAATTTCTCTACCATAAGCTACCTCCAACGTCGTTTTAGAGAATTTGGCAGTACGTCCAACGGCCTCACAACCACAGACCCCTGACGTGTGGGCGAGTGGTTTTCTGATGTCAACGTTGTGAACAGCGTGCCCCATGGTGGCGGTGGGGTTATGGTATGGGCAGGTATAAGCTATGGACAACGAACACAATTGCATTTTATCGATGGGAATTTGAATGCACAGAGATACCATGACGAGCTCCTGAGGCTTATTGTGAGGGCCTTTTTTTTTTTTTAAAGGTACAGTATCTGTGACCAACAGACGCTTATCTGAATTCCCAATCATGTGACATCAATAGATTAGGGCCTAATGAATTTATTTCAATTGACAGATTTCCTTATATGAACGGTAACTCAATAAAATCTTTGAAATTGTTGTATGTAGCGTTTATATTTGTGTTAGTATATGCTCAGTCAAACAAATTGAGATGGAATTGTTCAAATTAACTGGAAATGTAGCTATATTTAAATCCTTGTAATTTACTGCTCACCGATTTGACCCTGTGCCCAATACCCATGATCAGCTTGCCATCCTTCTTCATCTTGTTGACAAACTCCATCGGCAGCATGCCGCTGTCGAACGCCTTGCTGAACTGCTTGGCCGCAGCATCCAAAGCTCCTCCAAAGCGGTCCCCCTGGGAAACAATATCAACAAAGTATATTCGTCTCTAAACTCTTACAAGTAAAGACAACCCTTTTTGTCAGTGTCCCAGTAGTGGGCTACATCCAAATTCTCCACCCTTTTCCTGAACTTATACAGATTCTTGCATAAATTTAACAAATGGTGGAAACTCTCTCCAGCCAAAGATCTTGGCTGGAGAGAGTCTTAAACCAACGCTATGCTTTGGTCTTTGAAATCTTCCTTTTTTCTCATTCCCTTCCTTCAAGACCTTTAATCTGAGAGGTATGGAAGCCATTGGATAGATACTAATGGTATCTGGACTTGATGCATTTTCAAATTAGATTTCAGGAAGTCACACAGTGTGTGTATGTGTGTCCTCACAATGGTGAGCAGGCCGGATGTCAGGCTGGAGATTAGGTCCTTGCCGGCACGGGCACAGACTATGGTGTTGTGGGCACCAGACACGGCGGGCCCATGGTCTGCAGTCACCATCAGGCACATCTCAATGAACTGGCAGGCGTAGCGCGGTAACCTAGGGAAAAATCAAGATGTGGGATGATAACTAGAGGGAGGAGAAGTGATGGGGCCATGTCAGTGCACAACACCAAAGTGGAGTGTGCAATGGGTAACCAGGTTTGTGTTCATTCATACGGGCACACAACTGAAAATGTTTTGCAACAGAAACCCAAAATTTGAAGGTAAAAAAAATCCAGGTAATCCTTCCAGGTGTCAGTCCTTTTTCTTCCGTTTGGTGCCTAATGAACACAACTCAGGTGTGAGAAATCTCTGGCCAATCAAAGACCTTTTACCACACGGAGCCCTGCTGATCCATGACGACTGGTCTGCCGACGTAACAGCACGAGGGGGCTACAACAGACTTCTTCCGTCGCGACGTCCCTCTAAGGCCCTTCTGCGAGCTTGCTAGCCCCGGCCCGCTAGCTGTCTCACTGGACCCCTATATGATCACTCGTCTACGCATGCTTTTCCCTAATGTCAATATGCCTTGTCCATTGCTGTTTTGGTTAGTAATTATTGCCTTATTTAACTGTAGAGCCTCTAGCCCTGCTCAATATGCCTTAGTTAACCCTTTAGTTCCACCTCCCACACATGCGGTGACCTCACCTGGTTTAAATGATGTTTCTAGAGACAATATCTCATTGTCACTCAATCCGTAGGTTTACCTCCACTGTATTCACATCCTACCATACCTTTGTCTGTACATTATGCCTTGAATCTATTCTACCGTGCCCAAAAACCTGCTCCTTTTACTCTGTTCCAAACGTACTAGACAACCAGTTCTTATAGCCTTTAGCCGTACCCTTAACCTACTCCTCCTCTGTTCCTCTGGTGATGTAGAGGTTAATCCAGGCCATGCAGTGCCGAGCTCCACTCCCATTCCCCAGGCGCTCTCATTTGTTGACTTCTGTAACTGTAAAAGCCTTGGTTTCATGCATGTTAACAGAAGCCTCCTCCCTAAGTTTGTTTTATTCACCGCTTTAGCACAGTCTGCCAACCCGGATTCCCTAGCCGTGTCTGAATCCTGGCTTAGGAAGACCACCAAAAACCCTGAAATTTCCATAACTATAACATTTTCCGACAAGATAGAACTGCCAAAGGGGGCGGAGTTGCAATCTACTGCAGAGATAGCCTGCAGAGTTCTGTCTTACAGTCGTGGCCAAAAGTTGAGAATGACACAAATATTAATTTGCACAAAGTTTGCTACTTCAGTGTCTTTAGATATTTTTGTCAGATGTTACAATGGAATACTGAAGTATAATTACAAGCATTTCATAAGGCTTTTACTGGCAATTACATGAAGTTGATGCAAAGAGTCAATATTTGCAGTGTTGACCCTTCTTTTTTCAAGACCTCTGCAATCCACCCTGGCATGCTGTCAATTAACTTCTGGGCCACATCCTGACTGATGGCAGACAATTCTTGCATAATCAATGCTTGGAGTTTGTCAGAATTTGTGGGTTTTTGTTTGTCCACCCGCCTCTTGAGGATTGACCACAAGTTCTCAATGGGATTAAGGTCTGGGGAGTTTCCTGGCCAAAACAATCGTTGTTTTGTTCCCCAAGCCACTTAGTTATCACTTTTGCCTTACGGCAAGGTGCTCCATCATGCTGGAAAAGGCATTGTTCGTCACCAAAATGTTCCTGGATGGTTGGGAGAAGTTGCTCTCGGAGGATGTGTTGGTACCATTCTTTATTCATGGCGGCGTTCTTAGGCAAAATTGTGAGTGAGCCTACTCCCTTGGCTGAGAAGCAACCCCACACATGAATGGTCTCAGGATGCTTTACTGTTGGCATGACACAGGACTGATGGTAGCGCTCACTGTGTCTTCTTCGGACAAGTTTTTTTCCCGGATGCCCCAAACAATCGGAAAGGGGATTCAGAGAAAATTACTACCCCAGTCCTCAGCAGTCCAATCCCTGTACCTTTTGCAGAATATCAGTCTGTCCCTGATGTTTTTCCTGGAGAGAAGTGGCTTCTTTTCTGCCCTTCTTGACACCAGGCCATCCTCCAAAAGTCTTTGCTTCACTGTGCGTGCAGATGCACTCACACCTGCCTGCTGCCATTCCTGAGCAAGCTCTGTACTGGTGGTGCCCCGATCCCGCAGCTGAATCAACTTTAGGAGATGGTCCTGGCGCTTGCTGGACTTTCTTGGGTGCCCTGAAGCCTTCTTCACAACAATTGAACCGCTCTCCTTGAAGTTCTTGATGATCCGATAAATGGTTGATTTAGGTGCAATCTTACCGGCAGCAATATCCTTGCTCGTGAAGCCCTTTTTGTGCAAAGCAGTGATGACGGCACGTGTTTCCTTGCAGGCAATCATGGTTGACAAAGGAAGAACAATGATTCCAAGTACCACTCTCCTTTTGAAGCTTCCAGCATGTTATTCGAACTCAATCAGCATGACAGAGTGATCTCCAGCCTTGTCCTCGTCAACACTCACACCTGTGTTAACGAGAGAATCACTGACATGATGTCAGCTGGTCCTTTTGTAGCAGGGTTGAAATGCAGTGGAAAGGTTTTTTAGGATTTGCATGGCAAAGAGGGACTTTGCCATTAATTGCAATTCATCTGATCACTCTTCATAAAATTCTGGAGTATATGCAAATTGCCATCATATAAACTGAGGCAGCAGACTTTGTGAAAATGTATATTTGTGTCATTCTCAAAATGTTTGGCCATGACCGTACTATCCAGGTCTGTGCCCAAACAATGAGCTTCTACTTTTAATCCACCTTTCCAGAAACAAGTCTCTCACCTTTGACGCTTGCTATAGACCACCTTCTGCCCCCAGCTGTGCCGTGGACACCATATGTGAATTGATTGCCCCCCATCTATCTTCAGAGCTCGTGCTGTTAGGTGACCTAAACTGGGACATGCTTAACACCCCGGCCGTCCTACAATCTGAGCTTGATGCCCTCAATCTCACACAAATTATCAATGAACCCACCAGGTACAACCCCAAATCCGTAAACACGGGCCCCCTCAGATATCATCCTAACCAACCTGCCCTCCAAATACACCTCTGCCGTCTTCAACCAGGATCTCAGCGATCACTGCCTCATTGCCTGCATCCGTAATGGGTCAGTGGTCAAACGACCACCCCTCATCTCTGTCAAACACTCCCTAAAACACTTCAGCGAGCAGGACTTTCTAATCGACCTTGCCCGGGTATCCTGGAAGGATATTGACCTCATTCCGTTAGTAGAGAATGCCTGGTTAATCTTTAAAAGTACTTCCCTCACCATCTTAAATAAGCATGCCCCATTAAAAAAAATGTAGAACCAGGAACAGATATAGCCCTTGGTTCACTCCAGACCTGACTGCCCTTGACCAGCACAAAAACATTCTGTGGCGTACTGCATTAGCATCGAATAGCCCCTGTGATATGCAACTTTTCAGGGAAGTTAGGAACCAATATACACAGGCAGTTAGGAAAGCAAAGGCTAGCTTTATCCTGTTGGGGATCTTATCCCGATATCGGGATTCATTGTCAAGAGACCACGGCGGGAAATTCAAAAACTGCAAGAATCTAATAATTTCAATTTCTCAAACAATCAACTATTTCTCACAATTTGAAAGATAAACATCTCCTAAATCCAACCACATTGTCCGATTTCAAAGAGGCTTTACGGCGAAAGCATAAAGTTAGGTTATGTTAGGAGAGTACATTGAAAATAGCTGTGTGTAATGTTTTGTCAATTCAAAGACAGGCGTCACCATAAGCGGATAACCAGCTAGAATTATGCACCAACCTTTGACAATCTTCCTCAGATGACACTCCTAAGACATTATGTTACACAATACATGCATTTTTTGTTCCATCAAGTTGATATTTATATCCAAAAACAGCATTTTACCGAAGCGGTGAAAATCAGATTTTTTTTTCTCTCAAATGCTTCCGGTGAACAACGTTACAAATCACAAAATTACTATTCGATAACATTGGTAAATTATATTATTGTCATTCAAATATTCATAGTTTAACATTTCGTAAATGCTACTGCAATGCCAGATTTCAAAATAACTTTACTGGGAAATCACAATTTGCAATAAACCGGGTGCTGTGCTAAGAACAATAGGCTAGGCTATACAGGTTAGCACCATCTGTAACCATGTAATATCAAAATTACTATTGTCAATATTCCCTTACCTTTGATTATCTTCATCCATTGGCACTTCTAGAAATCCCAGGTCCACTACAAATGTGGTTTCTTTTGACAAAGTTCATAATTGATGTCCAAATAACTCCAAGTTGTTCCATGTTGTTAGCGCTTCGGTAGGCTACTAAAAAGTAGCGCGGGGGGGGGGGGGGGGGGAGTCACGGCGAAAAGTAAAAAAAATAATCTATTTACATTGTTCAAACATGTCAAACGTTGTTTAGCATCAATCTTTAGAGCCATTTTTAACGTGAAACATCAGTAATGTTTCAACCCGACCTCTCCTGTGTCTTGAAAAACGTCTTTGAAAAATGTATCGCATCACATGATTGCGCAGGTGCAGCCAATAATGAAGTGACGACATCCCAGGGAGGTCAACTTCTCTTCATTGCCATCCGGTCTCTGTTCATCATAGACGCTTCAAACAACTTTATAAAGATCGTTGACATCTAGTGGAAGCCGTAGGAGTTGCGAAATGAATCCTTTCTCACTATGGTATCTATAAAACAATGACACTAAATAGTACAGTCACAAAATTCAAATTTTTTTTTAATCTATTTTTCACAGGTTTTTGCCTGCAATATGAGTTTTGTTATACTTACAGACACCATTCAAACTGTTTTAGAAAATTCAGAGTGTTTTCTATCCGAATGTGTTAATAATATGCATATCCTAGCTTCTGAGTTGGTGTAGGAGGCAGTTAAAAATGGGCACATATTTTTTTCAAAATTTCTCAATACTGCCCCCGAGCCTCAACAGGTTAACAAACAGAAATTTCCATCCCGTAGCACAAACTCCAAAAAGCTCTGGGACACTAAAGTCCATGGAGAATAAGAGCACCTCCTCCCAGCTGCCCACTGCACTTAGGCTAGGAAACACTGTCACCACAATAGAGGTCGACAGATAATGATTTTTCACTGCCGGTACCGATTATTGGAGGACCAAAAAAGCCGATACCGATTAATCGGCTGATTGTTTTTATGTATTTGTAATAATGACAATTACAACAACACTGAATGAACACTTATTTTAACTTAATATAATACACCAATAAAATCAATTTAGCCTCAAATAAATAATGAAACATGTTCAATTTGGTTTAAATAATGCAAAAACAAAGTGTTGGAAAAGTAAAAGTGCAATATGTGCCATGTAAAAAAGCTAACATTTAAGTTCCTTGCTCAGAACATGAGAACATATTTAAGCTGGTGGTTCCTTTTAACATGAGTCTTCAATATTCCCAGGTAAGAAGTTTTAGGTTGTAGTTATTATAGGACTATTTCTCTATACGATTTGTATTTCATATACCTTTGACTATTGGATGTTCTTATAGGCACTTTAGTATTGCCAGTGTAACAGTATAGCTTCCGTCCCTCTCCTCGCTCCTGCCTGGGCCCGAACCAGGAACACATCGACAACAGCCACCCTCGAAGCAGCGTTACCCATGCAGAGCAAGGGGAACAGCTATTCCAAGTCTTAGAGCGAGTGACGTTTGAAACGCTATTAGTGTGCACCTCGCTAACTAGCTAGCCATTTCACATCGGTTACGCAAGCCTAATCTCGGGAGTTGATAGGCTTGAAGTCATAAACGGCACAATGCTTGAAGCATTGCGAAGAGCTGCTGGCAAAGGCACAAAAGTGCTGTTTGAATGAATGCTTACGAGCCTGCTGGTGCCTACCATCGCTCAGTCAGACTGCTCTATCAAATCAGACTTAATTATAACATATCACAAAGAAATACGAGCCTTTGGTCATTAAAATGGTTGAATAAAATGGTTGAATCCGGAAACTATAATTTCGAAATCAAACGTTTCTTCTTCTCAGTGAAATACGGAACCGCTCCGTATTATATCTAACGGATGGCATCCCTAAGTCTAAATATTCCTGTTACATTGTACAACCTTCAATGTTATGTCATAATTATGTACAATTCTGGCAAATTAATTACAGCCTTTGTTAGGAATAAATGGACTTCACACAGTTCGCAATGAGCCAGGCGGCCCAAACTGCTGTATATACCCTGACTGCTTGCACGGAACGCAAGAGAAGTAACACAACGTCACATCCCTAGTTATAAGAAATTCATGTTAGCAGGCAATATTAACTAAATATGCAGGTTTAAAAATATATACTTGTGTATTGATTTTAAAGAAAGGCATTGATGTTTATGGTTAGGTACATTGGTGCAACGACAGTGCTTTTTTCGCAAATGCGCTGGTTAAATCATCACCCGTTTGTCGAAGTAGGCTGTGATTCAATGAGAAATTAACAGGCACCGCATCGATTATATGCAACGCAGGACACGCTAGATAAACTAGTAATATCATCAACCATGTGTAGTTAACTAGTGATTATGTTAAGATAAGTTTAATGCTAGCTAGCAACTTACCTTGGCTTCTTGCTGCCCTCGCGTAACAGGTAGTCAACCTGCCACGCAGGCTCCTCGTGGAGTGCAATGTAAGGCAGGTGGTTAGAACGTTGGACTAGTAACCGGAAGGTTGCAAAAACTAATCCCAGAGGTGGCAATCTGTCGTTCTGCCCCTGAACAAGGCAGTTAACCCATAGTTCCTAGGCCGTCATTGAAAATAAGAATGTGTTCTTAACTGACTTGCCTAGTGAAATAAAAAAATATATATAAAAAAAAAAAAACGTAAATCAGTGTCCAAAAATACCAATTGTGATGAAAACTTGAAATTGGCCCCTATTTAAAATCGGCCGACCTCTAATCCACAATAATCGAGAATTTCAATAAGCATTTTTCTACGGCTGGCCATGCTTTCCACCTGGCTACCCCTAACCCAGTCAACAGCCCTGCATCAGCAACTGCACAGCAACTTGCCCAAGCCCCCCCCATTTCTTCTTCACCCAAATCCAGATAGCTGACATTCAGAAAGAGCTGCAAAATCTGGACGCCTACAAATCAGCCGGGCTAGACAATCTGGACCCTCTCTAAAATGATCCGCCAAAATTGTTGCAACCCCTATTACTAGCCTGTTCAACCTCTTTCGCATCGTCTGAGATCCCCAAAGATTGGAAAGCTGCCACGGTCATCCCCCTCTTTAAAGGGGGAGACACTCGATCCAAACTGCTACAGACCTATATCTATCCTACCCTGCCTTTCTAATGTCTTCGAAAGCCAAGTTAAACAGATCACCGACCATTTGGAATCCCACCGTACCTTCTCCGCTATGCAATCTGATTTCCGAGCTGGCCGTGGGTGCACCTCAGCCACGCTCAAGGTCCTAAACGATATCATAACCGCCATCGATAAGAGACAATACTGTGCAGCTGTATTCATCGACCTGGCCAAGGCTTTCGACTCTGTCAATCACCACATTCTTATCGGCAGACTAAACAGCCTTGGTTTCTCAAATGACTGCCTTGCCTGGTTCACCAACTACTTCTCAGACAGAGTTCAGTGTGTCAAATCGGAGGGCCTGTTGTCCAGACCTCTGGCAGTCTATGGTGGTGCCACAGGGTTGAATCCTCAGGCCAACTCTTTTCTCTGTATACATCAATGATGTCGCTCTTGCTGCTGGTGATTCTCTGAACCACGTCTAACGCAGACGACACCATTCTGTATACTTCTGGTCCTTCTTTGGACACTGTGTTAACCTCTCTGGGCTAGGTGGGACGCTTGCTCAACAGCCAGTGTAATCCCGTGGCGTGATATTCAAATACCTTAGAAATGCTATTACTTCAATTTCTCAAACATATGACTATTTTACACCATTTTAAAGACAAGACTCTCGTTAATCTAACCACACTGTCCGATTTCAAAAAGGCTTTACAACGAAAGCAAAACATTAGATTATGTCAGCAGAGTACCCAGCCAGAAATAATCAGACACCCATTTTTCAAGCTAGCATATAATGTCACATAAACCCAAACCACAGCTAAATGCAGCACTAACCTTTGATGATCTTCATCAGATGACACCCCTAGGACATTATGTTATACAATACATGCATGTTTTGTTCAATCAAGTTCATCTTTATATCAAAAACCAGCTTTTTACATTAGCATGTGACTAGCATTCCCACCGAACACTTCGGGTGAATTTACGAAATTACTCACGATAAACGTTCACAAAAAGCATAACAATTATTTTAAGAATTATAGATACAGAACTCCTCTATGCACTCGCTATGTCCGATTTTAAAATAGCTTTTCGGTGAAAGCACATTTTGCAATATTCTCAGTAGATAGCCCGGCATCACAGGGCTAGCAATTTAGACACCCAGCAAGTTTAGCACTCACCAAAGTCAGATTTACTATAAGAAAAATGGTATTACCTTTGCTGTTCTTCGTCAGAATGCACTCCCAGGACTTCTACTTCAATAACAAATGTTGGTTTGGTCCCAAATAATCCATAGTTATATCCAAATAGCGGCGTTTTGTTCGTGCGTTCAAGACACTATCCGAATGGTAAAGGGTGACGAGCACGACGCATTTCGTGACAAAAAAAAATCGAAATATTCCATTACCGTACTTCGAAGCATGTCAACCGCTGTTTAAAATCAATTTTTATGCCATTTTTCTCATAAAAAAGCGATAATATTCCGACCGGGAGTGGTGGTTTTCATTCAAAGAGAGGGAAAATAAAAACATCTCGTGCCCTCGTGCGCGAGCCCCAGTCTGATGGTCCTCTGACAGGCCACTATCCAAACGCGCTAATGTGTTTCAGCCAGGGGCTGCCTCGATATCATTCAGCTTTTTCCCGGGTTCTGAGAGCCTATGGGAGCCGTAGGAAGTGTCACGTTACAGCAAAGATCCTCAGTCTTCAATAAAAAGAGCCAAGATGAACAAGAACTTGTCAGACAGGCCACTTCCTGTTCAGAATCTTCTCAGGTTTTTGCCTGCCATATGAGTTCTGTTATACTCACAGACACCATTCAAACAGTTTTAGAAACTTTAGGGTGTTTTCTATCCAAAGCCAATAATTATATGCATATTCTAGTGACTGGGCAGGAGTAGTAACCAGATTAAATCGGGTACGTTTTTTATCCGGCCGTGTAAATACTGCCCCCTATCCCCAACAGGTTAACCAACCTCCAGACGAGCTTCAATGCCATACAACTCTCCTTCCGTGGCCTCCAACTGCTCTTAAATGCAAGTAAAACTAAATGCATGCCCTTCAACCGATCGCTGCCCATACCTGCCCACCCGTCCAGCATCACTACTCTGGACGGTTCTGACTTAAAATATGTGGACAACTGCAAATGCCTAAGCGTCTGGTTAGACTGTAAACTCTCCTTCCAGACTCACATTAAGCATCTCCAATCCAAAATTACATCTAGAATCGGCGTCCTATTTCGCAACAAAGCATCATTCACTCATGCTGCCAAACATACCCTCGTAAAACTGACCATCCTACCAATCCAGGACTTCGGCGATGTCATTTACAAAATAGCCACCAACACTCTACTCAGCAAATTGGATGCAGTCTATCACAGTGCCATCCGTTTTGTCACCAAAGCCCCATATACTACCCACCACTGCGACCTGTATGCTCTCGTTGGCTGGCCCTCGCTTCATATTTGTCGCCAAACCCACTGGCTCCAGGTCATCTATAAGTCTGCTAGGTAAAGCCCTGCCTTATCTCAGCTCGCTGGTCACTATAGCAGCACCCACCCATAGCACACGCTCCAGCAGGTATATTTCACTGGTCACCCCCAAAGCCAATTCCTCCTTCAGCCGCCGTTCCTTCCAGTTCTCTGCTGCCAATGACTGGAACGAACTGCAAAAATCACTGAAGCTGGAGACTCATATCTCCCTCACTAGCTTAAACACCAGCTGTCAGACCAGCTCACATATCACTGCACCTGTACATTCAACTACCTCATCCCCATACTGTTATTTATTTTCCTCCTTTGCACCCCAGTATCTCTACTTGCACGCACATCTATCACTGCAGTGTTTAATTTCTATATTGTAATCATTTCACCACCATGGCCTATTTACCTCCCTTATCTTACCTCATTTGCACACACTGTATATAGACCTTTTCTATTGTATTATTGACTGTATGTTTGTTTATTCCATGTGTAACTCTGTGTTGTTGTATGTGTCGAACTGCTTTGCTTTATCTTGTCCAGGTCGCAGTTGTAAATGAGAACTTGTTCTCAACTAGCCTATCTGGTTAAATAAAGGTGATATAAATATATTTTTTTAAATTAATTTAGCGGCAGGGAGAAGACGAGCAACAGGACTTCAGACCTGGAAGATACTGCAATGTGTATACTAGCGTCCAGTTCATTAGTCACTGACCAAACAGAATGGACTCTTGTCTCTTTGCTAGGGGGCCAGACTGTACTCTCACCTGCGTTGGAACCAGAGCAGGCCCAGCACACCTCCCAGGCCCATCTCTTCCTTGAACACCTCGGTGATGGGCATGCCTGCGTATATGAGCTCCTGGCCGCGCTCGTCACAGATGCTGGTCATGAAGGAGGCGGGCTTGCGGATCAGACCCAGCTCCTAGGGAGACAGAAGGAAAGACAATAGATATGGTTTTGTTAAAGGGGCAATCTGCAGTCCCAATAATAACAATAATAACCACTGATTTGATAAACAGCTGAGGGATGGGGCTGGAGAAATGTAACCACTCAAACTCATGGAGAGGGCTCTGGATACAAAGATTATTCATCCATGATATCAAAAGTATAGTTTTAACCATGTTTTGAGGCTATACAGAGTTTGTTTAGATTTAAATTGTTTAAAAACAAAAGAGGTAAAACAAGCTTATACTGTATTTTGGGTTCTGATGGGGTAAGAGTTGAACTAAGCACATGAGGCATTTATAACTTATATTCTTCAAGAATCAAATGGGTACCATTCATTTTAAAGTAAATAAAAAAAATTCAAAAATGGATGTAGCAACTGCAGATTGCCTAAACAAGGAAATGG
The DNA here is from genome assembly GCF_965601325.2 of Salmo salar. Lineage (NCBI taxonomy): Eukaryota > Metazoa > Chordata > Actinopteri > Salmoniformes > Salmonidae > Salmo > Salmo salar. The sequence continues at coordinate 2,460,201 of NC_138318.1, forward strand.
AATGGAAAACCATTATGGTCTCCCAAACGGTTTCTTGTAAATAGAGGTTATCCACAAAAAATTCAGAAGGTCCACAACTTCTACTATTGTCAAAGAGCATGTTTGTTTTTAGTGTTTTATAATAATAATACACAAACGTTTCAGCTAAAAGCATTCTTCAGTGCATAAGTTTAGTGTCTTGGCGAAGAAGATAAAGAATGAAGCAAGCTCTGATGCAAGTACCCTGGGGAAATTCAACACATTGGTTTTACCAGTACCATGATCCAACAGAACCATTACTGCTGCCTATATTTACACCTACACAGCAAAAAAAACAATCACTTTTTCCACATTTTGTTGTGTTACAGCCTGAATTTAAAATGGATACTATTTAGATTTGTCACTGGCCTACACACAATACCCCATAATGTAAAAGTGGAATTATGTTTGATTTTTTTTTACACATTAATTAAAAAAATGAAAAGTTGAAATGTCTTCAGTCAATATGTATTCAACCCCTTTGATAGGGCAAGCCTAAATTGTGACTTTAAAACAGTTAGGATGGATGGATCAAGAACATTGTAGTTAAGCCACAATACTAACCTAATTGACAGAGTAAAAAGAAAGAAACTTGTACAGAATAAAAAAATATTCCAAAACATGCAACAAGGCACTAAAATAATACTGGGGAAAAAAAATGTCCTGAATACAAAGTGCTATGCTTGGGGCAAATCCAATTCAACACATTACTGAGTACCACTCTCCATTATTTTCAATCATAAATGTAACCTTTAGTGCCGATTGCATCATGATATGGGTATGCTTGTAATCATTAAGGACTGGGGAGTTTTTGCATAATAAAAAATAAATGGAATGGAGCTATGCACAGCCAAAATCCTAGAGGAAAACATTGTTCATTCGGCTTTCCACCAGACACTGAAACAAATTCACCTTCCAGCAGGACAGTAACCTAAAACACGAGGCCAAATCTACACTGGAGTTGCTTAACCTGTTAGGGCTAGGGGGCAGCATTTGCATGTCTGGATAAAAAAATGTACCCGATTTAATCTGGTTACTAATCCTACCCAGTAACTAGAATATGCATATACTTATTATATATGGATAGAAAACACTCTAAAGTTTCTAAAACTGTTTGAATGGTGTCTGTGAGTATAACAGAACTCATTTGGCAGGCAAAACCCTGAGACATTTTCTGACAGGAAGTGGATACCTGATGTGTTGTATTACCTTTAAACCTATCCCATTGAAAAACACAGGGGCTGAGGAATATTTTGGCACTTCCTATTGCTTCCACTAGATGTCACCAGCCTTTACAAAGTGTTTTGAGTCTTCTGGAGGGAGATCTGACCGAACAAGAGCCATGGAACGATGATGTCCCATTAGACACCTGGCGCGCGAGTTCATGTTGGGTACCCTCGTTCCAATACGTTATAAAAGAGTATGCATTCGTCCACCTTGAATATTATTCATGTTCTGGTTAAAAAAGGCCCTAATGATTTATGCTATACAACGTTTGACATGTTTGAACGAACGTAAATATATTTTTTCCCCTCGTTCATGACGAGAAGTCCGGCTGGCTTAGATCATGTGCTAACAAGACGGAGATTTTTGGACATAAATGATGAGCTTTTTTGAACAAAACTACATTCGTTATGGACCTGTGATACCTGGAAGTGACATCTGATGAAGAGAATCAAAGGTAATGGATTATTTACATAGTATTTTCGATTTTAGATCTCCCCAACATGACGTCTAGTCTGTATCGCAACGCGTATTTTTCTGGGCGCAGTGCTCAGATTATTGCAAAGTGTGATTTCCCAGTAAGGTTATTTTTAAATCTGGCAAGTTGATTGCGTTCAAGAGATGTAAATCTATAATTCTTTAAATGACAATATAATATTTTACCAATGTTTTCTAATTTTAATTATTTAATTTGTGACGCTGACTTGACTGCCGGTTATTGGAGGGAAACGATTTCCTCAACATCAATGCCATAGTAAAACGCTGTTTTTGGATATAAATATGAACTTGATAGAACTAAAAATGCATGCATTGTCTAACATAATGTCCTAGGAGTGTCATCTGATGGAGATTGTAAAAGGTTAGTGCATCATTTTAGCTGGTTTTATGGTTTTGGTGACCCTGTCTTTGACTTGACAAAACATTACACACAACTCTTGTAAATGTACTGTCCTAACATACTCTAAATTTATGCTTTCGCCGTAAAACCTTTTTGAAATCGTAAAACGTGGTTAGATTAAGGAGATGTTTATCTTTCAAAGGGTGTAAAATAGTTGTATGTTTGAAAAATTTGAATTTTGACATTTATTTGGATTCAAATTTGCCGCTCTTGAAATGCACCTGCTGTTGATGGAGTGCACCACGGGTGGCACGCTAGCGTCCCACCTAGCCCATAGAGGTTAACAGAAAGACAGTTAAATGTTTCTGAGCGGCCAAGTTACAGTTTTGACGTAAATCTGCGGCAAGACTTGAAAATGGTTGTCTAACAATGATCAACAAACCAATTTGACAGAACTTGAAGAATTTGTTAACCTGTTGGGGCTAGGGGGCAGTATTTTCACGGCCAGATAAAAAACGTACCCGATTTAAACTGGTTACTACTCTTGCCCAGAAACGAGAATATGCATATAATTAGTAGATTTGGATAGAAAACACTAAAGTTTCTAAAACTGTTTGAATGGAGTCTGTGTATAACATAACTCATATGGCAGGCCAAAACCTGAGAAGATTCCATGCAGGAAGTGCCCTGTCTGACAAATTGTTGTCCTTCTGTTGCATCTCTATCGAAAATACAGCATCTGTGCTGTTACGTGACATTTTCTAAGGCTTCCATTGGCTCTCTAAACTGTTCAGAAAGCGGAATGACGTGTCTCCTGTCTCTGGGCAAAGTACAGCAGCAGAGTTTGTAAGTTGCCTGCCTGGGGACAGTGAGACAGATGCGCATTCACGAGAAGTCACGAGACTTCTCCATTTTTTTCTTTCAGTCGTTGAATGACTACAACATTGCCCGGTTGGAATATTATCGCTATTTTACGAGAAAAATAAAATAAAAATTGATTTTAAACAGCGTTTGACATGCTTCTAAGTACGGTAATGGAATATTTTTACATTTTTTGTCACGAAATGCGCTCGTGCGTTACCCTTCGGATACTGACCTGAACGCACGAACAAAACGGAAGTATTTGGATATAACTATGGATTATTTGGAACCAAAACAACATTTGTTGTTGAAGTAGAAGTCCTGGGAGTGCATTCTGACGAAGAACAGCAAAGGTAATCCAATTTTTCTAACAGTAATTCTGAGTTTAGTGAGCCCCAAACTTGGTGGGTGTCAAATTAGCTACCCTTTGATGGCTGAGCTATGTACTCAGAATATTGCAAAATGTGCTTTCGCCAAAAAGCTATTTTAAAATCGGACATAGCGATTGCATAAAGGAGTTCTGTATCTATAATTCTTAAAATAATTGTTATGTATTTTGTCAACGCTTATCATGAGTAATTTAGTAAATTCACCGGAAGTTTTCGGTGGGTATGCTAGTTTTGAACATCACATGCTAATGTAAAAAGCTGGTTTTTGATATAAATATGAACTTGATTGAACAAAACATGCATGTATTGTATAACATAATGTCCTAGGAGTGACATCTGATGAAGATCATCAAAGGTTAGTGCTGCATTTAGCTCTGGTTGTGGTTTTTGTGACATATATGCTTGGTTTGAAAATGGCTGTGTGATTATTTTTGGCAGGGTACTCTGACATAATCTAATGTTTTGTTTTCGCTGTAAAGCCTTTTTGAAATCGGACAACGTGGTTAGATTAACCTGTTAGGGCTAGGGGGCAGCATTGACACGGCTGGATAAAAAAACATACCCGATTTAATCTGGTTACCACTCCTACCCAGTAACTAGAATATGCATATACTTATTACATATGGATAGAAAACACCCTAAATTTTCTAAAACTGTTTGAATGGTGTCTGTGAGTATAACAGAACTCAAATGGCAGGTCAAAACCTGAGAGATTCCTTTACAGGAAGTGGCCTGTCTGACCATTTGTTGAACTTCTTTTCCATCTCTATCATTTACTAAGGATCTCTGCTCTAACGTGACACTTCCCACGTCGTCCATAGGCGCTCAGAGCCCGGGAAAAAACAGAATGTCGTCATTCCAGCCCCAGGCTGAAACACATTATCGCCTTTCTCAAGTGGCCGATCAAGAGACACTAGCTTATGCGCGTGACCCCGACCGCCCCCGCCTTTGGGATTTTTTCCTCTGTTTGCCGAAAAGGAGATTCCCTGTCGGAATATTATCGCTTTTCTACGAGAAAAATGTCGTAAAAATTGATTTTAAACAGCGGTTGACATGCTTCGAAGTACGGTAATGGAATACTTAGAATTTTATTGTCACGAATTGCGCCATGTGCGTGACACTTCTTTACTATTTCGGATAGTGTCTGGAACGCACGAACAAAACGCCGCTATTCGGATATAACGATGGATTATTTTGGACCAAACCAACGTTTTGTTATTTAAGTAGCAGTCCTGGGTGTGTATTCTGACGAAGACAACAAAAGGTAATGAAATTTTATAATAGTAAATATGATTACGGTGAGTGCTAAACTTGCCGGGTGTCTAAATAGCGAGCCCGTGATGCCTGGGCTATGTACTTAGAATATTGCAAAATGTGCTTTCACCAAAAAGCTATTTTAAAATCGGACATATCGAGTGCATAGAGGAGGTCTGTATCTATAATTCTTAAAATAATTATGCTTTTTGTGAACGTTTATCGTGAGTAATTTAGTAAAATGTTAGCGAATTCCCCGGAAGTTTGCGGGGGGTATGCTAGTTCTGAACGTCACATGCTAATGTAAAAAGCTGGTTTTTGATATAAATATGAACTTGATTGAACAAAACATGCATGTATTGTATAACATAATGTCCTAGGGTTGTCATCTGATGAAGATCATCAAAGGTGAGTGCTGCATTTAGCTGTCTTCTGGGTTTTGGTGACATTATATGCTGGCTTGAAAAATGGGTGTCTGATTATTTCTGGCTTGGTACTCTGCTGACATAATCTAATGTTTTGCTTTCGTTGTAAAGCCTTTTTGAAATCGGACAGTGTGGTTAGATTAATGAGAGTCTTGTCTTTAAATGGCTGTAAAATAGTCATATGTTTGAGAAATTGAAGTAATAGGATTTTTAAGGTTTTGAAAATCGCGCCACAGGATAGCAGTGGCTGTTACGTAGGTGGGACGAATTCGTCCCGCCTAGCCTAGAGAGGTTAACCTCTTGGCGTTCCCCTAGGATAGGGGGCGCTAAAGCGATTTTTTTAAAAGATTCGTGCCCATTTTAAATGGCCTCCTACTCAAACTCAGAAGCTAGGATATGCATATAATTAATACTTGTGGATAGAAAACACCCTAAAGTTTCTAAAACTGTTTGAATGGTGTCTGAGTATAACAGAACTCATATGGCAGTCAAAACCCCGAGACAGATGGAAACAGGAAGTGGAATTCTGAATTGCGAACTCAACTTCATCACGTTGCCTATTAATCACACTGTGAGCTATGGTACATTGAGCACTTCCTATTGCTTCCACTAGATGTCCCCAGTCTTCACAAATTGGTTTGAGCCTTCTACTGTTAAAATTGAATGAATGAGACGCTGTGGAACGTGGTCACACGGAGAGGGCCATCACCATTATGACGCCGGCGCCCCTGGTTACCCTCCCCTTTCGAAACGTTTTGAAACCCAATGCAATCGTCCCCCTCGAATCTTATTGGCTCTCTTGTTGAAAAACGCCCTGAAGATTTATGTTATACAACGTTTGACATGTTTGAACGAACCTAAATGGGAAACAAATGCTTTTTGTCGAAATGTCCCGTAAAATGCCCGACGGAGGATTTGGATCATCCTTCAGACGCGCTAACAAGAACAAGCTAATGGAACATAATGTATGAACTTTTTCGAACGAAAATACATTTGTTGTGGACCTGGGATTCCTGGAAGTGCTTTCTGATGAAGACAACCAAAGGTAAGGGATTATTGACAATAGTATACAAGACTAGATGTGATATGCGATTGTTCCAAGATGGCGCTGACATGTAACGTTAGCCTATTTTTCAGAGTATCGCATCCCCTTTCATCGCAAAGTATGATTACCCAGTAAAGTTAATTTTAAAATCTGGTATTACAGGTGCTTTCAAGAGATATTCATCTATAAATCTTAGAATGACAATATTACATTTTAAAAATGTTTTCGAATAGTAATTTAGTAAATTGTAGCTCTGTTTCATCGGATGCATTTGAGGGAAAATAGTTAGTCAACGTTACGCACCGATGTAAAATGCTGTTTTTATATATAAATATGAACTTTATCGAACAAAATAATGCATGTATTGTTTAACATGATGTCCTAGGTGTGTCATCTGATGAAGATTGTCAAAGGTTAGTGCTGCATTTAGCTGTTTTTGGGTTATTTGTGATGCATGTGTTTGGTCGGAGAATGGCTATGTGGATACTTTTACGATATACTCCTCTAACATAATCTAATGTTTTGCTTTTGCTGTAAAGCCTTTTTGAAATCGGACAACGTGGTTCGATTCAGGAGAGGTGCATCTATAAAACGATATAATTTGATTTAAAAAAAATAAATAATAATAATTATTAAATTTTGTTATGCTAATGGCGATATGATTTTTCGCTGGATGTCCGTCCCGTATATGTAAAATAGTCATATGTTTGAGAAATTGAAGTTATAGCATTTTTGAGGTATTTGTATTTCGCGCCACGCGATTCCAATGGCTGTTGACTAGGGTGGGACGCAAACGTCCCACTGGCCCAGAGAGGTTAAAGAATAATGAGCAAATATTCTACAATCCAGGTGTGAAAAGCTCTTAAGAGACTTACCCAGAAATACTCAGCTCAATTGCTGCCAAAGGTGATTTTTAACATGTATTGACTCAGGGGTGTGAATAGTTATGTAAATTAGATACTGTATTTCATGTTAAATACATATGCAAAAAAAAAACTCATTAACCTGTTGGGGGTAGGGGGACACGGCCGGATAAAAAAACGTACCCGATTTAATCTGTTTACTACTCCTGCCCAGTAACTAGAATATGCATATAATTATTGGCTTTGGATAGAAAACACCCTAAAGTTTCTAAAACTGTTTGAATGGTGTCTGTGAGTATAACAGAACTCATATGGCAGGCAAAAACCTGAGAAGATTCTGTACAGGAAGTGGCCTGTCTGACAAGTTGTTGTTCATCTTGGCTCTTTTTATTGAAGACTGAGGATCTTTGCTGTAACGTGACACTTCCTACGGCTCCCATAGGCTCTCAGAGCCCGGGAAAAAGCTGAATGATATCGAGGCAGCCTCTGGCTGAAACACATTATCGCGTTTGGCAACTGGCCGATCAGAGGAGAATGGGCTTAGGCGCGTGCCCGAGTCGACCCCGTGCTTTATTTTCTTTCGTCTGTTTACCTAAATGCAGATTCCCAGTCGGAATATTATCGCTTTTTTACGAGAAAAATGGCATAAAAATTGATTTTAAACAGCGGTTGACATGCTTCGAAGTACGGTAATGGAATATTTCGATTTTTTTTGTCACAAAATGCGCCATGCTTGTCACCCTTCTTTACCCTTTCGGATAGTGTCTTGAACGCACGAACAAAACGCCGCTGTTTGGATATAACTATGGATTATTTGGGACCAAACCAACATTTGTTATTGAAGTAGAAGTCCTGGGAGTGCATTCTGACGAAGAACACCAAAGGTAATAACATTTTTCTTATAGTAAATCTGACTTTGGTGAGTGCTGAACTTGCTGGGTGTCTAAATAGCTAGCCCTGTGATGCCGGGCTATCTACTGAGAATATTGCAAAATGTGCTTTCACCAAAAAGCTATTTTAAAATTGGACATATCGAGTGCATAGAGGAGTTCTGTATCTATAATTCTTAAAATAATTGTTATGCTTTTTGTGAACGTTTATCGTGAGTAATTTAGTAAATTTGTAGTAAATTCACCGGAAGTTTGCGGGGGGTATGCTAGTTCTGAACGTCACATGCTAATGTAAAAAGCTGTTTTTTGATATAAATATAAACTTGATTGAACAAAACATGCATGTATTGTATAAACATAATGTCCTAGGTGTGTCATCTGATGAAGATCATCAAAGGTTAGTGCTGCATGTCTTCTGGGTTTTTGTGACATTATATGCTAGCTTGAAAAATGGGTGTCTGATTATTTCTGGCTTGGTACTCTGCTGACATAATCTAATGTTTTGCTTTCGTTGTAAGCCTTTTTGAAATCGGACAGTGTGGTTAGATTAACGAGAGTCTTGTCTTTAAAATGGTGTAAAATAGTCATATGTTTGAGAAATTGAAGTAATAGCATTTCTAAGGTATTTGAATAACGCGCCACAGGATTCCACTGGCTGTTACGTAGGTGGGACGATTTCGTCCCGCCGGCCCTAGAGAAGTTAAGGGTTATTACGGGTCAATTTCATCTATTTTGAATTCATGGTGTAACAACAAAATTAGGAATAAGTCAAAGGGTATTAATACTTTCTGAAGGTATATTCAGTTATTTTGAAGGTAGAATACTAGGTCTTCTTACCCTTGCCCAGGAGTAGTCCATTGGCACGGTTGGGGGTGGAACCTCCTGAGCGGGAACAATGGTTCCATTGGCCACCAGTTCGTCATACACTGTCCTGTTATAACCCAGAAGCACAGATTAAAGTTAACATGGACAGATCTTTTAGTATAATTTTGTAATTTCATGACGCATAGGCCGAAATGAAACCAAGACACTCAACCAGCAATTTTCAAACCTCTCTAACACAAGCACTGGTTCACAGAGATGGCTCGATATTAGGCTATTGATGAATTTGATGGCTAGAATAATGAGTTGACGTGCTCAATTAAATTGACCTTTTAAGCTACTGAAAACATTACTCAACAGAAATAAACCAAAACTCATTCATTATATTTAATCTTGAGCGTGTCTGAAGCACTTTAAAGTCTCAAATTGATGACCCCGTCTTCAGAGCAGTACTGTCTTCATGGTGACAGTATCTGTGTTGATTGACAGTTACCTGATGACGTCGCCCAGTTCGTCAAAGCTCTTGGGAACAAAGGCTCCAGCATCCCTCAGAGCTTGGTTCTTAGCCACTGCCGTTTCAAAGGCCTGATTAGCACAGGCTCCAGCATGGCCAAACTGCACCTGTAGAAGGCATCGATGTACTCATCAATTACAAACAATCCAGACAGAACACAGGTTTAGTTTGGTCTAGATTCTGAAATATTCAATGGCCCGTTAATATAAAAATAAAAAAATATTCCACCTTTATTTAACCAGGTAGGCCAGTTGAGAACAAGTTCTCATTTACATCGGCGACCTGGCCAAGATAAAGCAAAGCAGTGCAACACAAACAACGGAGTTACACATGGGATAAACAAACGTACGGTCAATAACAATAGAATATCCGTATACAGTGTGTAAAAATTAACTAAGGAGGTAAGGCAATAAATAGGCCATAGTGGCGAAGTAATTACAATTTAGCAATTAACACTGGAGTGATAGATGTGCAGATGAGTATGGCAAAGTATAAATACTGGTGTGCAAAAGAGCAGAAAAAATATATATATGGGGATGAGGTAGGTAGTTGGTTGGATGGGCTATTTACAGATGGGCTGTGTACAATAATCCATGACAATGAGATAAAGATTTTTGTACCGCTACCACACACACATCAGCAGAAGAGACAGCCTAGAGTGTAGCCTGTTTGCCAGAGCTGAACATCGATCATTTGAGTGAACTTGGTGACTTGCCTGCCATGTGATTATAATTGGACATTTTATCAGTTAAACCTGAAAGGCACCAAGGTTAAACATACACTGAATTTGAATTGTTGTTACAGGGAACGTATACATTTCCCAAATTGACCTTCTCCTGTAACATACAGTATATATATGGAACACATGTAAGCCCTTTACTATTGCCCTGAATTCATAAACTGGGTGGTTTGAGCCCTGAATGCCGATTGGCTGAAAGCCGAAGTGTATCAGACCGTATACTACGGGTATGACTAAACATGTATTTTTACTGCTCTAATTACGTTGGCAACTAGTTTATAAATATAACATTTCACTGGAATATACCAAGCTAGTGTTGGGCAACATTGTGCATTTCCCGTTTCGTCACCTACTATTGCCTGAACATAAAAGGGAGTGCAGCACAAAGAGAGCAATTATTTCAGTGTAAAGCACTGGAGGAGATAGAAAGAGAAATTGGCTTAGCGGTTGGATCCAGGCTTGAACGTGTATTCGTCAGTCCGATACAATCCTTGGTTGTTTGACAAAAGCTTGCAACAAAGTTGCTAGGAATCCATGTGATCAGAGGATAGAACGATTCCAACTCATCAGGAGTAGCACGATAACAAAGGCGATCAAACGTATAACTTTTATAAACTAAACACGCTGAAACTAAGCAAGACTTCTGCAGAGTTGCACGTGCACTCAAAACTGCCGTGTCAACCGAGAGTTCCTACACAGAGCCGGAAGAGCCATCTTTATTTCCTTCTTCCTCACTGCTGCTGCACTCTTAAAGTGGCAGCGCACGGTGAAGGCTCTGCGCAGGATTTCGCCACAACATTTCCAACCTCTCTCGGATCCAGTGTGTAACACCTACATGTTTCAAACAGACCAACATAATCCATGTGGCAAAGAACTAAATTACTATTGCCCCATAGCACTCACATCAGTAGCCATGAAATGCTTTGAAAGGCTGGTCATGGCTCACAACACCACCATCATCATCCCAGATACCCTGGACTCACTGAAATTTGCATACCGCCACAACAGATGATGCAATCTCTATTGCACTCCACACTGCCCTTTCCCACATGGACAAAAGGAACAACTTCATGAGACTGCTGTTCATTGACTACAGCTAAGCGTTCAAAAGCTTAGTGCCCTCTAAGCTCATCACTAAGCTAAGGACCCTGGGCCTGAACACCTCCCACTGCAACTGGATCCTGGACTTCCTGATGGGACAGGATAGGCAACAACACATCCGCCACTCTGACCCTCAACACCTGGGCCCCTCAGGGGTGAGCTTAGTCCCCTCCTGTACTCCCTGTTTACCCAAAGCTGCGTGGCCACACACAACTAACACCATCATTAAGTTTGCCGATGACACGACGGTGGTAGGCCTGATCACCGATGACAATGAGAGCTGGCAGTGTGGTGCCAGGACAACAACCTCTACTTCAACATCAGCAAGACAAAAGGAGCGGATCGTGGACTACAGGAAATGGAGGCCAGTGCACGACCCCCATTCACATTGGTGGGGTTGTAGTGGAGTGGGTTGAGAACTTCAAGTTCCTTGGTGTCCAAGGAACTTGAAGTTCTATCATGGTCCAAACACACCAACACCGTGTCTGGACTATCATTAAATGTGAAGACTTATTTTATCAAATCAATTCTCTATATGTGATTATTATTAAGTGATTAAACCAATCATGTAAACTTGAATAACCTGTCTGGGCAACGTGGGACGTGGGACGTTTGCGTCCCACAGCAAAACATTAGATTATGTTAGGATTATGTTAGGAGAGTACCCTGCCAAAAATAATCACACTGCCATTTTCAAAGCAACTGGCATGCATCACAAATACCCAAAACACAGCTAAATGCAGCACTAACCTTTGACAATCTTCATCAGATGACACGCCTAGGACATCATGTTACACAATACATGGATTTTTTGTTCGATAAAGTCCATATTTATATATAAAAATCGAATTTTACATCGGCGCGTGACGTTCAGAAAATATTTTCCCTCAAATGCTTCCGGTGAATCAGTGCTACAATTTACAAAATTACTATTCGAAAACATTGTTAAAATGTAATATTGTCAATCAAAGAATTATAGATTAACATCTCGTGAATGCAACCGCATTGCCAGATTTAAAAATAACATAACTGGGAAATCACACTTTGCAATAAACGAGGTGCTATGCTCAGAAAAATAGGCTAGGCGATACAGGTTAGCGCCAACTTGGAACCATCTAATATCAAATATACTATTGTAAATATTCCCTTACCTTTGATTATCTTCATCAGAAGGCACTTCCAGGAATCCCAGGTCCACAACAAATGTAGTTTTGTTCGAAAAAGTTAATAATTTATGTCCCAATAGCTCCTTGTTAGCACGTTCCGAAGGCTACTCATAATGTACGAGGCGCGCGGGACTTGTCGTCACGAATGTGCAAAAAATATATATTTACGTTCGTTCAAACATGTCAAACGTTGTATAAAATAAATCTTTAGGGCCTTTTTCAATCAGAGCTTCAATAATATTCAAGGCGGATGATTGCATTGTTTTACTAAACGTTTCGGAACGAGAGGGTACCCACGGGCGCCCGGGTCATAGTAGTAATGGCCCTCCCCCTATGACCAACTTTCCAGGCCTCTCGTTCGGTCAGTTTTTACCGGAGAAGACTCAAACCACTTTGTAAAGACTGTTGACATCTAGTGGAAGCCTTAGGAAGTGCTAAATGAATCCTAACTCACTGTGTGTTTCATAGGCAAAGTGTTGAAGGTGATTCCACAAATCAGATTTCCACTTCCTGCATGGAATCTTCTTAGGTTTTGGCCTGCCATATGAGTTCTGTTATACACACAGACACCATTCAAACAGTTTTAGAAACTTTAGGGTGTTTTCTATCCAAATCCAAAGCAATTATATGCATATTCTAGTTACTGGGCAGGAGTAGTAACCAGATTAAATCGGGTACTTTTTTATCTGGCCGTGCAAATACTGCCCCCTAGCCCCAACAGGTTAACTACGAAGTCGGGGCACCACGGGAAAATGTTTAGAGTCTATTACCTGAATCGACTCATCAGATACTGTCATATCTTATCGATTAGTCTTCTATTAATGTATCATTATTACCTCATCAGTTACTGAACGTCGCAAACCCTTGGATATCTGCACGGACCCTAGCCTAAATGATGAATCAGCGATACACAAATTGGCTTAATTATTTACTTACTTACTAAATAATCACAGAAATACAAGAACAAACAGTAGATATTGGTTACTAACACATTGTCCTTAGAGGGGCTAAAATCGGTATGATGGCTTAGTAGACAAAGGAAAGGGGGTGTAGAGCGCTCAAGAGCGGGAAACTCAGCAATTTCTATGAGTGTAGTTATCAGCTAACACTTTACATGAATGACCGCTTATTCGAAAATAAATTGCAATTTACATATTTACGAGTGTATGTCTTGTCTCTCTGTGGTCACAGGTCCATCTGCTGGAGAGTCAATCGACAGAAAGTCTGGTTGTGTTCATAATGGATACGTCAGGCGTACGTACCCATGGTTGTCGCATAGACAGATGTTTCAGGCAGTTGTCAGTATTCTTGTCCTAGACTTAGTGGTTCCTCCTTTAAAAGTTGCGAGCTTACGCTGCGGGATTTAGAGGTCATTTGTGGTTTAGTATGGTACCCTGCGTCACCACTTCATAGCTCCAGACCAGCACAAGGGGGAGTTAGAGCACTGATTGTGCTTTTGGGTCCTACTGTGTCTCTAGCTGACAGTGAATGGGCGACATAAACCTAAATAGAAACTGATAATTGTGCACGACTGTTGTTACACTGAGGTTTTTATTAGGATTATTTTGCTCTTACTGTAGTACTGTAGGCCACTCCCGACCAGTCATGTTGTACAGCGCCTGAGTGGCGCAATGGTCTAAGACACTGCATCGCTGTGCAATCTGTGTTGCTACAGATGCTGGTTCAATACCCGTGCCGGCCTCGACTGGGAGACCCATGAGATGACTGTAGGTTTTTGGTTTTTCTCTCTCTAAAAACAGAAATAAATCATTCTAAATAACAAAGTGGCTTTATTTACAAATTAGTAACAATGTCTCACCGCATGCTCAAGAATTGCCTTTTTACACTTTAAGGGGCATTGCACTAATAATAGCGCTGATGAGGGAAACGTTCCCGCTGTTCTGTTCTTAGTGTCAGTCCGCACGTTCAAACTAAAACAATGTAACTAATAAATGGCATCTTTATGCTTTCATTAACCTGTTGGGGCTAGGGGGCAGTATTTGCACGGCCGGATAAAAAACGTACCCGATTTAAACTGGTTACTACTCTTGCCGAGAAACGAGAATATGCATATAATTAGTAGATTTCGATAGAAAACACTAAAGTTTCTAAAACTGTTTGAATGGAGTCTGTGTATAACATAACTCATATGGCAGGCCAAAACCTGAGAAGATTCCATACAGGAAGTGCCCTGTCTGACAATTTGTTCTCCTTCTGTGGCATCTCTATCAAAAATACAGCATCTCTGCTGTAACGTGACATTTTCTAAGGCTTCCATTGGCTCTCAGAAGGCGCCAGAAAGTGGAATGACGTCTCTGCAGTCTCTGGGCGAAAAACAGCAGGAGTTTTTGTGAGTGGTCAGGCAGGGAACAATGGACACTGGAGTGCGCGTCCACAAGATGACTCCATGTTTTTCTTTCAGTCTTTGAATCAATACAACGTCGCCCGGTTGGAATATTATCGCTATTTTACGAGAAAAATCGCATAAAAATTGATTTTAAACAGCGTTTGACATGCTTCGAAGTACGGTAACGGAATATTTTGAATTTTTTTGTCACGAAATGCGCTCCCACGTCACCCTTCGGATTCTGACCTGAACGCACAAACAAAACGGAGGTATTTGGATATAACTATGGATTATTTCGACCCCAAAAAACATTTGTTGTTGAAGTAGAAGTCCTGGGAGTGCATTCTGACAAAGAACAGCAAAGGTAATCACATTTTTCTAAAACTAATTTAGTGTTTAGTGAGTTTAGTGAGCCCCGAACTTGGCGGGTGTCAAATTAGCTAGCCGTGATGGCTGAGCTATGTACTCAGAATATTGCAAAATGTGCTTTCGCCGAAAAGCTATTTTAAAATCTGACATAGCGATTGCATAAAGGAGTTCTGTATCTATAATTCTTAAAATAATTGTTATGTATTTTGTCAACGCTTATCATGAATAATTTAGTAAATTCACCAGAAGTTTTGGGTGGGAATGCTAGTGCTGAACATCACATGCTAATGTAAAAAGCTGTTTTTTGATATAAACATGAACTTGATTGAACAAAACATGCATGTATTGTATAACATAATGTCCTAGGAGTGTCATCTGATGAAGATCAAAGGTTAGTGCTGCATTTAGCTGTGTTTTGTGTTTTTGTGACATATATGCTTGCTTTGAAAATGGCTGTGTGATTATTTTTGGCTGTGTACTCTCCTAACATAATCTAATGTTTTGCTTTCGCTGTAAAGCCTTTTTGAAATCGGACAACGTGGTTGGATTAACGAGAGTCTTATCTTTCAAATGGTGTAAAATAGTCGTATGTTTGAAATATTGACATTATTGCATTTGAGGTTTTTGTATTTCGCGCCATGCTCTTCCACTGGCTGTTGAATAGAGTGGGACGCTTAACGTCCCACCTAGCCCATAGAAGTTAAATAAAGGTGAAATAAAATAAACATGATTAATTAGTTTATTCGCGTAATAATAATTACAGAGAGTTATTTGATAAAAAAATAAGTCTTCAGTTTAAATGATGCCAAAGACACGACACCCCCCGTGTGGCTCAGTTGGTAGAGCATGGTGTTTGCAACGCCAGGGTTGTGGGTTCGATTCCCACGGGGGACCAGTACCGAGAAAAAAATGTATGAAATGTATGCATTCACTACTGTAAGTCGCTCTGGATAAGAGCGTCTGCTAAAATGACAAAAAGAAAAAAAAAGAAAAAACAATGGACATATACCAGGAGCTGTGCCAGGCCCGCCACGTCTGTTGACTCATCCAGCTGTAACGCATACAGTTGAAGTCGGAAGTTTACATGCACTTAGGATGGAGTCATTAAAACTTGTTTTTCAACCACTCCACAAATTTCTTGTTAACAAACTATAGTTTTGGCAAGTCGGTTAGGACATCTACTTTGTGCATGACACAAGGAATTTTTCAAACGCCTGAAGGTACCACGTTCATCTGTACAAACAATAGTACGCAAGTATAAACACCATGGGACCCACGCAGCCGCCATACCGCTCAGAAAGGAGACGCATTCTGTCTCCTAGCGATTAACGTAATTTCGTGCCAAAAGTGCAAATCAATCCCAGAACAACAGCAAAGGACCTTGTGAAGATGCTGGAGGAAGCAGGTACAAAAGTATCTATATCCACAGTAAAACGAGTCCTATATCGACATAACCTGAAAAGCCGCTCAGCAAGGAAGAAGCCACTGCTCCAAAACCGCCATAAAAAAGCCAGACTACGGTTTGCAACTGCACATGGGGACAAAGATTGTACTTTTTGGAGAAATATCCTGTATTCTGATGAAACAAAAATAGAAGTGTTTGGCCATAATGACCATCGTTATGTTTGGAGGAAAAAGGGGGAGGCTTGCAAGCCATAGAACACCATCCCAACAACCGTGAAGCACGGGGGTGGCAGCATCATGTTGTGGGGGTGCTTTGCTGCAGGAGGGACTGGTGCACCTCACAAAATAGATGGCATCATGAGGCAGGAAAATTGTGGATATATTGAAGCAACACCTCAAGACATCAGTCAGGAAGTTAAAGCTTGGTCGCAAATGGGTCTTCCAAGTGTACAATGATCCCAAGCATACTTCCAAAGTTGTGGCAAAATGGCTTAAGGACAACAAAGTCAAGGTATTAGAGTGGCCATCACAAAGCCCTGACCTCAATCCCATAGAAAATTTGTGAGCAGAACTGAAAAAGCGTGTGTGAGCAAGAAGGCCTACAAACCTGACTCAGTTACACCAGCTCTGTCAGGAGGAATGGGACAAGATTCACCCAACTTATTGTGGGAAGCTTGTGGAAGGCTACCCGAAACATTTGACCCAAGTTAAACAATTTAAAGGCAATGCTACCAAATACTAATTGAGTGTACGTAAACTTCTGACCCACTGGGAACGTGATGAAAGAAATAGAAGCTGAAATAAATCACTCTACTATTATTCTGACATTTCACATTCTTAAAATAAAGTGGTGATCATAACTGACCTAAAACAGGGAATTTTTACATGGATTATCTTTTGCTTTTATACATGTCTTACTACTCAAAAGTCGTCTTCATTCTCGCTCAATAAACTTGCGTGGATTATTTTTCAAATTGTCATGTTTCGTTTCTAAATGTCTGCGCAAGAGTATCATATAGCCATTTACTGACATTCAGAAGTTCAGCACTGAGGGATTTCAACCACATTTTTGTCTTTGTGGGAAACCAACAGCGCAGAATCATCTGCATAGAGGAAAAGGTCACATGTACAGGCAGATTTCAATTAATTTATATTCAACAAAGTGTACCCAGCACACTCCCTTGGGTTACCTCCTCAAGTTAAAGGTTTTGGGTTCAGACCGGGTCCCATCCACCATTAGTTTTCATCCTTGCAGATTAGAGCTAACCCATTTCATAGCTAAGTTGTTAAAGCCCATGGCTTATTTTTAAAAACAGAATCTCATGATGTACTGTATGAAATGCCTTTTGGAGATCTAACATATACTAGGCAAGTGTCGGTGGAATGGAATTTCCAAAAGCCAGATTGGAGCTGATATAGTAGGTTATGTAAGGAAATATAAATCTGCTCGAACATAATCTTTTCCATGACCTTCGATAAAATACACAGGATTGAGACAGGCCGATAGTTTCCATGATCCAGCATATTCCATTTTTACCCTTGCACGTTTTAGTTCACTGGGACAAATCCCTAGTTATATGTACATATCTACCTCAATTACCTGGTAACTCTGCACATCGACTCAGTACTGGTACCCCCCCAAGTTATCATTACTCATTGGGTGTTTCTTAAAATGCGTATTACCGTGCTCCAAGCACGCAAATTCTAGCACAGGAGGGTCGGAGTATAAATCAGCCGCTCCAATAATTAAACACATTTAACAGAAACCCCATCACTGTCTGCACACCCCAGCTCGCCATTACGGCTAAATAACATTTTAAAACTGATGAAGATGCGCAGAAAGAATGGACAGAGAGAAGCAGCAGAGTAGGCTAGGCTCATTGCTGGTAAGGGGATGCGGTTGGCTGCTCACAGCTGTCACACGTGATATTGGATGAAACACTCATTGCTCAATGGGTGTGTACACTCACTTTCATCATACCCCACACCTCTCCCAGAAACATATTTTTATTGCCGATCTACATGATTCACCTTAAAGTGGCGAGTTTGAATCCCTGATAAGTTCTCCCTAGACACGTTACCAAACTGTCCCACTGACCTCCGAGGAGAACATGGTGGCACAGGTTCCTATACACCAGCACACCACCGGCTTGGTTATCCTGCCCTCCTTGATGCCTTGACAGATCTTATACTCTTCTGTGCCTCCGATCTACACAAGGAAAGGGAGAGAGAAAAGAGAGGGGGGGTGTTAATTCAGGATATTTTGTAAATAGATATAAATCTGGAGGATAATTCACAAAATCTAATAGAAATATAAACATTGTAAATTATGTTTCATGAAATTGGATGATATTTGGATGAAATCATATCAAAGTATGATGATCAAAATATGAAAAATGACTTGCGTCTACATTGATAAAGTTTGATCATAAATGTATTGGTCAGTACCCTCCCCCATGTCAAACACTTGTATTCAGGAGGTGAGATTATTAAGGGAATAGGGTGACACCACTAACTCATTTTAATACACCAATGGTAACATGACATTTTATAAGTTCCGCTGTGTAACCAACATCGGAGAAAGCGTGTTTGCAGAGGGCCGTGGTTTATATACCAGTGCCTTCAGAAAGTATTCACACCTTTACTTTTCCCATGATTTACAGCCTGAATTCAAGATCGATGAAATATAGATTTTTTTGGCCTACAACCAATATGCCATAATGTCAAAGTGAAATTATGTTTCAGAATTTTTTTTAATTGATAAAAGAAAAGTTGAAATGTCTTGAGTCAATAAGTATTCAACCCCCTTGCTATGGCAAGCCTAAATAAGTCCAGGAGTAAAAATGTGCTTAACAAGTAACATAAGTTGCATGGCCTCACTGTGTGCAATAATAGTGTTTAATGTTATGTTTGGGACATATCCAATACAGCACATCTCCATATTTTCAAGCATAGTGGTGGCTGCATCATGTTATGGGTATGCTTGTAAACCATTAAAGGACTGTTGAGGTTTTCCTGGATAAAACATTTACTGAATGAGCTAAGCACAGGCAAAATCCTAGAGGAAAACATGGTTCAGTCTGCTTACCACCAGACACAGCAGGACAATAAGCTAAAATACAAGGCCAAATCTACTCTGGAGTTGCTTACCAAGAAGACAGTGAATGTTCCTGAGTGCCCGAGCAACAGTTGACTTAAATCTACGGCAAGAACCGAAAATGGTTGTCTAGCAATGATCAACAACAAATTTGACACAGCTTGAAGATTTTCTGAAAATAACGTTACAAAATCCAGGCGTGGAAAGCTCTTAAGAGACTTAGCCAGAGAGACTCACATCTATAATCGCTGCCAAAGGTGCTTCTACAAATATTGACCCAGGGGTTTGAATATGTATGTAAATTAGTTATTTCGGCATTTCATTTGTCAAAATGTACACTGTCATTATGGGACATTGTGTGTAGATGGGTGAGAAAAAAAATAGCTATTTTGAATTCCAGCTGTAACAACAAAATGTGGAATAATTCAAGGGGTATGAATACTTAAGGCACTACTGGTAGAAAGCTACTCAACAGGTGCCAAAATTTGACAGTAGGTCATCAGCAAATATAAAAGTTTACATTATTTATCTATGGCAAAGGTACTTATGTTTCCCCTTTCATCTGTGTCTGGTGTTAGCTAGAGACATGATGCATCAGGAGTAATACTGTAGTTCATGAGTGATAGAGACTTGTTTTTACATCAGAAGTTAATGGTTATCTGTAGGATCCAGATGGTTGCTCTAGGTGATCACATGATTGCTATAGGTGATACGGGTGGAAAGCCTTGGATTAGGCATCAAGGGGGTTGAGGTCAGGTAATCTTAAGGGAGAAGGAACAGTTATTAACCCATCACTTCGTCTTCCTGTCGAACCAGAAAAGATGTAAGGGTTGGAGAGGAGGAGTGCATCGAAATTGGAGTATACATACTTGTGTTGGTGGAAACACGTTTTGTCTGATGCAGCGGTATTGACCCTCTGGGAGAATAAACTTGGTTAAGCTTTCATAGTGTCTGTTGAGTTTTTTTAAATCAGAATTTAGAACCTAACACTGACTAGCTAGGTCTTTGGCCAGCATGGAACAAAAATGGGGGAAGGGCCATTCAAAACTGACAGTTGTCATGTCAACACATCCATAAGTGCTGCTGTGAACCGCATCAATAGACATGCCAAATGTAAGATTTATTTAACCTGTTGGGTCTAGGGGGCAGCATTTGCACGTCTGGATAAAAAAAATGTACCCGATTTAATCTGGTTACTAATCCTACCCAGTAACTAGAATATGCATATACTTATTATATATGGATAGAAAACACTCTAAAGTTTCCAAAACTGTTTGAATGGTGTCTGTGAGTATAACAGAACTCATTTGGCAGGCAAAACCCTGAGACATTTTCTGACAGGAAGTGGATACCTGATGTGTTGTATTGACTTTAAACCTATCCCATTGAAAAACACAGGGGTTTAGGAATATTTTGGCACTTCCTATTGCTTCCACTAGATGTCACCAGCCTTTACAAAGTGTTTTGAGTCTTCTGGAGGGAGATCTGACCGAACAAGAGCCATGGAACGGTGATGTCCCATTAGACACCTGGCGCGCTACTTCATGTTGGGTACCCTCGTTCCAATACGTTATAAAAGAGTATGCATTCGTCCACCTTGAATATTATTCATGTTCTGGTTAAAAAAGGCCCTAATGATTTATGCTATACAACGTTTGACATGTTTGAACGAACGGAAATATATTTTTTCCCCTCGTTCATGACGAGAAGTCCGGCTGGCTTACATCATGTGCTAACGAGACGGAGATTTTTGGACATAAATGATGAGCTTTTTTGAACAAAACTACATTCGTTATGGACCTGTGATACCTGGAAGTGACATCTGATGAAGAGAATCAAAGGTAATGGATTATTTACATAGTATTTTCGATTTTAGATCTCCCCAACATGACGTCTAGTCTGTATCGCAACGCGTATTTTTCTGGGCGCAGTGCTCAGATTATTGCAAAGTGTGATTTCCCAGTAAGGTTATTTTTAAATCTGGCAAGTTGATTGCGTTCAAGAGATGTAAATCTATAATTCTTTAAATGACAATATAATATTTTACCAATGTTTTCTAATTTTAATTATTTAATTTCTGACGCTGACTTGACTGCCGGTTATTGGAGGGAAACGATTTCCTCAACATCAATGCCATAGTAAAACGCTGTTTTTGTATATAAATATGAACTTGATAGAACTAAAAATGCATGCATTGTCTAACATAATGTCCTAGGAGTGTCATCTGATGGAGATTGTAAAAGGTTAGTGCATCATTTTAGCTGGTTTTATGGTTTTGGTGACCCTGTCTTTGACTTGACAAAACATTACACACAACTCTTGTAAATGTACTGTCCTAACATACTCTAAATTTATGCTTTCGCCGTAAAACCTTTTTGAAATCGTAAAACGTGGTTAGATTAAGGAGATGTTTATCTTTCAAATGGTGTAACATAGTTGTATTTTTGAAAAATTTGAATTTTGACATTTATTTGGATTCAAATTTGCCGCTCTTGAAATGCACCTGCTGTTGATGGAGTGCACCACGGGTGGCACGCTAGCGTCCCACCTAGCCCCAAGAGGTTAAAAAAAGCCATCAATAGCTAGGTTTCCATCCAAATTGCAGCATATTGAATGTGAACATCCTAAAATCAATGTGCCCATTTTCCCACCTCTACTGATAGTTCCCACAAAACAAATGTGCATTATATAGCGAGTGCGCCCACTCTGGTATTGGCACGTGCGCTCTAGCCAACAGCTTGCGAGTAAAGTACATGTCGCAAAGAACATTTTGGATGGAAACCTGGCTACTGATGCAATTTCAATGTTGTTTGAGATGCTTTGTGTACCACCAAATTTGCTTGAGACGATTTTACTGTCAGCATTTTACTCACTGCATCGACATAGGCCTTGCAAAGAGCTGTCAGTCAAGGCAACCCACTCAGCCTGTCTTTTCAAACTTCCTGGTAGTTAGAAAAGGTACTTTCTCTTATGGCTAAAATTTTGAGCATTTCTATCCCCCCAAAATATTATGGGTGATATTTTAGTCACTCAAAAAGCTATTTTACATGAGAATGACTGTTCTGGACCTGTACGACATTATACAGCTAGTAGAAGCAACGCTGGTAAAACAAGTTGGTAGTGGCAATAAAAGGCTCACCTCTCCAAGCATCACGATCATCTTCACCCCTGGAGTGTCCTGGTAGCGGAGCACATGGTCCATGAACGTTGAGCCTGGATAGCTACAGGTCAATGCAAATGGTGCTTTAGTAGAGGAACTTGTTTTAAAGAAAAAGTAGAAGTTATTAGATTATCATCGAGTACATAACCACCTAACTACTAAAGTACAAACTTGGGCTTCTATTGACAAAGTATCTCAGAGTAGGAGTGCTGATCTAGGATCAGGTCCTACCTAAATCATTATCATTTTAAAGGCAAAACTTATCCTAGATCAGTACTCCTGCTCTGTGATGCTTTGAGAATACATGCCTTGGATGATAGCTCCAGTGAAATAAAGTGGATCCCTTCATCCCTATTGGACTGGATTCTCTAGGTGGCCATTTGCCCTCTGACCTCTCCTCTTCCTAATCTTCCTCACCGGTCACCTCCGATGGCCACGCCCTCGTAGACGCCATCTGTAGCGTGGGAGACGATGTTGTTGAGCTCGTTGGACATGCCTCCTGAGCGGGACACGTAGGCCACGCTGCCTGGCCGGTACAGATTGGAGGCCAAGATGTTGTCCAGCATTCCACCCGTGTTTCCGATCTTGAAGCAGCCGGGTTTGATACCTCCCACCTGGTTAAAACACAGAGGAGTGATGGAGGTTAGGCACGGGTTGTTATGCTCTCTTCAGGGACTTGCGATATGTCAGAGAGACAATGACAAACACACACGTTAATGCTCAAACAGTAAAATGCAGTCATACTCTGTTTCAATATTGCATGTTATTAGTGAAGTGCTTACCGTGGCAGGGCCGATGATTGTGATGCCGTTCTCATCTGCCCTCTTGATCAGCTTCCTTGTCTGGGCTTCAGGGATGCCCTCAGCTATGATGGCGATGGTGTGGATCTGGAGTAACAAAAGTAAATTCATTATTAAGAGCGTTCGAACATGTAAGGTCAACATGTCCTTGAATGATAAGGGACATAACTGCTTGGTCTAAGACATTGGCCATAAACAGCTTTCTATTTTGCTAATAGTATTTACGCACCTTTTATGTCAAATTAGTGTTGTTAACATTAACCTTACTCACCACCAGCAAATCGACGTTAACAGTCAGTACCAATTAACTAGAAAACCTCAGCTATTATGGTTGAAGGTTGACAGTTACTTCCTGTGTCAGAGTAGGTGATATAACTCTGCAAGGCTACGTTAGCTTCTACAAGAGCCTTCGATACACATGTAAGTCCTTGGATGTGGATTTTGACTATATTTCTCATTTTAGGCTACCCCCCAGCCCATCTCCACCAAAGTAAGCCATAACTTGAGAAAAAGCTTAATAAATACAAATATTAAACAAAATAAGCTGTACCTGTGAGTACTGCATGGTTTCCATTGTGCTGTCAAAGGCAGAGCGGAGCGAGGCAAAGCTTATAAGCACGTCCACTTCGGGGTGCTTTTTCATGGCGTCGGCCATGTTCTTATAAACAGGAATCAGGATCTCCTTGTGGCCCCAGTAGAACTTCTGCTTGTGGTCCCCGCTGAGAAAAGTCACACATAGCTACATTAATAAACATACCAATTATTACCAGTCTGATTACAAACATTATTATTCAAATCACTTCAACTGGATTAACAATCAGTATTCTAAGGATACATTCTTTCAGTTCATTAGAGTCCATTTTGGATTTGGGAAACAAAGATGGATAACCAAGTACATTAGTAATTAGTCTGGTTGATGCGCGAGATGTGACTAGAATACACATGTGGGAACTCCTTCAAGACTGTTGGAAAAGCATTCCAGCTGAAGCTGTTTGAGAGAATGCCAAGCTGTCAAAGGCAAAGGGTGGCTACTTTGATGAATCTCAAATATACTGCTCAAAAAAATAAAGGGAACACTTAAACAACACATCCTAGATCTGAATGAAATAAATAATCTTATTAAATACTTCTTTCTTTACATAGTTGAATGTGCTGACAACAAAATCACACAAAAATAATCAATGGAAATCCAATTTATCAACCCACGGAGGTCTGGAGTTGGAGTCACACTCAAAATTAAAGTGGAAAACCACACTACAGGCTGATCCAACTTTGATGTAATGTCCTTAAAACAAGTCAAAATGAGGCTCAGTAGTGTGTGTGGCCTCCACGTGCCTGTATGACCTCCCTACAACGCCTGGGCATGCTCCTGATGAGGTGGCGGATGGTCTCCTGTGGGGCATGCTCCTGATGAGGTGGCGGATGGTCTCCTGAGGGATCTCCTCCCAGACCTGGACTAAAGCATCCGCCAACT